>NW_017731624.1:642799-658179 GCF_001890085.2 Hipposideros armiger | reverse complement strand
CTCGCCTGGGGAAGAGCGCAATGATGGTGCCAACTTGGGCCAGTGAAGCAACGTCCTCCACAACTAGACTGAAGAACAAAACGACAGCAACTTGTCTTTTCCCTTTCCCCCAATTCCCCAGCACTGTTCCCATCCCCCAATTCCCCAATAAAAAAATCTTTGAAAAAAAAATATGTTCAAGCCTCTCTCAATAAGCCAACCAACCAAACAAGCAAACAAACAAACAAACCCTCTGCACAATCTTATATTCAGCTTAGCCACTGCTCTTTTGCCTTCCTTTCCTTCAGCCAATACAATAGAATTAGTATTATAAATTTTTGCCAATAAGAAAAGAATTGTACGATGCCTGTCCACTTACCGTATTTACCCAGACTCGAGATGCTGCCTTGTTTCCAGCCAGGTTTCTTGAACAAGGGATAGATACTGACATCCCACCCGATCTGTAACCCCAAGGTCCCAGTTTCCCCCTCACCACTCCAGTGAACTTGCTCTTAAGTATTTCCATTGACCTCATGGCCAAATCTCGTAGGCACTTTTCAGTTTGTAGTTCCCTAGTGACCACTTCACTCTTCAATTTTCTCTCTTTCCTGGATTATATGGTCCATTTTCTCCTGTTTTTATTGTTACTGCTCAAGTTTCCTCTGTGGCTCCTTTTAGCTCTGCTTATGGTTTAAATGTTCCACTGGATCCTATCTTTAGCTTCTTCTTTCTCATTCTTCACTTGAGTCTTTCCTGACACACACTCCCAAATTGAGTAAAAAACATCTCTTTCCCGTGTTTCTAGAACCCCTATCCCATTGGGTTGTACTTGTCTAGCTGCTTATTGGCTTTCCCTAATAAACTATACATTTCTTAATATTGGAAACCTGGTTTTTATTCATGTATTACCAAAATCCATCTTAATTTCTAGCTCAAAGTGGGGCCAATAAATGTGCATTGAATAAATGTACCCCAGTCCTTTAATCCAATGTCAAGAGAACAGGCCCATTCAAAATCCAGCAAAATCACATCACTAGCTTGTTTATGGATGCTTCCAGCTTGGCTATGAGGAGGCACAAACGGAAACAACTCTATTGTCCCTGCTAATTGGGTCATGAATAGGGAAAATTCCAGTGAATTCCAGAGCCTCATTTAAGCCCAAATTTCAAAGTCTCCCAAAATAGTGAAAGCCATGTATGCCAGAGGAATAGGTCTATATTTCGGCCACTTTCCCTGTCCCTGTCACCAAGTCACAGATGCCAAGGAGCCACAATAAGATCTGCAGGCAGGAAGAAAGGAGACCCACTAAGGACGAAGATTTTCCATAAATCCTGAGTAACTGAATGGTACTGTTATTTCATCTATGAATTTTGAGGCTAGGAGAGCTACCTTTGAGCCCAGTTGACCTGGCCTCAGGTCAGCTGGTCTCTGCAGAGTCAGAGGTGTGGATTGCTGCTCTACTGACCGGCTAAATTGCCAGTTTTTCTGCCGACCTGCCCTGTGAGATCCAGACCGGTCTGTCTCCAGCTGACGATAGGCATCCCAAACTGGTCCTGAGGACATAAAACTGGAAGCCAAGGGCTGGCCGAGTGGCTCAGTTGGTTAAGAGCTCACTCAAGAGTTTGAGCTCTGAGCAACAGCGGTTCAAGTCCCGGCCGGAGCTGAGAAGCTGCTGAGCTGCCAACAGGTGGCAGGGTGGCTCAGCTAAACAAAACAAAACAAAACAAAACCTGGAAGCCAAATGGAAAGTTACTATACCACAGTGCATAATGAAAATAACTGCCATTTACTGAGAACCTACTATGTGCCAGGCACTGAACTGGTCTCTTTGTATACATTCAGTCCTCCAACTGGCCAGCAAAGCAGCTGTTACTAATAATAATGGCATTGACAATAACCCAAACCATCCTCTTCCCTTGATATAGATGGTTTAACATATTTTGCAAGCACTCTCATTGGATTCCTCTTGTTTAGTTTTTATAAAACTCCATGAGCTAGGCCCACAGCACTATTCCCATTTTATAAAGAGAGAACTGAGCTCTAGAGAGCATCTTGTCTAGGGCCACACTGATTATGGAGTGAGATATGACCCCCGTGCATTGTCTGCCTCCCAAGTTTGGGCTCCTGTTTGCACTATGGCTTGTCCTCATTGCCACATGGCTCTGTCAGTCCAGATCCTGTCCTATTTGGAGGGAAAAAACCATGAAGTGACCCCATTTCACCCACTGACACTCTGGAAACACAAACTCTCCAAGCTTCCATTTCTTCATCCATTAATTGGGGCTGGTGATACCTGCCCTGGCTATTTTATGGGATTTTGTTAGAATACAAAGGCATTTTGAAAAGTGTGACATGGAGGCAAGTGCCCAGGAATATGATTCGGGACACAGTGTTCAGAGGAAAGCTGAATTTCTTTGCTTGGAAATATTTTAAGGCGACCTTTAAACAAGGAGCCAGCTGGGTTCTTAGTTCACAGTAGTTCAGAATGTTTTAATTCAGAGGTTTTGAAAGCACAGATAAATCCAGAGAGAAATATTTACAGGCACAGTTCCCAGAAATAGCCAGAGAGGAAAAACTGGAGCTCCCAGGGGGAGGGAGGGGGGTCAGGACGCTGGCCCGCATCTCCTTTGCCCCCAACTTCTCATCCTCAGACTCAGGAAATCCTGGCCACCCCTGGGGCTCTTTCCCACATCCCCTGTGGGGGCTGGGACTCTCCTCTGGCCTCCTGATCTCGAACTGGGGGTGGGGGGAGATGGAGGAGGGTCTGTGTGTGGGAGTGCCCTGCCTATGGGGAAAATAGGGGGATGTTGGGAGAGAGAAGCCAGGAGAGTCTCATTCGCTGCTCTTCTGCTGTATCAGGCTGGGTGCTTCATATATTTCACGTCACATGCTATACACAAGGGCCCTGCGAAGGAGATATACCTATTTCTATTGCAGAAATGAGGAGACTGAGGGCTGGCTGTAATTTGAGAACAATTACACAGCTCTGCAATGAGGGAGCTGGATTTAGAACAAGTCTAGTTGGCTCCACAGTCACAGCAACCCACTTTCTCCTGAGTATCTCTGTGTATGCTCGTCTGAAGGATATGCAAACCCAACACTGTGCATGGTGCATAACACCCCTCTCCTGGTAATACTCTAAACATGAAGGTTCACTCTCTGTGCTCCAAGCTTTGGACTTCCCTCTTCAGTCTTGTCTTCTGTCTTACCTTTTTTGAACATTTGGCCTAGTTAGTTAAACAATCCCCAAAGACACAAAGCATGTCTCCTTGCCTTTGTTCATAAGGTTTCCTCTGTCTAGAACTCCCATCCAGCCACTCTCCCAATCTTTACCACTCCACCTTACCCCCACACCCCAATCGCCTGGCAACTATCTACTGTTAAAAGATAAGCTGAGACATATTAAATTTTTAAGAGTTTATTTGAGGGGCCGGCCAAGTGGCACATTGGTTAAGAGCTGGCCTGGCACACCAGCTCTGAGCAGCAAGGCCCCGGTTTGGATCCCACATGGGGGCCAGTGACACTGCCCTCTACAGCTAAGATGCTGAACAACAGCTCGACCTGGAGCTGGGCTGCTGTGAATCGCTGGCGATGGCGTAGACTGCAGCCCCTGCTGCAGTGGGCTGCCATAAGCTACCATGTGTGGCTGGCAGCCAGTGTGAATGGCTGGCAGCCGGTGTGAGCTGTTAAGAGCCACTGTGAGCAGCTGTCCAGAGGCTGGCGACTGATTTGCCTCACCAGGGAAGAGCGCAATGATAATACCAACACGGGCCAGTGAAGCAACATCCTCCACAACTAGACTGAAGAGCAAAAGGACAGCAACTTGTCTGTTCCCCTTCCCCCAACTCCCCAGTGCTGTTCCCCTCCCCCAATTCCCCAATAAAATCTTTAAAAAAAAAAAAGAGTTTATTTGAGCATGTAGCTGATTTGAATTGGGTATTGCCAAACTGGAAATATTAGGAATGCTCTACCGACAGGAGCTGGGGAGAGACTTTCATAGAGCAAAGGTGGAAGCAAAGTAAGGAAATTATTGATTGGCTATAGCTTAAAGCCTACTTTGCTGTTTGTGATTGGTTGTCCTTAGGTTTTGATTTTATAACCTTGAGGCATTTACAGGCTTAGGTTTTGGTTTGCTTACTTAGGCTGCCACAGCATTAGAAGCTCCTCAGTCTAATGGCCTCCTCCTGGTTTAATTCATGTAATACTACTTACCTTTTAAGACTCAGTTCAAGGGTTGCTACCTCTGTGATGCCTTTTCTTATCCTTACCATCCACCCAAAGATAGAATTGTTTCTTTCTTCCTTTAAGCTCCCACGGAGACCTGTAAAGATTTCCATTATGGTATGTATTTATAATATTTTATTGTTCTACTTTTTACAGCTCTATCTTTCCCATCAGATTATAATCCTTCAGGACAGGGACCATGTATTATTCATTTTGGAATGTCCACAATTTTCACAGTGCCTGGGGAAATTAGTAAGTGCCATTTTAATTTTAAAATATATGTGAGTGCACAAATGCTATATGAATACATTTTCACGATAAAAATTCCAAGCAATAAAGAAAATGAGACGGTCTTCCTTAACTCCAACTCAATCTCACTACCCTTCCCAGAGTAATTATAATCAATCTGGTATGCATCTTTCCAGGTCTTTCTCTATGCCCTCACATATCTATGAACATGGAAAAACATATAATTTTAAGGAGGTAAATAAAAATAGAATATTCTATCAATTGCCTTACAACTTGTGCTTTTTCACTTACAAGTATCTTCCAGACATCTTAAGAAGTTAATATGTATAAAGCTACCCATCCATTTTAGTTGCCAGTATTCCACAGTACAAAGATACTATAGTTGACTTAGCTAGCTCTCTATTAATGGACATTTATGTAGTTTCCAATATCTTGCTGTTACAAGTAATACTGCAATGAACATCCCAGAACATGCTTCTCAGAAAACATGGCTAAGTATTTCTCTATGTCAGTGTCTCTCAATCAAACTGTATATTGGGTTTACCAGGTGAGCTTTTAAAACATGAACATAGATGCAAAAATCCTCAACAAAATATTAGCAAATCGAATCCAACAATGTATAAAAAAATACACCACAACCAAGCGGTATGCAAAGCTGGTTCAACATTCCAAAATCAACTAATATAATCCATCATGTCAACACGCTAAAGAAGAAAAATCATATAATCATAACAACCATAACAATAGATGCAGAAAAAGCATTTGACAAAATCCAGCACCTATTCATGATAAAAACTCACATAAAACTAGGTGTAGAAGGGAGTCCCCTCAACTTGATAAAGAATAAAAAACCTGCAGCTAACATCACATGTAAAAACTAGATGCTCTTCCCTTATGTTCAGAAACAAGAAGAGAATGTCTCCTTTAACCACTTCTTTCAATATTGTATTGTAAGTCCTAGCTAATAAAATAAAGCAGGAAAAAAAGGCATATGGACCAATAAGGAAGAAACAAAACTGTCTTTGTTTGCAGATGACATGATTGTGTAGGAAATTCCAAAGAATCAACAACAACAAACCCTCTTGAAACTAATAAGTGATTATGGCAAGCTCGCAGAATACAAAGTCAATTGATTTCCTATATACCAGCAATGAACAACTGGAATTTAAAATTAAAAATACAACACCATTTACATTAGCACCAAAAAACTTAAAATAGTTATACATGTAAATCTAACAAAATTTGTATAAAGCCAATATGAGGAAAACTACAATACACTGATGATAGAAATCAAAGAACTAAATAAATGAAAAGATATTACATGTTAATGGATAGGAAGACCCAATAATGTCAAAATAATGTCAGGAATTCCAAATTGGATCTATAGATTCAATGCAATCTCAGTCAAAATGTTAGCTAGTTATATGTGGGTAGCAACAAACTGACTTTATATAGAAAGGGAAAAGACTGAGAATAGCCAACACAGTACTGAAGAACAAAGTTGGAGGACTGACACTACCTTATTTTAAGACTTACCAGAAAGCCACAGTAATCAAGACAGTGTGGCATTCATGAAAGAACAGAAGAATAAATCAATGGAACAAAATAGAAAGACCAGGTATAAAGCAACATAAGTATAGTCAACTAAGCTTTGAAAAAAGAGCAAAGGCAGTTCAATGAAGAAAAGACAGTCTTGGGGCCGGCTGAGTGGCTCAGTTGGTTAAGAGCTCGCTCAAGAGTTTGAGCTCTGAGCAACAGCGGTTCGAGTCAGCCCGAGCTGAGCAGCCGTGAGCTGCCAACAGGTGGTGGGATGGCTCAGCTAAAAAAAAAAAAAAAGAAAAGACAGTCTTTTGAACAAATGGTGCTGGAACAACTAGAGATCTGCATGGAAAAAAAAAAAGAGAATCTAGACATAGAATTTACATCTTTCACAAAAATTAATTCAGAGTGGATCATAGACCTAAATGTAAAATGCAAAACTATAAAATTTCTAGAAGATAACATAGAAGAAAATCTGGTGTTCTTGGGTTTGGAAATGGCTTTTAGATACAAAAGCAAAAGCACAATCCATGAAGAAAAAACTTGATAAGTTGGACTTCATTGAAATTAAAAACTTCTGCTCTGCTAAAGACACTGGTAATAAAAATACAAGTACAGACTAGGAGAAAATCTCTCCAAAACACATATCTGATAAAAGACTGTTATCCAAAATACACAAAGAACTCTTAATACTCAACAATAAGAAAACAATCTAATTTTTAAATGGCCAAAACACAAACAGACATCTCACCAAGAAGACATACAGATGGCAAACAAACATATGGAAAAAAAAGCTCAATATCATATGTCATTAGGGAATTGCAAATTAAAACAAGATACCACTACAGACCTATTAGAATGGCTAAAATCCAAACACTGACAACAGCAGATGCTTGTAAGGATGTGGCACAACAGGAACTCTCACTCATTGCTGATGGGAATGCAAAATGGTACAGACACTTTAGAAGACAATTTGGCAGTTTCATACAAAGCTAAACATAAGCTTATCATAGGATCCAGCAGTCATCATGCCTCTAGATATTTACCCAAATGAGTTGAAAACTTATATCCACACAAAACCTGCACATAAATATTTATAGCAGCTTTAGACTTGGAAGCAACCAAGATGTCCTTGAATAGGTAAATGGGTAAACAAAGAGGGATACATCCATACAGTGGAATATAAATAACTCAGCCATAAAAAGAAATGAGCTATCAAGCCATGGGAAGACATGGAGGAACCTTAAGTGCTAAGTGACAGAAAGCAGTCTGAAAAGGCTATATACCATATGATTCCAATTGTATGACATTGCCATCATTGTTGTCATCATCATTGTCGTCATTATCATCATGTTTGCAGTCCCACACTAAGTTCAGAAAGCACCTTCACACCAGTGATCTGATCTGGTCTTCACAAGGGTCCCACAAAGCATGCAGCGCAGGGTTCTTAATCCCAGTTTACAGATGGGGAAGGTGTGATTGGGAGACTGTGCTGCCTGGGGTCACACGGTGATAAAAATTAAATCTTTCCATCCTAGATCTTATATTATACCTCACTGCCTCCAGTCCAACTTCTTGGGCCTTGGTTAGATGTCAGACCATGGTGGTGGGGGGTACTGGGGTATTTAATCGTGGGCTGGGTGTGTCATCTTGGAAAAGAGTGCAGAAGAGAGGGTCTAACAAGTGGGTTCAGTGGCCCCTGTGCTCTCTGGGCCCTGGCTCAGCATGGCCCTCCCACTATCCCTCCTTCCATCTTTCCCTGCTGCAGGCATCGATACTCACAGCACACAGAGACAGGGCAGCAGGATGCTTATTATTTATTCACTGAGAGCCCATCAGCAGATTCCATCTTCGTTTGCCTGGAGGAGGCAGGTCAGGATGTGCCAACTTGTGCCCTATCAGTCCTGGGGGCTGGATTCCCTAGCCACAGAGATGCTCACACCCAGGAATCAGAAAGAGGATTCTGTTTAGGTAGGAGAGTGCCTCTGAGATATCCACATGTGAATAAAATGGAGATTTGCTAAGAAAATGTACAGAAGGGTGGGGATTCAGAAAGAAGTGAGAGAATTTCTCTCACTAGCTTCTGGTCACCATGACAACAATGCCATCTTAAAAGAAGCATAACTGATCATTTTAAGTCAAAGCGTTTATGTATATATACCGGGGTGCCAAAAAAATTGTATACAAGTGGATACTTTGGTGAACGTTGCTCAAGCAGTAGTTCACCATAATCAGAAGTGTCTGGGTGCCGATGGTAACCACTTTGAACACCTCTAGTAATTGCAGAAGTCAAATGTGACTAGTATTCATCTTTTGTTATTGGCATATATTAATACCATTTTTTCCTTTCTTAAAATGTATATAATGTATATACAGGCCTACTGAGTGGCTCGGTTGTTTAAGAGTGTGAGTTCTGAGCAACAGAGTTGTCAGTTCAATTCCCACATGGACCAGTGAGCTGCCCTTGAGCCGAGCTGCCGCATACTGTTGGCAGTATGGCTCAGCTGGTGAGAGCACACGTACTCCTAACAAGGTTGCCAGTTAGACTCTGGCATGGGATGGTGGGCTATGCCCATTTGCAACTGAGATTGAACCTGACACCTTGAGCTGAGCATTAGCAAGCTGCCCATGGGCAGCCGGATGGCAACTGGACTTGGAGCTGAGCTAGCTGCACCCTCCACAACTAAGATTGAAGGACAACAACTTGGCTGCTTCCCCCTCCCCCCTCCAAAAAAAAAATGTATATACATTTTTTTGGCTCTCGCGCGCGCGCGCGCACACACACACACACACACACACACACACACACAACTGGCAAGAGGACCAGTTAGAGGTTGTAACCATAATCTACATAACAGATGAAGATGGCCTGAACTAGAAGAGATATGCTTGTGGAGGAAAGACAGACTCCAGAGCTATGAGATGCATACATACATGTGCATGGTAAGTGGTTTAAAATTACATTAAAATGCAGAATATATTTGGTCTTCAGAAAAGTCATAACGCATGTTTGCAACAGATGGCACTAGTTCATTTTGGGGAGTACTAGAGTCATTTGCATCTATGTTATTGCTATGTATGTCATTTGACAGCTGACAGTTCCAGCTTCATTCTAAAAAAAAATTGAGTGATTTGGTTGAATTTTGGCAATTTTACAACAAGTTGAAGATGGAAGACCAAACTTTGCATTTTTGCCATATTTTACTGTTTTACTTCCATAAAGGGAAGAACGTGCATCAAGCTTGTGAAAAGTTGCATAAAGTTTATGGTGACAATGCTCTACAAGAATGTCAGTGTCAATGATGGTTCACGAAATTCTGTGCTGGTTATTTTGATCTCAACAATGCTCCTCAGTCAGGGAGGCCCACTGAGGTTGATGACGACAAAATAGAGGCATTGGTCGAGTCAAACCCACGTTACACGACACAAAAGATTGCAGAAACATCATTCAAGTGTACACGACCACCTGAAGAAGCTGGGCTATGTAAGCAAGCTTGATATTTGGGTTCCACATGAACTCAAAGAAGTTCATTTGATGGTGCATATAAACATCTGCAATATGCTCATTAAACATGAATAAAATGATCCTTTTTTGAAGCGACTGATAACTGGTGATGAGAAGTGGATTGTTTACAACAATGTGGTGCACAAACGGTCTTGGTCCCAATGTGATGATTCACCTCAAACGACATTGAAAGCAGACATTCATCAGAGGAAGGTTATGCTCTCAGTGTAGTGGGATTTTAAAGGTATGTTTTTCAAGCTTTTACCAAGGAACTAAACAATCAATTCAGGTGTGTACTGTTGGCAATTGGACAGTTTGAATGAATCCATCATCCAGAAACATCCAGAGTTTGTTCATTGTAAAGGAGTTGTGTTCCACCGCGACAACGTAAGACCACACACAAGTCTGATCACCCATCAAAAATTATTGGAGCTTGGGTGGGATGCATTGCCACACCCACCATACTCACCTGACCTTGAGCAGTCAGACTTCCACTTATTTCTCCCTCTTCAAAACTCCTTGCGTGGTATAACGTTCAATTCAGATGAGGCTGTAAATCAGCACCTTGTTCAATTTTTTTGCAAATAAAGACAGGTCCTTCTATGAACGAGGAATTATGAAGCTCACTGAAAGATGGCAAAAGGTTATCAAACAAAACGAGCAATATATCATTGATTGATCTTTGTTCTTTATATAAATAAACGACCTTTGAAAAACATAGACAAAATACGTCATTACTTTTCCGAAGACCCAGTAACTGTTCCCTGACTTTATAGACACCTGAATTTAGAAAGTAGAGAGCTGATTGGTTCTATTTACATAAATTTAATACCTTTGCTTCACTGCTTACAACCGGTTTTACAGGGAACTGGGTTTCTGTGGCTCCTCACATTCAACTTATTTTTGCAGTGTTACTTGTTTTAGCCAGTGCCCTGCCAGTTGTCCAGCTGTACAAGCCAGACCCAGCTGGGGTCTCCAACACAGTTCTCTTCTTCCAGCCCCATGTCCATCTATCACTGTTTCCTCTCCATTTCTATCACTACTGCTCTGGAGCAAGTGTCCACAATCTGTCACCTGGACTTTTACAGCAACCTTTCAACAGATTTCCATGAACCCTTTAGTTCTTCCAAATTAAAAAAAAAAAAATTTGTTTTCTAAATTGCAGATCATATCAGGTCACCCCACCCACAATTTAAACAAAACAATGGTTTTCTCAGGATTTCCCAATTCTTCTGAAGATAAAGGTCACCTGGAAAATCTTTTAAAACAATTTCTAGGGACCAATACAGATCTATTGAATCAGCATTATCAGGAGAGATGGTTAGTACCCTGTTTATTAAAGAACCACCATAGTGGTTCTTATTGTAAAGTAAGTTTGAGATACTTGGCTCTAAAATCTCCTACTTGACCTGCAGTGTATTCAAGGCATGGTGTCCTGCCTGCTCCATGGGTCTCACCTTCCCCTGCACAACCTCTTCCCCTGAGATCCAGCCATCCTTGCTTTCTTTCATTCTTTAAATGCAACATGCTCTCCTTCTTGCATAAAACCCTCTATTAGAGGAGAGTGAGGGAGGGGAAGGGCAGGCTCTCTTACATAACATCACATTGCTAGTTGTACCCCATGGTACCCCATGGCCTTTGAGAATGTAATATTCTACTCTTGCCCAAAGAGTCTGAGCTCTGGATCTCTGACACACACAACCCACAGCTTAGGTTTCCCATTGTCTAAGTCTATTTGGACTGCTATAACAAAATACCGCAGCCTGGGTGATTTATGGACAACAGAAATGTATTTCTTGCAGTGCTGGAGGCTGGGAAGTCTAAGATCAAGGTGGTAGCAGATTTGGTGTCTGGTAAGGACCTCTCTCTGGTTCATAGATGGCACCTTCTTGCTTTGTCCTTACATGGTGGAAGGGCAAGGGAGCTGCTTAGGGCCTTTATTATAAGGGCACTAATCCCATTCATGAGTGCTCTGTTCTCATGACCTAATCGCCTCCCAAAGGCTCCACCTCCTAATACTATCACATTGGGCATTAGGTTTCAACATATATATTGGGGGGGGGCACAAACATTCAGATCATAGCACCTTCCAATCTTTTATCTGATCAGGTATCCCCAAGGCCTATGAGCTTCCTGTTAGAGAGTCATAGACAGGGTTTCACTGTCAATGAATAAATACTATATCCCACATTTATCTAAACTCTGTTCTTTCTAAGGAAACAGAACTCCAAGGTCAGTTTCTCAGCCCAGGCCTGATGTTGACAGGTCTCTCCTAGCCAATTCACTTTGCACCAATCAAAATGCTGCTTTATTTAAATTTAACCTGAACACCACATTTCCACCAAATCTTATATCAATCCTGCTTCTTTCTTTGTTTGGAGAGAGACTGTATTAATGCTTTTAGTTCTTCTTTGTTGAACAACAAATAAATTCTGTGTTGCTTTCCAAATTTTAACAGTTTGACTATGCTTCCCACCTTCAGCCCCTTAAATGGCTCCTCTTACTTACCTTTCACCTTGGCTTGTTACTTCCTCAGAGAAGGATCCCACACCCCACTCTTCCTCAGGCCCCTTCACATATGTAGTTTTATATTTCTTCATGGGCATATTTGTTTAAAAGCTGTCCTGCACTAGACTGTAATCTTCAGGAGGACAGAAACTTGCCCGTTCTTGCTCCCTACTGTCACTCCAACACCTGGCCAGGTGTTCCTCCAGCACAGGCCAGGAGCTCAATATTCCTTGAATGAATGAAGTTCTCCCTTTGTTTTACCATATCCAGTGATTCCTCATTGCCTGCGGATAAAGGATGAACTTCCTCCTATACAAAACGGACATAAAGGAAATCCACAATGCCACTCAAACCCACTTATAGCCTCATCTCTTCCATTCGTACCCCGCACTCTTTTTACAACTCTTCCCTTTTTAATGCGACTTTTCCACATCTACCCGCAGGCATCCAAAACTGGGCTTATTCCTTCTGGGGGTGAGGATAGGAGAAGCTAGCGCCCTGGACTATAAATAAACCAGACTGTCCCAGGTTCCCAGAACTCTCCAGAGAGCCTCTCCTCCTCTCAATGTCCTCTAACAGAGGGAGGCAACCTGTACGGGAGGTAAGAGTTGGTGAGATTCTTTGTAACTTCCCTGTGTTTGCTCCTTCTAATATCTAGCATAATATGTAATGTGTGATTAAGCCCTGGATTAGGACCAATTTGATTTGAATCCTAGCTTTGTCTCTTACTAGCAGTGTGATGTTACACAAGTTACCTAACTCTTTTATACCCCCATTTTCTTATCTGTAAAATGGGGATAACCACGCATTTACCACATAGAGCTGTTGCAAGGATTAGCCGTGTTACATTAAGAACACGGAAAACAATGACTGGTTCAGGATAAGTTTCATTACTACTATTATCACACCCTATTTCCCCATGATTAGCAATAATCACCCAGGGCATCAATGAAGAGGAGGACTTGGGGTACACTGAGACTCAACCGTCTCCACCTTGTGAGGAAGAGTGTGAGGAAGAGAGCAGGTGGCCAGAGGATTAGAAAAGAAAGAGTCCCTGGAATTGTGAGGAGGAATAGAGGGTCCAGAGAGAAGACATGGAAGTCTACAAATTAAGCGGCTCAGAGCGTGGGCCTTAGAATCTGCCAGACTTAGATTTAATGCCTGAATGGATATGTATTGCTTGTGCCTCAGTTTTATTTTATATAAAATGGAAATAATATTAGTATAGACCTCATTGGTAACTATTATGGAAATAAGACCACCCAGGTTGGAACATGCAGAGGCCATT
The DNA here is from genome assembly GCF_001890085.2 of Hipposideros armiger. Lineage (NCBI taxonomy): Eukaryota > Metazoa > Chordata > Mammalia > Chiroptera > Hipposideridae > Hipposideros > Hipposideros armiger. Next base: position 644,887 of record NW_017731624.1, on the reverse strand, counting down.
TATTCAGAGCTTACAATAACAAGAGAGTCAGCCACCGTCATTTGGGTTTGGCAGAGACTCAAAGACAGGCAGGGAGTAGGATAGCTCTGGAGTAGGTAAAAAGGAAGGCTTCAGGTATACCCTGATAGGAAGCTACTGGCATGGGGTAGCTGGAGGCAGTGTAACTAGAAGCAAGGCATCTTGTGTGATTGATTAGGGAAGCATGTTTGGCTTTCTTTTGTTGGTCCTAAGTTCGAGGTGGAGGCAAAACTTAGAAGCTGTCAGTTATTAAGTTCTGACTGTTTGGGGCTGATTGCTACAGAGGCTGTGGCTGGGGCTTCCAGGGCTGGTTGCTGCAGGTTGGTGGGTCAGAGTTTCATTTTTTAAAAGGGGCTGGCTATTGCCTATTTATATATTCAGTCGCTTATCATTAATATTAACTTATAACAGAAATTAAGATATATTTATAATAATAAATGACAAATTCTATTAATATTAAATATTAATATGACTAACATGCTCAGCAGAATGCTTGGCACATTATCGCTTAATAAGTCTTTAGAGAGAAAAACATAGTGAAGTCAGTTCTTGAGAATATACATAAACCACATAAATTAAACATTAATGAAACTGAGCTTAATATGTTTTATATTGGAGAGTGAGTCAGACTGGACAAGATGGTTTTCTGGCTCTAAGATTCAAGGATGCCAAAAAGACCATGTGTGCCTGTCATTGAATGAGCATTTTATTTAATTGTCAATATTTCTCAGTGGGCAGAAGCCCCCTCACATCTATACTTACCCCCTCCCACAAGAGCCAGCCCCCCGCAGATTTCAGAGAGCATAACGTCTGTGCTCTAATCCTTGGCCAGCATGACCTAGGCTCCGCCCTGTCTTTTCATGAGCTGCAAAAGACAGCAGACCTGGTGCTTCCCATTACAACCTGAGTGATAAGTCATCTCGCTCTGAGTTTCCCTATCTTTGGGGATAATGATTCCTACTCAGCCTACATCCCTGGGTTTGCAGTGAGGATAAAGTAAATTAATATGCATGAGAGAACTTTGTAAACTGCCAACAGAGGCTGGATTATTAATGTGCATTACTTGACTTCACTGTGCTCCCTTAGACTAAATTCCTAGCATGTTGTGTCTCTATCCGGAAAATAAGACTTTGGGCCTGGGAGGGCCAATTCTGAGAATAACATAAAAGATACAAATGAGGTCAAGGTCATGGGTGAGATTGGCCCAGGCTCCAGTTAATTCCCCTGGGAATGGAATTTCAGCCGTGAACTGACAGGGTGGCGTCCTGGGACGTTAGAGATGGGGAGGACCTTATTTTCAAGTCCTCCAGGCCAGCCCCCACCCAGTGCAGTCACTTCACCAGGCATTCCTGACAGGTGGCCCGAGACTGACCTGGGAGCCATGATGGAGAGCCCCTTCTCTTTATGGGGTGCTCTAGTTATCAGACAGCTCCTCCTTAGGGTATAGCCAAATCTGTTTCTCTGTTAGTCCATGCTAGGGCCCCCAGGTTTCCCTCTGGAGTGGCCCAGGACGGGTGGACATTCCTCATCACATGGCAGTCATGCTCAGGGAGCTACTTCAACTGGGGAGGAATGGGTACACGGTAACACCCTTGGGCTGCTATGTGGCAAGGATGCCTAGTAAGGCTACACCTGGGCCCTGCACCCAGACAGGGCCATGTTCCCCACAAGAGGGAATCTGGTTTTAAACTCACACCTGGCATAGAACCAATACTCTTCTTGACCAAAAACACAGAGAACAAAGCCATCACATAACCACAGTACAAGTCGAGGGGGAGCCATTATCTTGCAATGAGCAGAAATCAGGAACTTTATGTAAAGGGTATCAGAGAGAAGCCAATTTCCTTAGCAACACAGATAACATTTGCTACAAAAAAAAAAATTCTGATCAATAATAGATGCAAACTTTTCAACATTTAGCAACAAGAGCTGTTACAGGGATATGATTGCCCAGAGCATGCTAGGAATGGCAAGAACAGGGCAGAACACAGAGGAAATGATCTGTAGGCCTTTCCAAGAAATCAACTGGACCAGAGCTGGGAATCAATATAAGAACATTGATTGGGGGGC
>NW_017731624.1:635595-642769 GCF_001890085.2 Hipposideros armiger | reverse complement strand
CCTCCACAGCTAAGAGGCTGAACAACAGCTCAACCTGGAGCTGGGCTGCTGTGAGTCGCTTTGCCATGGGCTACCGTGTGTAGCCAGCAGCCAGCGTGAGCAGACAGCAGCTGCAGTGAACGGCTGTCCAGAAGCCTGTGACTGATCTGCCTCGCCCGGGAAGAGTACAATGATGGTGCCAACTTGGGCCAATGAAGCAACGTCCTCCACAACTAGACTGAAGAACAAAACGACAGCAACTTGTCTGTTCCCTTTCCCCCAATTCCTCAGCGCTGTTCCCATCCCCTAATTCCCCAATAAAAATCTTTAAAAAAACAAAAAGAACATTTATGGTGTTCATGGTTGTTCCGGTGATGAGTTTATTGAACAGTTGTATAGGACACAAGCATGTTGCAGCTTTAATTTTCGCCAGTCTCTGCCTTCACGTGCTCCCTGTGGAATCTTTTTTTCCCTCTGCTAATAGCCTGCTGGGCAGGTCTCATAGCATGACTGTGAATTTGAGGTGTTAAAAGTCCAGTCCATATAATCCTGTTGAAATCCCCACCTAATCAGATTCAAAACTTTTCTCATCCATCTGGTGATTTAAAGAAAATTTAGAGGGACACGTTACACATACACCTTGGGGACACAATCATCAAAATCCAGATTCCAGCCGGCCGAGTGGCTCAGTTGGTTAAGAGCTTGCTCAAGGGTGTGAGCTCTGAGCAATAGCGGTTTGAGTCCTAGCCCAAGCTGAGCAGCCGCTGAGCTGCCAACAGATGGCAGGATGGCTCAGCTAAAAACAAAACAAAACAAAATCCAGACTCCAAGGAAATGATATTGAACAAATGACCCATTTTCTTCAAAACATAAATTGCAAGAGTGGAGGTGGTTGGTGGGTGAAGGGAAGAAGTGAAGGAAATTATAAGAGACTTAAAAATACATCATCTAAATCATAGTGAGGGGAACTTGCTTGCCTCCTGATGCAAACCAATTGTAAAAAATAAACACTTATTATATTTCTGAGAGAAGTGGACTTTTGAACACTGCCCTTTTGATATCAGGAAACCATGAAGTTTCTTTAAGTGATATTAGTATTGTGGCTATAATTTTTTAATGTCCTAGTCTTTTAGGAACACATCCTGAAATATTTATGGATTAAATGACATCATGTCTGGGATTTGCTTCAAAATGTTGTGTGAAAAGGGAACTTGATAAAGACGTAGATGAAGTAAGATGGGTGGTGAGTTGATGATGTGGAGTAGTTGGACTTGGTCCAAGAGTGCAAGGGGGAAGCTGTCAGGCCTCCCTAAGGCTCAGGGGGCCTCTGCCTCCTCCCTCAGAGAGAGAACATAGGCCAATCTACACTCCATGTGTGGGGGAGCATTGTCTTCAAGAGACACCTTCACTGGGGACATCTCTGGAGACCCATGCTCTGCCAACAAGGCGTCCTGTCTTCATCCCTCTGAGCCCCGCCTACCCTCACCTGCCAACCTACACTCCCACATAGAGGCCACAGCGTACATTCTATAATCTGTCTGTAAATCCATCTTCCAGGCTCTTAGGATGAAGTTCAGGCCCTTTAATGTGGCCCACAAGGTCCCTTTCTACTTTTCCAATCCCAATTCCAAGCACGGCACCCCCACTCATCACCTGAGCTCTGCCGATAGTGCTTCCTCCAACCTTTCACACAGGCTATTTCCTCCACCAGCTCTCACTCCCCGCCTATCCCACCATTTTCCCTGGTGGTTTGTCCTTGGTTTAGGTGTTAACTATTCTAGGAAGCCACCCTCTGAGGTAGGCACAACACTGGGTGACTCAGATGCCCCTTCAAGGGAGGTCTTGCTGCCCAGTGGGGAGGAATGTATTAGGCAGCACATCAGCTGTCAGCTCCAGGGCCAGGGGGCGGGGGTAGGGGAAGCCCAGCAGTGTCAGCCTGACCCAGGACCCTGTGACTGGCCATCTTCTCTCCAGAACTCCACACCTGGTTGGCTAAGACTTTGATGAGACCACATTGCATTTCGATTTCTTCCGCAGCCCAATCCTGCCTCCTCCACCTTCCTTTCACAGCTGTTGACCCTACTAAGCATCTCACATTCCAAATTCCACCTCAGCATCTTCTTCCAAGAACCTAACCTGCAATCTCATCCTATCCCATACTTCCTTCTGCCCCTGCTTCTGGGTAAATGCCTCCTTTAGTTAATCGGACAACACTCAGTCTTTTTCATTCATTCATGTCTTCTCCCTGCGTCATAATTGTCTATGTAAGAGTGTGACTCCCCCGCTGGACCGAAGCTCTGGCTGGCAGGCTCACCTTGGTGTGCCCAAAACCCAGCACAATTCCCGGAACATGTTGACATTCAGTTAACTAAAAATAAATCTCAGGGAGCAGAGATTGAAGGGCAGTACCAGAATCCCACTGTGGAAGGTATTCCTAAATGAATGAATGAGTGCTCCCCCTCTCTTTTTTTTGAGATTTACTCATGTTTGGCCTAGGAAGCCATTGTTCATGAAATGACGGCATCAACATTTCAGAGCCACAAGAGACTTTAGAGAGGAAGCACAGTATTTAAAAGTAGGTGGATTATTAAGAGGGCCATGCTACAGTGGGTATGCAATGGGCGTAGCCATTCTTTGGATCTATTAATAAATAACTCTGTTTGCCAAATCTCTATAGGGCAAAATTAGTAACAATCATACTTGAGATTTACTAAGTACTCAGTATGTGCCAGGCCTGTACAGGGAACTTGATGTGGGTAATCTGAGTAATCAGGTTGCAGGTTGCTAGAAGCAACCCCTGGAGACAAATGTTATCCCTGGAAGCAGAAGCTGAAACTCAAGTGATTAAGTTGCCCAAAGCTTGTAGGAACATCAAAACCAAGGTTTAAATCCAGGTTTCTCTCAGACCTCATAGCCCATTCTCTGAGCCACAAATGACATTAGCTTCCAAAGACAGTGACTGACTGAGGCTGTTCTCAGGAGTAAGAGGAAAAGACAGGGGGCAGCCACATCACTGGGCCTGTGCTCTGCTGTGTCAGCAGAGACGCAGTTAGCAGGGCCAGGGAACCTGCCTCCCATGACTTTCTGAAATATGCTAAATGCATTAAAAATTCCAGGACCACTTCCAATGTGTATGTGGGGGGGTGGGGGGCAGTGATCTACACACCACCACCCAATTCTCGGGACACCAGCTGGGTGTCCTACAATTTAACTCAATTCTGACACTACCTACCCAGAGAGAGCGTCAGATTCCTTCCAGTTTGAGGGTTCAGTCCTATAAGACTGTCTCCCCCCACCCCACCTGTCCCATTGCAGACACTAGTCACAAGTCTGGGTTGTTAGAATTGTGCTTCTGACTGATTGGCTTTAAATTAGAGGTTCCCACGAACCCCTCCTTGGGTTTAATTAATTTAGAAACAGTTCACAGAGTTCAGGACACCTGTTTACTCATTAGATTACCAATTATTACAAAGGATATTAAAGGTTATGAATCAGCAACCAGAGGAACAGATACGTAGGGCAAAGTCCTGAACATAGGAGCTTCTGTCCCTGTGCAGCTTGAGGCCCAGCATGTGGGGGCATCCTGGTTCCCCGACATGGAAGTGCTCTGAACCTCTCTGCCTTTGGGTCTCACAGAGGCTTTATTACATAAGCATGATAGATAAATATGTTGGCCATTGGTGATGGATTCAACCTCCAGTCCTTCTCCCCTTCCCAGAGGTTGAGGGGTGGGACTGAAAAGTCCAATCCTCTATTCATGGTTGGTTTCCCTGGCAACCAGCCCCTATCCTTAGGAGCTTCCCAAGTCACTGCATTAACATATGCAAACCCAGTGGAAAGAGGCTTGTTATGAATAACAAGATTCCCATCTCACCTTGATGGCTCTGATTTCAGAAATTGAGGACAAGAGACCAAATGTAACAAAAAATGCTCCCAGTGCTCTTATCCCTTACAAAATTCTAAGGACTTTAGGAGCTGTGAGCCAGGAAGAGTGGGAGGAGATCAAATATATGTGAGAAATATATTTTGGTCATCTGAAATGGCAATATGATATGTATCTTCTTGGAGCCAGTTCAGCTGGATGAGAGCAGCAGAAAGCTGGCACAATACAATGGAAAAGAGCGTAGATTCTGGCATTAAACCTAGTTCAAATTCTAGCTCAGGCAATTCCTGGCTGTGTGTCATTAGGCCAGTGAACTAAGCCCTCTGGCCTTGCCTCATTTCCTCATCTGTAAACAGAAGATGGTTTTGTACTTAACACACAGGGCTGAGAGGTTTAAATCATTTAGGTAATTAATGCCTATAAAGTATAGCCCAGCTGATTATGATCTAGGCGTCTTCCTCCTGCTAAAGTGTTTTCTTCTTCAAGGAGCAGAGCAGGACTGGGGAATGTAAAGCTTGTTCTTCAAATTGATTTGCTAGACTTCAGGGCTGTCCAATAGAACTTTCTGTGATAGAAGTGTTCTAGATCTGTGCTCTCTAATGTGGTAGCCACTACTGAGCACTTGAAATGTGGCTAGTGTGGCTAAGGCACTGAAGTTTAAAATTTTTTTTTTATTATTATTGGTGAATTGGGGGGACAGGAACAGCGCTGGGGAACCGGGTGGAGGGGAACAGACAAGCCGCTGTCCTTTTGTTCCTCAGTCTAGCTGTGGAGGGCGTCGCTTCACTGGCCCAAGTCGGCACCATCATTGCGCTCTTCCCTGGCGAGGCAGATCAGTCGCCGGCTGCTGGCCGCTCACGCTGGCTGCTGGCTACACATGGTAGCCCATGGCAACCCACTGCCACAGGGGCTGCAGCCTAGCCGTCGCTGGTGACTCATAGCAGCCCAGTTCCAGGTTGAGCTGTTGTTCACCATCTCAGCTGTAGAGGGCAGTGTCACCGGCCCCCACATGTGGGATCCGAACCGGGGCCCTCTGGCATCCCAAGCCAGTTCCCAACCATCCCGCCACTCGGCCGGCCCTGAAGTTTTATTTTAATTGATTAAATTTAAATAGTCATATATGGTTAGTGGCTACTCTAATTGGACACCCAATTAGAACCATCGCTGCATTTATTGATGGATGCAGTTCTCAAAGAGCTTTCATCTCTTTAGTTCTTTACTCTCTCTTTGGATCCTCACAACAATCCTGTGAGAGACAGATACCATACACCATTAATCTCATTTTACAAATAAGGAAACTGAGCCTCAGAGAGGTGCCCCAGTTAATGACCAAGCTGGGCCTAGAGTCCTGGGATCCTGAACAATCCGAGGGTGATGTTCCTGCCCTTCAGACATCACAGCAAGACTGTCAGACCCAAACAATGTCTCATCTCATTGCCATGATTGTATAAAGGGTTGGACAGAAGCCAGGAGCTAGCATTAGAGTAGCAGAATTTTCTGGGACCCAAGAGAGAAGGGCGGACATTCCCATGGCAGGCCGCTAGAGGGGGCTGTTGTCAGAGCAGCAGGTTCTGACACGAGGTCATTACCTTTAGTAAACATGCCCTTTGAAGGTGGAACAGATGGCCAACTTCTTGGTGATATTTTCATGTCATAGACAGGCACTGGCTCCAAAATATCTTTACGTGAGGTCAGAATGCACTGATTAGATTCATTTTTTAACCTAGCTATAGTTATTTAAAAGCAAATTTCCAAAGACTCATTAAGCCTTGCCAGTCATTTTCTGAAAGTAGGCTTGAACAGGAGGAAGAAAGAGTAGGCGAGTGGAAGAGGAGCAGGATGGGAGAAGAATAGGATTTATAGAAAAAATACGTCACTGAAAAGGGAGGAGCAGAGGAAACGGAAGACTCAATTACTAGCCAAACTCTTTTTCTACTGTGATAAGAAACGCACAAGGACTTTAAAAGGATCCCCATTATCCTACTTGTGGCTGGGTGGGGAGGCAGGCAGGGTTGCATATCCTGCTGGGACAAGACCTCAGTCTCTGAGTTTTAATATTTCCATCTTATTTTTAGAGAAAAAGCTCTCCCTCTCGGTCTTAAGTGACATGTCTTTCCAACCTGAAAAAAAGTTGGACGGGGGACAATACTGCATCTATTCTATTGGCAACTGAGCCTCAGAGAGTCCTCCAGTGACCTGTGCAAGATCACTCAGCTAGATCACTCTGAAATGGCAGAACCAGGTCTGTGTGACAGCCTGACCAGTATGGTTGCCCAGGTTATGCGATATTCAATTGCAGAAGGTAGCATGTACTTAAGCATCACCCTAATGTGCATATTTCTAATCATAGTTTTCCATCAAGTGGTGATCAAACATCTAGAGAGAGGGTTGCTTTTTTTGTGCCTTACAAAATGTACCATTTGAGCCCTCAGAAGCCCTGGCATGGGCTATCCTTAAGAAAGTGGAGACACGATGGGTTGTTCCAGAAGCCCAGAAGATCAGTCCTGCTCATTTGGACTCCTTATATACCTTTGCTCAGGCTAATTCCAAAATCTACTGAGAACCTGCTAAATCCAAGCCAAGGCTTGGGGTAAGGATAGAGGCTGGAAGTCAGAGGACAGTGCTCTTTAGTGAAGAAGAATTCACACACACACACACACACACACACACACACACACACACACACACACAAAAGGGAAAAAAAATAAAGGAAGGAAGAACAGAAAATTAAAAGAAAGAAAATATTCACTTCTGATTGACCAGGAAAGGAGCATAAGCACTAGTAGAGTGATGGATTCTGGAGCCAGCCATACCAGAGGCCAAATCTGGGTTTCATCACTTACGAACTGGCCGATACACAATATGTTCCTTAGCTTCTCTGACCCTCAATTTCTTCATCTGTGAATGTGTGTATGCGGTCTGACAATTAAGTTTGTGAACTTGCCACCGTGCGCTTCCATTGACAGCACTGTACAAACAGCTCGGTAAGGTTTCGTAACCCTGGTACATCAGTGTCTCACAGTTGTATTTGTGTTGATGTGTGGCGGTGTCTTGCTGAGTGGCGTTCATTACTGTTGTTGCGTGTTCTTGTGTGCTGTCGTGAGAATGTCTGAGCTTGAATCAGAGCAACGAACAAGCATTAAATTCTTGTTGAATTTGGCAAGAGTGGAAGTGAAATGAGGAACATGTTAGTCCAACTTTACGGGGATAATGCTGCCGGGGGCCGGCTGCGCCTCAGTGTCTGCCATGGCCAAGCGCACTGCTATGGTGACAAATTCTGAAGCTCTGACTGAGAAACAGATACTGCTTTAT
>NW_017731624.1:622547-635380 GCF_001890085.2 Hipposideros armiger | reverse complement strand
TTAAGTAGTCACATAGTCACTTCACTATAGGTAAAAGGATTAGCCTTAGTCACATAGTCATTATAGGTAAAAAGGATTAAAACACAGTTACTGATGAGATAATCGTCAACTATAAAAAGGGGCATGCTGTAAAATAAAGTGACACTTCTCTTCTTGAAAAAGCGCTCCTGTGTCTCCGTGCGTTTTTTTTCCTTTTTCCTCACCGACTCCGCCTCCACCTGAGGGAATCCCTGGACCCTGCGGGAGCTGGTCTCCCGCATAATGCATTGAAGAAAATGGCAGTGTACACATGGATTAAACGTTTTTCTGAGGGGAGAGATTGTGTCACTGATGATGAGAGGTCATGGCGGCCAATAATGAGCAGAACTGAGAAAACATTGCCAAAATTCATTGAATTGTGTGTCAAAATTGTTGGCTGACTGTGAGAAGCATAGCAGACTAAGTAAACATTGATAGAGAAACAGTTAGGAAAATCTTAACTGAAAATCGTGGCATGACAAATATGTGTGCAAAAATGGTCCCGAAGGAGCTCTTGCATCACAACAATGCACCAGCTCACACGGCACTGTCTGTGAGGGAGTTTTCAGCCAGTAAACAAATAACTGTATTGGAACACCCTCCCTACTCACCTGATCTGGGCCCCAATGACTTCTTTCTTTACCCAAAGATAAGGGAAATATTGAAAGGAAGACGTTTTGTTGACATTCAGGACATTAAGGTAATACGACAATAGCTCTGTTGGCCATTTCAGAAAAAAAGAGTTCCAAAATTGCTTTGCAGAGTGGACTAGGCACTGGCATCAGTGCATAGCTTCCCAAAGGGAGTACTTCAAAGGTGACTGTAGCGATATTCAACAATGAGGTATGTAGCACTTTTTATAGGATAAGTTCGTGAACTTAATTGTCAGACTGCATATGTGTGTGGTGGGGGAGACCACGCCTTTTCAAAGGTTGTTTTGAGGATTAAATGAAATACCACACAAGAGGGCTTGGCATGATGCCAGGCTGTCAAGGCTCCACAAAAGCTACCTACTGTCATTGCTATTGAATGTCAGGTCTGCAATCAGAGAGGTGGACCCAGAGGGCTAGGCTGGGAATGAGGAAGTCATAGACCGAGAGCTGAGAAACCCCTTGCAGTCCTGGTGCAGCCCTAGGAGCTTGGGCAGCTGAGGAGAGTGGGCCTTGTTCTCATCAAGACCCATTCAGACATCCTCCCCCAAATTCTTAACAGGAAGGGTGTTGAGAGAGAGAGCTCCATCCTGGGCCCTGAGCTTCCCCTGAGCGTTCCTACAAGGTATGCCAAGAATGCAGTGCCCAGACTGCTCTTCATCCAGACTGTTTTTCAAGGTTGTATTTGTAATAAGCACCCTTGAGGGATGAGGTAATGTCTCTCTTTGGACAAAGAGTAGGCTTGCTTACTACTCTCTGTAAAAAGAGTGTTTTTTTCAAGCGCAGTGATCCTCAGCTGTGGTGCAAACCCATTGCATGGACCCTCTGCATTTCCCTGTGTGACTTGAGGGCAAGGGAGACTGATGCTCACATGATACTCACTCTGCTTTCTGTGCCATGAATAACAAAGTCCTTTGTCTCTGACCAGGAGTGTCATGTCTTCTGCCAGCATCTATGAAACAGTAGGCTAACTTATTACCTTGGAAACAGGGTAAAATCCCAGACTCAGAAGTGGCACTTTAGGAGCCTTCTAGTTGGGAGGAGGAACTATGGGGATTTGTTATTTAGGTTTTGTTTTGTTTTGCTTTTTTAGAAGGTATATCTATCAAACAAACTAGGGGCAGGGTAAGAGAAAAACAACACATTGAAATTTATCAACACACCTGCCCCCGTAGGCATCAGCATAGCCTTGGATAGGCCTTATGAATTAAGTGGGTAAATTAGTTGGATGGGGGGGGCCATGCTGTTATATGCTTCTTAGAGGGGGATGCTGCTGGCTTTGGAGAGGGAGTGGGGGAGGGGGAGGGAAGGGCCTGCAATGCTTTATTGACTATGCAGTGTGCAGCTTGTGCTGCCTACCAGGAATGGAGCTGAGGCTGAGTGGCTCAAATTTCAAGGGATTTCAAAATTATCCTACATCACATTACCAAAGAATAGCCCAAGCTGGGAATTTGAAATCACAACTATCAAGGGGCTCCTCTTTTTATTTTATTAACCACTCTGTTTGTGTGTGTACTTTGCTGTTAGCTGCCTGGGATCCTTGTGGGAAAGATGAAAGATAAAAAAGAAAAAAAAAAAAGGAACAAGCAGACAAATGTCAGGAAGGCGAAAAGCCCACACATTGCTCTCCTGGGGGAGATGCTGGTGATGTTCAAAGGAGGTAGAAAAGGGAGTGACAGATTTTCAGAACATAAAATTGATGTATTTTTTGAGACCTGGGTGTAAACAGAAGTTTTGTAAAACTCCCACTTGAAATGCACTATCATGGGAAGTAAGGGATCATTTCTTGTCACAGGACTCCCCTTCAGGAAGGCTGGTTTTTAATCCAGGCATAGCTATGGTTTTTAATGTTGATTTTTGTTTTTCAAAAAGGAAAGGAAAGGAACAAAAACAAAGATTTAGCTAGCTACAAGAAAGCCTGCGGAGTTGATAATATAGAAAGATGGGAGGAGCATTCTCTTACTTGGAACCACTGGAGTGTTGCCTTAGCAGGTCTTACAGTGGGGTCCATAGTGACTACACACAACAGTCTGGTTTGGAAGGAAGGTTTTAGGAAGCCTGAGGGGTGAGGCGATGGTATGTATATACTTTCTAACTATCCTTACTGTGGGGCATGGGAGGCAAGCTGCCTTGGCTAAGCCAGGAGCCTTCCATGCTTGCATTAACCAGGACTCTGAGTATTGAGGAACCAGGGGAACCCAAATCTCTGGCTTGGGCAAGAGGAGAGATGTTTTGACTCATGTAACCAAATTATCAAGTCGCCAGAAGGACAGGAGTGTGCCTGGACAGGGGACAATGAAAACCACAAACAGGGAGAACAATCCAAGATGGCAGAATGCATAAACACTGTGTCTGCCTCATCCCGTGAACACATCAAAATTACAACTGAATTATAGAACAATCAACCCAGAGAACCATCCAAAGTCTGGCTGAACAGAAGTTTTATAACTAAGGATATAAAGAAGATTCCAAGTTGAGAGTGGTAAAAGGGGCAGAGACAAAAAATGGGCTGGCCCCAAACCTCCGTGTGGCGGATGAAAATTGGGAGGGATATCTCCACCATGGAGGTTCCCCACAGAGGATCAAGAAACCCCAGCCTCACACCAGGCTCCCCAGCCAGGAGTACTGGTGCCAGGAAGACGAGCCCCCACAACATCTGGCTGTGACAAATAATGGGGATTCCGGCCATCCAGGTGGGCTACGGAAAACCCAGACGTCTTCTTAAAGGGCCTACACACAGACTCACTCGCTTGCAGGTACTCACCCTGGGCTCCAGTGGAGGGACGGTGACTCAGTGGGTGTTGGAGACAAACAGGAGGCAGACTGAGGTGTGTGGCCTGCAGGGGAGGCCTGGAGGACAGTTGGCATTTTCTCTGTGTGGAGTCCTCCTCTCCCGCAGCCAGCAGACAGGCACCATCTTTCCTGGGTTGAGCTCTCCCTCTATGCTTCCAGGCAAATCTGAATCTGATAGGTCTGGTGAGCTCTGCAGCTCCATCCTGCTGACTCACTGAGACTCTGCCATACCCAACTCCATACCACAGGAGGCTTTATCAGCGCTGAACCTTACAGGAGCCAGCAACTGGCAATTGACAGCAGACAGCAGCAGGCCTTGGTGTGTCATGGCTTTTTGCAGAGCTACCCCAATCCAGTACTGGTGGCATCCTCAGTTTGCAGCATGGCCTTTCCCACATGCCTCCAGGTCCAACACAGGCAGCAAACAACCATGGATCATTCTATAGCTCCTACCAGGTAATCCCTGCTGGTCACAGACAATGGGTGACCTGGGCCTGCACTGGAGTCCCTCCCAAAAGCCCCAGAATGAACATACTTGGAGATTGGCTTCAGAACACAGCAGAGCACTGCCCAACTAGCCCCACAAGCAGCACACACAAAGTGCGGTCTCAATAGGCACCAGAGTCCCATTGGGGCAAATCCCTCTCAATGTGGTAAGGCCCCCAGCACAGCAGCCTGTAAGCTGTGGACATGGCCAAATCCCACAGCCAACCAGCCTGAGGGTCAGTTCCACCCACTGATGTGTTAATAGCAATGAAAGCTCAACTATAATAGGAGGGCACACACAACCACACAAGGGACACTCCTGGAGCACCTGGAGCAGGTGACCAGGGAGACTGTGCACGCCCCATAGGGCACTTACTACATAAGGCCACCCAGAAAGAGATGTAGCAGATCTACCTAATACACAGAAACAAACAGACAGGCAGCCAAAATGAGGAAACAAAGAAATACATCCCAAATGAAAGAATAGGAGAAAACTCCAGAAAAAGAACTAAACAAAATGGAGGCAAACAATTTACCAGAGACAGAGTTCAAAACAAGGGTTATAAGGATTCTCAAAGAACTTAGTGAGAACTTCAACACAGAGATAGCAAGCATAAAAAAAAAAAAGACATAGAAACCATAAAAGAAGAACCAGTCAGTAGTGAAGACTACAATAACTGAAATACATGCACTAGAAGGCATCACCAGCAGACTAGATGAAGCAGAGGATGGAATCAATGAACTGGAAGACAAGATAGCAGAAAACACCCAATTGAAACAACAAAAGGAAAAAAGAATTATTAAAAAAAAATGAGGATAGTTTAAGAGACCTCTGGGATAACAATAAGCATAACAACATTTGTACCATAGGTGTACCAGAAGGAGAAGAGAGAAAGTAAGAGATTGAGAATGTATTTGAAGAAATAATTATTGAAAACTTTCCTAACTTGGCAAAGGAAATAGACATACAAGTCCAGGAAGCACAGAGTCCCAAACAAGATGAACCCAAACAGGCCCACGCCAAGACACATTATAATTAAAATGACAAAGTTTAAAGATAGAGAGACTCTTAAAAGCAGCAAAAGAAAGGCAACTAGCAACTTATAAGGGAGCTCCCATATGATTGTCAGCTGATTTCTCAACAGAAACTTTGCAGGCCAGAAGGGATTGGCAGAAATATTCCACGTCATGAAAGCAAGGATCTACAACCAAGATTACTCTACCCAGCAAGGCTATCATTTAAAATCGAATGACAGATAAAGAGCTTCCCAGGCAAGTAAAAGCTAAAGGAGTTCATCACCACCAAACCAGTATTACAGGGAATGTCAGAGGGACCTCTTTAAGAAGGGGGAAAAAAGAGATAAAAAATATGAATAATAAAATGGCAATAGTTAAATATCTATCAACAATTACTTTTAATGTAAATGGATTAAATGCACCATTCAAAAGACATAGGATGGCTGAATGGATAAGAAAACAAGACCCTTATATATGCTGCCTACAAGAGACTCATTTCAGATTGAAAGACACACACAGATGGAAAGTAAAGGCATGAATAAAGATATTTCATGAAAATGGACATGGAAAGAAATTTTAAAAACTGCGGTAGCAATACTTATACCAGACAAAATAGGCTTTATTGTTTGTTTGGTTTTTTTTAGCTGAACCATCCTGCCACCTGTTGGCAGCTCAGCTCAGGCCAGGAATTGAACCAGAGACCCTGTTGCTCAGAGCTCACACTCTTGAGCGAGCTCTTAACCAACTGAGCCATTAGGCTGGCCCTCAAAATAGACTTTAAAACAAAGGCAAAGAAGGACCCAGTAATCCCACTTCTGGGTATTTATCTGAAGACATCCAAAATGCTACTTTGAGGGGACATGTGCATCCATATGTTCATTGCAGCACTGTTTACAATGGCCAAGATGTGGAGGCAGCCTGGATGTCATACGATGGATGAATGGATAAAAAATGGGTGGTACATATATACAGTGGAATATTGCTCGGGCATGGATAAGAATGGGTTCTTGCCATCTGTGCTGGCATGGATGGACCTGGAGGTATTGTGCTGAGTTAAGTATGTCAGACAGAGAAAGACAGATGCAATGTGATTTTACTTATATGTGGGATTTAAAGAACAAAATAAACACACAAACAAAACAGAAACACACTCATAGATACAGAGAACATTTTGATGGTTGCCAGGCAGGAGGGGAGTTGAGAGGGTAGGTGAAAATCAGGAAGGGATGAAGAAGTACAAATTGGTTGTTACAAAGTAATCATGGGGATGTAGGATACGGCATAAGGGATATTGTCAATAATACTGTAATAACTATGTATGGTGTCAGATGGGTACTAGATTTATCGGGGTGAAAGATGGGAGGGGGGTTAGGAGACAGGGCGGAAAAAGTGAAGGGATTAAGAAGTACAAATTAGGGGCCGGCCAAGTGGCACGTTGGTTAAGAGTTGGCTTGGGACGCCAGAGGGCCCCGGTTCGGATCCCACATGTGAGGGTCAGTGACACTGCCCTCTACAGCTAAGACGTTGAACAACAGCTCAATCTGGAGCTGGGCTGCCGTCAGACACCGGCGACAGTGCAGCCTGCAAACCCTGCTGCGGTGGGCTGCCATAAGCAACCATGTGCGACCGGCAGCCAGTGGGAGCTGCTAAAAGCTGCCGTGAGTGGCCATCCAGAGGCTGGCGACCGATATGCCTCACTCGGGAAGAGCGCAATGATAATACCAACATGGGCCAGTGAAGCAACGTCCTCCACAACTAGACTGAAGAACAAAAGGTCAGCAACTTGTCTGTTCCCCTTCCCCCAATTCCCCAATAAAAATCTTAAAAAAAAGTACAAATTAGTAGTTACGAAATAGTCATGGGATGTTCAGTAAAGCATAGAGAATATAGTTAATAATATGGTAATAACTCTGTATAGTGCCAGGTGGATACTAGACTAGTCAGGGTGATCACTTCTTAAATTATACAATTGTCTAACCATATGCTGTACACCTGAAATTAATGCAAAATAATATAGAATGTTAACTGTAACTGAAGAACTAAAAAAGAGGGGAAAAGGTAAAGGGGAATAAGAGGTTCAAATTTCCGGGTAGTCAGCAAGCGAACCATGGGGATGTGATGTGCAACATGAGGAACATAGTCAGTAATATTGTGGTAGCATAGTACAGTGTCAGATGGTTGCTGGACTTGTCATGGTGGTTACTTCTTTAGGTATATAAATGTTGAACAACTATGGTGTACACCTGCAACTGATATAATATTGTATGTTAGCTTTATTTTTTAATAAAAATCTTTAAGAAACAAAACAAAACATGAGCATGAGCTGTCAGGATGTTCCCTGTTGCTCCTCTCCACGCACTTCTTTCTCAGCCCTGCTTCCATAAAGCCGGCCACCTGCCCATCAGACCCCACCTAGCTCTCTACCAGGAGGGCAGGCTGAAAAGGTCTGCATGGAGGGAATGCACAATGCAGGGATGGGGAGACTTTGTGACCGAGTAGTTCAACACAGATGCCTGTGTCAGCTGAGGTGAGAAGGAGCAGCTATGAAGGAACCAGCCTGGGCGTGTTGGGAACAGAAAGGCGGTGTGTGGCCTGTATATGGATGGCAGCTCCCGTCCAGCTATGTGGTTAATGTCCTAGAAGATGGGCGGGGGCGTGGGAGGGGGTGTGGGGGGGTGCCGGGCTCTCCAGGAGATGGAACAGTGGGTGTCCCTCACAGAGTCTAAGTCAAAGAGCAAGGCTGTCCTGGAACTTTGGGGTCTTGGCTCTCTCTTTATTCTTCCAAAAGTAGCCATAGGAGGTTTTATGCAGCCCACAAAGACCTTTCAGGGAGATCTGGCCCTCCATTCTGGTTGTGGGCTGATACCTTGCAGTCATTTGCTTGCTGGTCTAAGGAGAAGCCTCTCCATGTAGTTTTATCATCAGCAGTAGGATGATACCCCACCCAGGACACTTCACCATGTGACAGAAGACTCTGGAGAGGGGCAGTAAAAAACAAACAAACAAAAAAAACCTAATTAAAAATCTAAGGCAGGTCCCTCCTATGTTGTGTCTCCCCGTGTGCAACCATAGAACTACCTTTCTTTCTCCTTAAAGCAAAAGTGGGTTTGGCTAAGAATGATGCTGACAATTACAGGCAGCTCCTTCTTCCTTGTTTGTGGGTCCTTGACTAACCAAAAACACATACGCCTAAATCCAGGGCCTCCTGCCCTCACTGGGACACAGCTGTGTGGGTACTGATCAGTGTCACCCCTGGGTTTGGGGCCAGCTCTCTGCACTTTCCAGCATCCATGGGGCTGCAAATTCCTCCCTCTGCACCCCAACCTCACTCCCCATTTCATCAGTTGGTTTATGCCTTGCATGTGGCTGGGCAGATGAACTGACCTCCATCTGAACAAGACGAGTATAAACAAGTAGCTTCCTGGCTATCTGCAGAAAACAGCACAGATCCCTGGACCGTGAGAACTCACAATCTGTGAGTCAATCCCAAGGAGCCATGGGCACCAGCCTGAGCTCATAACAGTAGCTTATATCCATCGAGTGCGTTCTCTGTGCCTGCACTGAACACTGTCCAGGTTTATCTCGTACTCCTTCTAGGAACCTGTACGAGAAAGCGGCTGTAACCTTATGTGGTAGATGAGGACACTGAGGCACTGAAAGGGTAAGGGACTGACTCAAGCACACACAGCTAGTAAATAGTGGAGCTGATTTCCAACCTTACCAGTCTGACTCTATGGTCGGTGGTGCCACTGAGAGGGGAGGCCATCAATCCATCTGTTCACATTATCATGTCGCTGGATGGAGAAAGGATTCATGGCGGGGAGGTGGGGGGCCTCTTGGAGGTAAGGTCCTCTCTATACAATATTAATTAATGCCTTTAAGCCTAACAGTAATAATAATAATAATAATAATAATAATAATAATACCTGTCTATAGGGTTATTGCTAAATTAGCTAATTTAATAATAATATTAAATTAGCTAATATACATAAAGTGCTTAGCACAGAGCCTGGCATTTGGTGAGTGGTCAATACCTATTATCTGACTCCTTGGTATTTGCAGTGCTTTGCAATGATGACCACAGAAATGTTTGTCATATAGCATCTATGATGCAGATATCGCATGGATTCAATTGGTCCACAAGATCTGTTGATTCAGCCTTCTATTCAGCTCATAAATGGCCTGCCCTTTTTAGTGGTGACAACATTCCAGGGCAAAACAATGACCTTTGAATCAGTCTGTCCCATGCTTTCCATCCCATGGCTGAAGCGGCAGCAGGGAGAGGGAAAGAGGCCTTGGGGTCATGGGCTTGCACATGGAATCCAGCTCCATCACTGCTTGGTGTGTGATTTTAGGTGAACCACTTAACATCTACTCAATTCCTTGATATAGGAAATGGGCAGGATGATACCTACCTTCTAGGTAGAGGGGAGAATAAAATGAGAAAATGTGTGTGATTTCAGATACTGAATCTGGCATATACCCAGTGTGGCAGATTTTATTTTCCAAAGTGGTCACAGCAACAACAGTATTTCTGGTCCCTCATGTGCTTCTAGAACCTTGCCATTTTCACTTGAAATGATAAAGTCTATCATGAGTTATTTGTGAGGCTGTGTATATGCTTAACACACTGGGAATCCTGAAGAGCCAGCTGCTACATGTGGTCTCCACAACACTGGTGAGTGTCATCTCTCCAACCCTATATCTCAAATGTGAAAGGGACCTGCATTTGCCTTCAGCTCTCTTATCCCTGGAGAAATGTCCCCCTGTCTATTTCATCCGCCATAGAGCTACCATGGTCACTCTCATCTCAGCCCTGTTGTAAGGTCATAGGGTTTTGGGGCTGTCAAAGGAAGAGTCCCCAAGCCTTTTCTGCTATAGCCTTATAATGCTATCCCCAACCCTCCTGGCTCTACCACTGGGAGGAATCTAACTCCTCTGTCCAGAACAGTGACTTTGTGGAATCTCTTGGCTCTTTAGACACACAAGCCAGATCTGAGGTTCTTCTTCGGCGAATGCCTGACGAATTCACATCACATCCATCGTTTCCCAGTGTATTTATCCCTAGGCAGGGCTCTGAAAAGGCCCGATGCCCACATAGCATCAGCATAGATGGTTCACTCTGCCCAAAAAGTAGTAAAAGGGATGCAGGGGAGCTTGGCTCTACTCTGGCTCTCCTGGCATTTTACCATGATCTTGGAAAAGTGTTCCAGTTCTCTGTCCTGGTTTCTCCCAGCTGTGCAAAAAAGAATCATGGTAAGGGCCGGCCAAGTGGCTCAGTTGGTTAAGAGCTCGCTCAAGAGTTTGAGCTCTGAGCAACAGCGGTTCGAGTCCAGCCCGAGCTGAGCAGCCGCTGAGCTGCCAACAGGTAGCAGGATGGCTCAGCTTAAAAAAAAAAATTTGTTTAAAAGAATCATGGTAGATGTCCTTAGGCTGTGTTAATAACATGAAAGACATATTTAAGCTTTTGAGAAAGGCATTATGCACAAGATGGAGATGATACTAAGTAGAGATTTCACATGTATTGGCTACTCATTGAATACCCAGTATTGCTTTACCGAAAACAGATGTTGGGTGGTGGTGTCATTTGTTTGTTCGTTACCAGAAGCCCTAACAGAATGGGTTTTCATCTTCCCCTCCAGGACACTAAGATGGTCTTGACTGAGAGGCACATATGGCTTGAGCAGTGGCTGCCTTTGCGTTTGTTGGTCCTTACCTCTTGTGTATGACTGATGTACATCAGTTGCTCATGCCTGATATGTGCCCAAGCTGGAGTTTGTGAATTCAGTAGTGAAGAGGCGCATGATGCAAAAGAGGGAAGAAATGGGAAAGGGGATTTTTATTTACCAAGACACAAACTATTTATATTATATTATATTATATTATATTATATTATATTATATTATATTATATTATATTATCTATTGACATCTAAATATTTAATCTAAAAAATTTAAATTAAAACATTTTCAATTATTGACATTTAAAATTTTTTAAAAATGAAGATACTATGGTTACTGCCTCCAACTACCTTTCTTCCAGGTAAAATTATATTGAGAAAGTAAATAGACTGGCAAGAGAGGAGGGCAGAAAACTCCAGTGGCTCCTGTGTAGAGTCCCTCTCAGCGGTTCTACTGGAAAGGCTGGGACAGGACAGGAGACGGCTCCTGCTGGGGTTGGGGGAGGAGCTCTTAGAGATAGCAGAAGGGGGAAAAGATTCAGTCTGAGCTCTCTAAGTGTATCCCAACTGTGAGACTGTCACATACAAACAATGGTGGCGCCTCTGTTTGCTGGCACCATGGTGGGTGGGTTGTCCACACAGCTGCCTTGTGGTTGGATCTGCGGCACATGGCTGGGCACCATCAGCCAAATTCTCTCCAAATGATGAGGGTAGAAGTGTCTTAATAGATCTGTCCAGGGACCCTGATGTAAATGCCCCAACAAGGACGAGCAAGGAGTAAATTGTACTTGTCTTGTGACCTCAGTTAGATTTAAACATGGAGGCTGCTTGATATAGTGGTAAAAATCTTGACTTTGAGTCACCCAAGCCTAGGCTCAAACACCATCCTGCCACTTACTTGGGTAAGTGTAGATCTGAGTCATTAGTTTATCCTCCCTGAATCGCTCTGTCCTGAGGACCGAATGCATTAACTGATGTAGAATGCTTGGCCCACAGTAGGTGGTCATTTCACCTCAGTCTCTCAGGGCAGGAATCATCAGAGCAATCTGTACCCTCTGGTTTCCCCCCAGAATCTGAAATGTGCTGGGCACATAATGAATTTTTAGTAATAACCTGATAAGTGAATTACAAACTGGGCTTCTGTATACAGGCTATTCCTAAAGCTAAATATTTGTAAAAATCTGATAGACACTCACAAAATGAAAGTGCTGGGGACAAGGAAAGGATCAATGTTGTCAACATCCTGGACAAAGTTAGACAGGGGCTCGCACTGAGTTGGATTTTGCCAAGAAAATGTGTTCTCCTCTAAGCCAAAGTTCAGGACGTTGGATGGAAAATCAGCCCCTCAGTGAGAGAGCTGACAGGCTTTCTGGATAGAAGTAGAGCAGGCTGGGCCTGAGCCATCCGCTGGGGCCATGGCACTGTCAAGTCCTTTGGATCCCAACTTCATCATGACATGAATCACCAATTGGTGCTTGGACAGGCAACTGAAAATGTTATGATGCAATGGAGAAGGTTGGGGACAGCACCAGGCCAAGCCTGACATACATTGCAAATTTTGGTCTCTTTCGTAGCAGAAAATCCGATTATCTCCCCAGCTTCCTCTTGCTCTTAGCAATCCCTTAACTGCTGGGGAAACCTGTGGGGGAGCTGGGTGGGTGGATTTCAATAAACACCCACTCTTCCATACGCAGGAACACTGTGTGGCCACAGAAGGTAGTATGATAGATCTATATATGCTCGTAGAGCCATCTGCTTAGTTGAGTGAAAAAAGCAAGTTGTGTGAAATAGCATGATCTTCTTTTAAAAATGAATTGCATTCATACATATCTACATACATATCTATTTGGATGTATACAGTAAGTCCCCGACTTATGAACATTCAAGTTGTGAACTTTCACAGATGTGAATGGACTTCGCATTACGAACATTCGTAGATGCAAACAAATCGTGGAAGTAGCGCACGTGTCTCCTGGACATGGTCACAGTTGTGCTGCTGTGTGCTTACTGTACAGTGCGATAGTGTACAGTAGTACAGTGCTCAATCGGAGCCCAGGATGTCCGGAAGCAAGAGGAAAAGCAGTGGTGGTGTGGAGGAGACTGCTAGGAAGCACAAAGCAATAACCATGGAAACAAAAGTGAAAATAATTGAGAGATTGGACCGAGGTGAAAAGATGGTAGACGTCGCT
>NW_017731624.1:596361-621687 GCF_001890085.2 Hipposideros armiger | reverse complement strand
ACAGTAGCAAAATTACAGTTATAGAGTAGCAATGAAAATAATTTTATGGTTGGGGGTCACCACAACATGAGGAACTGAATTAAGGGGTCGCGGCATTAGGAAGGTTGAGAACCGCTGCTGTAGAGAATTTCTTTGGGTAGAAGGCAGGACAGATAAAAACCCGAGCAGATAGGAGCTTGAGCTCTGCTGCCTCCAGCACCTACCCACCTTCCACTATAATAAGTACATGAGCTCTGCGTCAGGTAGACTAGCTTCAAATACCGCTTTGCCATCTTTAGCACTTTACTTGCCCAGAGTTGTATGAACCTCAGTTTCCTTGTCTTTAAAGTGGGAATGACTAGGCTATTGTGAAGACTGAAGGATGTAATGCATGTAAATCACACCAGCCATTCCTGGGAGACTAAAGGTGTGCACTCCTATCTCTCCCTGGGCTCACACTTAGGAAGCTATCCCCATGCTAGGTCCAGGAGTTTGTGGGGAGGGAGGCTTCTACTGAAAGAGGGATGACCAGAGAATAAAGATGGCACCTCCTCGTCCCCAACAGTTCCCCTTGGGGGGTCCCTTTCCTTGGGAGGAGCCTTCACTAGGGGCTGTCACAGGGTTTATTCTGCTCTGCTGCTTCCGTCACTGAGGCTCCCACCTGAATTTGACCAGTTTACCATGTGACGCCTTTATGCCAAAGCCTCCCCACTTTCCTGTGACCCTAAGACACTAACAAGAAAACTGCATCTCCCATGTCCCTCCTGGGGTGCACGTCTGACTCTGGGCCTAGGCTGGTTGGGTTAATTCCTGAGTGACAACGGTCACTGGCAGGCTCTGAACCCAGGAATCCCAAAAGAGGACACTCAGATGAGATCAAAGTGATGCTGTCTCCTGGGGCCCAGCCTCCCTGCAGTTCCTCTTTCCGTATCTGTCTGGAGGAACCAGGAGTGGGTGGACAGCAAGCTCCAGTGGTCCGGGTGACTCACCTCCTCAAAATTAAGAGCCTGTGTTGGTGTAAGCGAGGCCCACAAGCGGGGAGACTGGATGACTCTGGAAGCAAAACTGCAAGTGAGGTTGCCTCCGAGCAATAAAATGAAACAAAGTTCAACCAACATTTATTGAGCACTCAGTATATAAGTCCTTTGGGAAAGAAAAGAGCAAACGTGAGGGAAAGAAGAGCTATTTTATCCATTTATTATATACAATATTAAGGCACAAATTTAAGCAGCGAAGAATAGGAAAATCTTTGGCTGACCAACAGTATTGATATTTGCTACAGGGAACACGCCACGTTCTTGATTCTTCCCCCGACTCTGCACACAGACCCATCTGGCTGGACAGCTCTGTACATCCCCCTTCAATACAGGCCAGCAAGACGAAGATGCCAAAATGTTATACCAGTCTGCTGGAGAGCACACAGCACGCTGCCACCAAGCACACACACACACACACACACACACACACACACACACACACACACACACACACACACGGACACATATATACACATCGGCTCGAGGGCTGTCCTCGCTTTGGCTGAGGTTGGTGCGGGCGGGTGCCCTTGCTTCACAGAATTTCACAGATTCTGTAAGTGCCTCATTGAGGAGGTTCCACCGTCCCTCCACAAAAGGGAAAAATACCTTAATTCAGAGAAAACCACTGTGGGTAACTTTGCTTACATTCTGTTTTGTAATAAATACTTACAGGTGTCTATATGTGAACAGAATCTCAGGCAAAACCACATGTAAACACACCACTGGGCAGCAAAACTTTGGGAGCTGATTAACAAGAAAATGCCGTATATATACTTCATTATATTGAGAACAATATTTTAATTCTGTAGAGAAGCAAATTTCATGACAAACACCTCAGTCAGGGCATAACATGACAATAACATGCACTAAGGATAACGCGGCTTTACAGGGCACCTACAGGTGGTTTATACTAATACACACCTACATCTGTGTGTATGCAGAGATGTGAACACATACATGGCATGGTGAGAGAAGGCTTTTCATAACGAATCCACTAGAAGTTACATGTACTAATGACAAATGTCCTCCTTAGAAGTTGTCACTTTGAGAGGCTCTAGGAGTCCAAAGACTCATTCTAAGAAACATCTTAGGGTTTTTTGTTTTTTAAAGCTAAAATGGTGTGACTTACCTTAATCACACATCTTTATTTATCCAATTGAGCGAATGACTTGGGATCATTTCCAAACTTAATTGCATCCTCAAAGGATGAAGATTTCTCATCTCTAAAGATAATCAAAGGAAGGTGCTAGTCCCCAAAGGTCATTCCAGTAGAGCTGTTCGCAAAATGTTTCTACTTGGGCAGTGCTGCCATGATCAATATAGAGTCTCCCAAAGGGTCACCTTTTAAGGAAGGTGGGGTGAGATGAAACACTTGGATCTTCTGGATATTAAGAAAAGAAACTCGACATACAACCTTAGAGTCACACCTCACATGTATGCACTTACATATACACATGACTTTATATACCATTAAATTATTAAATGAGAAAAAGGTATACTACTGAAAAGGAGGAGAAAAAAAATCCTCATTGGTTCCAGAAGACATCCATTTACCGAAATGCTGACTTTTACCTGCTCCCAGCTCATCAGCTTCTGGTAACGTCTTAATTACTTTGCCCATCTCCCACGGAGCCACACATCAGAGGCAAACCCATTAAACAATCCTCATGCTGAATGAAGACATTTTAAACACACTGATTAATTAACAAGAAAAGAGAAAAGAAAACCAACATTTATAAAGCATACACCACGGCTGCCTTAGGTTTGGGGATGTGAAGAAGCCGATTGTGGGCTGGATGCTCTCTGGCTACTTAAAGCCACTACTGGTTAAGAACACTCGTGGGCTCCCACTTATGACCATGGGTCTCCTGTGCTTAAGGAGCGCAAGGTCATTCGGAGTACACATAGACACGCCCCACTGGTGCCAGTGCAGACATGGAGCAGGACTTTGTTTTTGGAAAATACATTTCTTTGCCCAGCATAGCTCCCCACAGCATAAGCGTGAGCTCTCTGCCTCGAAACCTTTTAAACCCCCAATCTATTCTTCGCTCCTTCTGGGCACCCAGGCTGATGCCTGTGCTCACATTGATCTGCAGGACTCAGAAGGCAGCTGCACAGGGAGAACTTCCCATTCCATCAGCACTCGGCATAACAGTGCCTCAGCCACTGCCTCATGGTGGCTAAAGGCAAGGCCGGGAGAGGTGACTGGCTTCTTGGGGTTGGGGAGGAGGCATCCCGACAGCCTCTTCCCTGAGGATCAGAACAACTGAATTCTCTGTTCCAGGTTCAGAACACATTTGGAGCAACTGTCTCGATATCCAACCCAAGCCCTGCACAGTCCAATTCACACTTGAGCTCCAAAGAGCAAGCCCGGCAGGACTGAAGAGAGAAGGCCCCCGCCACTCTCTGCCCTCTAACCAGGGCCCTGGGATGAACGCGGCAGCCCTGTCCTGTGTGCCTGCTCAGAACACGTGGAACTCGACACCATCACTGGCTACCAACCTCTGGGAAGCAGGAGAAAAGCTGAGGGAAGAAAATGCTAAGCAAAGATTCTGTACATGTTCTGGAATTAGTTGCTGGAATCCAGCAACGCCCCCTAGTCCATATAATAAATGCTGGGCAGCATATAATAAAGCTGCCAGACAACACATTCAAGGACGAAGCAGAATTACCCTGGCCTGTCTTCTCACAAAGTCAAAGCCTTTGCCCTTCACGCCGAAAGAGGACCTGCCAGCTCCATCATGAAGACAACACTGGGAAGTTCTGAAGAACTCTAGGCCTCTGGACAATATGCCAGTAGGTTTTACATGGACGTTGTTGTCCGTCTTATAATCGGACACAAAGATCTCCATCTCTGCCTGGTGTTTATGGGCAAATCTAGGGAGCTCTGGGCTTTAGTCCTATTTCTTAGCTCCCGAGAGCAGGGCAGCTGTGTGTGTGCACATGCACACATCAGAGACGGGATAGAGCGGGCCAAGACGTGGAACCCACAGATAGTTCTTGTCCCTATGTCAGAAGCAGTCCAGCCTGTGACAATGGCCCAGCGCCTCTCCAAACCCTTGGTTCAGATCCCAGCTTCTCCTGGCTGGCAGGTGTTGGGAAGGGACTTAACCTCGCTGAGCCCCAGTTTCCTTCAGTGAAATAAGGATAAAACTCGCCCCTGCTCCCAGGTGGCTTGAGGACGCATTAAAAGGTACTTACCACAGTGCTTGCATACAGTCAGCACTAAAAAATAGAGCTACTATTAGTTTTCTGAAAATCAAATGAGATAATACCTTATAAACTGCCCAGAACACAGCAGAGTGGGTGCTCAGTATCAGCAATCCCTTTCTCTTACATGCAAGCAAGGCTTCAAAAATGCTGTGAAGATGCAAAGTGACAGGGGCCCTGGCACCTCAGGAAATCTCCCATAAAGGAGACTTTTTAAAGCTATAGACCCCTTTTCTTATGGAAGAGTCTTAGCAGGTTAGAAGCAAGCAAGATGACAAAGATCACAGCACAACTGAAATGTGGTGGTGTGCATGCTTGCATTCTAACAATTAACATGCCTCGCAACTCAGGGGACCGAAGAGAGCATGCCAGCCTGGTGCCAGTGAGGTGTGCTGGAGCGCAAAGATGAGGTCTGGGGGAAATCAGGCTGTGGCTCTTGCTCTCACCCTCTTCTAGGGGAGACTGCCCAAGTTTGGTGGCCCAGACATGGGCGGGTGGGGGGGTGTGCGGCTGGCAGAGGTGACTTGCTCTCCTAGTTCTAGAAACTTTTTTTACTTCCTGGTATACACCCAACACTAATCAGGGTTCAAAGCGTCCTTAAGAGAATCAGTTGCCCTCTATTGAACCTCACCACCCATAAAAAGTGATGGGAACCCTCTGCATCCATATGAACACTTTCCTCATTAACAGGACTTATGTGCTCCCTCTCACACCCCAGGGCATTCAGCGAGGTCCTCGGACTCTGGAACCCCTCCAGTTTCCCAGGCTACACCTGTGACTGAAGGAGGCGACAAGCACGAAGCACGGAGCTCAGTGCCACCACAGAGCAGGGCCTGAGAAGAGTCACTTCCTGCTTCCTCAGTCACACTGGACAGCTCTGAGGCCCCTTTGGACAAAGCCATTGGTTTCCTCCCTCCCCTTCTCTAGCTGTCACCTCTGTCATCCTTCTATCTCCTCAGTGTAGAGAGGCTGTAACTCCACCCAGGTTATGCTCCAAAGACCAACCCTCAAATAAGCTACGCAAGCCAAATTTCCTGAGCAGTGTTGTGTCCGGGGCTTCACTGAGGTGAGACTTGGATCTTGCTAGAACATCTGACAGCCTGGTCAGCTTCTCTGCTCTGATCCAGCACCTCCTAGATTGTAAAAAAAAGCCTGGTCTGCGAAGTTAGATATGAACTGTCACACACAGGGATAAGGGCCCATGACCTCACTCACTCCTAGCTCTCTAACATGGTATTTCCATCTTGCTTTGGACAACTTGCCCCAGACTGAAACCTAGAAACACCTGACCACACTAGATGTACACTGGCCTGTTGGGTTACAAAGCAAGTTCATGACGGAGAAAAATGGATGTGTTAGCACACACGTGTGCCGACAGTCACCGCCATCTGCGTGCTCACCAGCAGCGACCAGAAGAGCGCGAGGGGGCGAGGGGACGGGGGAACGTGCTTGTGAGCCACACGTACTAGAATGTGTGCAAGGTGCCTGCTGAGAGACGGGAGGCCGCCAAGCCAAGTGTCGTTTGTTTCCTGGTGTGCCGTCCTGGAAGTCTTACCCCAGCAGAGCGACGGGGTGGAAATACCAGGCTCCGTGCAAGAGCGCTGATGTGAGAGAGAAAAAAGCCAGGGCTGTGATCGGCTGTGATCGTCACGAAAGTGTCACACTGACCATGGGTCGTCTACCTCATCAAAGCTTACCCAGTTCACAGTCAGAATGCCATTAGCAGCTGCAGCCCCACTACTCAAGGGTAGAGGAGGCAGCTGGGGGCCAGCCTACGGCGTTGTCCCACTGGTCGCTATTAAACACGGCAGGAATGGTGATAGTTCAGATGCTGCTCTAATAAATCCCAGACCTATCATGCCATGTCTTATTTAAAAAGAAAAAAGAAAAAAAAAAAAGGATGAAGGAAAAAAAAAAGTAAAGTTAAAGAGGATGAAACAGAGATAGAAATGAAGTCGGGGAAGTTCGGGAGGATGAGTGCCAAATCAGTGTTCCCATCCTGTATAGAAAATACTGCTGAATCCCCACAGTCCCCTGAAAATCCAAATCAAGCAGGTCATTAGCTGAGGACTGTGTTTCAAATTCCTCGTCACCCCTGGATATTTCTTCTCATTGTCACACCCACACCCTTTCACAGGACACCCCATGGATGGCACATGATGCCCAGCAGATGACCTCTCCAATATTTCTAGGAGGCTCTTCTTAAACAAAAGATGCTAAGAGGCAAGGAGAATGGGGGTATTCCAAGGATGAGCCACGTTCAGGTTTATCTGTTTATAACCAGAGAATGAGTACACACATACCTTCCCAACAAGATACATTTTCTGTACAATGAAAAATTCCATTTCCTATTTCTTGTTTGTTTCCAAACCTACATGCATCATCTCTCTGACACCATATGTGATAAAAATCCATAGCCTTCTCTTCATCTTCACTCATGTAGGTCTACTGATTTTTTTTTTTAAAACATTTATAAAAAATGTTCTTACTAATCTGAAATCTTTATCAGTTCAAGTCATTCTTGATTTTCCATCCACAACTTTCTTGATCTTTCTTCTCCCTCTTTGCCACGTTCCTTGTTTGCTTGTCAATGTCCCGTTATAAGATTCAGCAGGGATGCCAGCATTAGATGAGAACTTCCATCATCTCCCCGTCAGGGAACTCGGGCTTGTGAAGCAAGCTGCTGACTCGGCCTTTGTGGTCAGGTGACTTCCCGTGGCCAGGTGAGCTCTCTGCCAAACAGAAGGGTAACATCAGCAGTCTGTTCCTTGGGAGGGGCATGGGTCTTACCAGTTCTCTCTAAGTTGGAACCATTTCCAACACCACCACCCATCACCTGTGTATGTTGGGAAGGCCACATAATCCGGCCCATGGTGGAGCCAGGTACTATATACACGGTTCCCTGCTTTCCTTGGAAAAGTGTGTTCTAGGAATCAAATCTCAACAAAATGACAATGCTGTATTTACTTGTCTATTTTGTTAGATGAAAATAAAGTACTCCCTTGGAGGAAACAGTTACTTTACACCCCCAATAATCCCCAGCTCCTCAAAAGAATTCCTGAAGAGGGCTATCCCCACGAGTGAGATTGGTCTCTATGACAAAGCCAAATCTATTCTTTGTCCTGAACGCTTCTGGACTCATCAAAAACTCACTCCTCTCAAGCTGTCGTCTCTTAAATGTTTTAAAGCGACTCATTAGTTCTGGCCTGAGTGCTGTGCTACAAGTTCCCCTTCTCTGCGGTTAAATCTGCCTTCTCCTTCAGTCAGGAGGCACTCCCGCCCCTGAATCCTTGACAAGGAAGCACCTTGAAGACCACTGTCTATGTACCCCCTGGCTCTGATGTACCTGGTGCCTGGTACTAGCTCCCCAACATCCTTGGGGAACCTCTATTTCCACCCCTTCTGGGGAAGGGCTGGTTATAAAACATATATTCAAAGGGCAAGTGGCGTACTCCTTTAAGTGGTAATAAATTAGGAGGTTAGGAGTGTCTATATACATTTTAGTCCCATAAGAGCCCACATAGCCTAAGTGTATTAGAGGTCACCATCATCAGAAAAGAAAAGAAGAGGGGAGGGGAGGGGAGACCCATAATGCGAGAGCTGATTGGGCCCCTGTTCCCTGCTCTGCTTAGCAACAGGCTCCCTCTCTCAGCCCAGAGAACCCTACGGCTTTCCACAGTGTGAAAGGAGGTGGGAACGTCTTACCCAGTTTCTCTGCAGTCCCTTTGGCCGCTGGGTGTTTCAGGACCGGGCTGTTGGAAGGGGTTGCACTCAGCCTGCCGCGGCTGGGCAGGGAGGCCGTGCTGGGCCAGAAGAGCTCGGCGCCCTTGTCCGTCTGGGTGCTGCTGTCCTTGCTGCCCGTCTTAGCGTGGGCGCTGCCGGCCGGTGTGGAGGGCAGTGCGGCTGCAGGGGGCGTGGGGAGCAGGGGGGTGGGTGCGCGTTCAAGGTGCTCTTTCCCAAGCAGCAGCCCTGAGGGCAGAAACACAGCTTTTTCAACACCGCTCTTCAAAAACAAAACAAAACATCCTCCTCTTAAAGATCATTTCCTCCTTGGGCTGAGGACTACTTCATTCGTTCACTGAGTCATTCACCAAATGCATTTATAAGCACTTGCTATGTGCAGGATACACTGACAAGCACTGAGGAAATTTTAAAAACAAAGAAGAAAGACCTAGTCCCCTCCCTAAAAATTTATAGTTTGATTGATTGATTGATTGATTAACGGGAAGAGCAGTTGTCAAGTAAACTGGTTAAAATATGGTAACTAGCAGGATAAAATTATTCTCAGAATGGTAGGAGGTGCCCAATAACCAGTGCTGAGGGGTGGGAGCATTTCTGCGAGGCTTCTAGAGACGATGCTTGCTTTACCCAATTGGCCCAGGAGGGCTGGCCTTGAGCAGTGGTTGTGTGCTGAAGAAAAACCGAAGGCTTCCCCGGTCCTAGACATGGTCCCACTGGCCCGCTGCGCTTCGGAATGGCCCACAATTCCTCCCCACTCTGGTTAGGGGATAGTCTCCCGCAGGCCCGGGTTCAAAAACAAACATGCTTCCAGGTCAGAACACTGAGTTGCTCTCATTATTCCCCAAAAGAGACCCCTGCAGAGGACAGTCATGTCCTCAAGAAGCAGGAAGCCAGCTGGGCTCCTGGAAAGGGCCACTTAACCACGTGCTCCCCCTCACCCCGGGAGCAGGGAGGCTGTTGGAGGAGAGGAAAGGGAGGCGTGATGGGCAGTGCTGCCCCTTTCCTCAATGTCTTCCTACAAAGCTGCACAGGAGGGCAACTTTATTTTTGTAACAAATAGTGAAATTTGGCACACATTCAGAAAACGGCCAGCCCTCCAGAACACTAGCCTATAGAAAACGTGGTGAGTACAATCAACTATTTGTTCATGTTGCTTAAGTAGCCAGCAATTCATAAAGTATCCTCACCAGGGCTGTTTCAAGGTGCCCATTCATAACTCAACACAGAGCATTTCAGTTCGTCTACAGCAGTGCTTCTCAAATGCAATGTGCCTGTCAGTTACTTGGATCCACTGTTAAAAGGAAGATGTGATTCGGTGGGTGGGGCCTGAGGCTCTGCCTCTGTAACAAGCTCCCAGCTGATGTCCCTGCTGTGGGTCCGTGGACCACACTTCGAGGTGCCAGGGTCTTTGGCTGGGGGCTTCACACACATCATCTCACTTTATATTTTCCAACAGTCTGATGAGACAGGTCCTGTTGTCATCCTCTGTTTTACAGAAAAGGAAATGGAACCTCAGAGAAATGAACACCTCACAGCTAACAAGTAGCTGAAATGAGATTCAAACCCAGCTGTGCCTGACTTTAAGTCCAACCTGTGTTCACCCCGCCTAATCAGCTACCTGTCAAAACTCCACAGTCTGACAAGAATGTTCTTGTGGAACCAAGTCACTAGCTTGTCATCTCACCTAGGAGACCCTGAGCCACCAGGAATGTAGACAAATGTCACCTCTACCTCTTTCCAGAGACATCAGGCAAGAGATTGGAAACATTCTGGGGATTATGAAGTGGCCTGTGAATGTGCGCCTCTGCCGGGCCCCTCAGAGAGCCCCTCTGTTTTTGTGACATATGGACACTGATTACAATGACAATAATGGGAGGAATAACAGCGCAGAGAACACAGCAATTCTCCCTACACACCGGGTCTTCAGGCTCCCAGGCCTGGGGCAGACATGCAAATGCTAATAGGATACAGGCATAGACACCAGAGAAATGCCTGCCTGGCTGGATGTCACAAGCTGGCCCCAGCACATTTCAGACTCCTTTACCAGGCCTGTCTCCACATCGCCTCCCAGGCTCTCTAACTGGGGAGGGGAGCTAAATGTCCTTGGGAGGGTCTTTGATGATCCCAGCTGCTGTCCACACATGTCCTCTTTGAAGTACATTTCCTTGGAGGGCAGGGACTGCTGAGGCGACCTGTGGAGGGACTTCAAACAGAGATTCTGGCTGGGTGCCTTTGATCCCCCCAACTCTGTCAGGTTCATACTGGAAGCTCTTATCCCCTTTGGCACAGAGCAGCCAGGCTCCTCTGGGGTTCTGCGCTGACAAAAAACTGGCTCTGGGCTCCACAGATAAACAAAACACACTCTGACCCGGGGAAATGCATCAAAGGAGGGCCAGACCCCTGGAGTGGCCAGAGTGCAGGGGAAGAAAGCGGAGGACTCGTGTCTGGGAATGCGGCCTGCGTGCTGGGCGGCGCTGCCTGCTTCCTCTCCAGGCTCCGCCAGCCCCATCAGCCGGCTGGTAAGACCGTATCTGCAGAATTCGCCTCAAAATTCTGCCTGTGCAACAATACAACCAGGACCACCACCACCAACCTCCAATGCTCGAGCACACATATTCCAAAGTGCTTTCTCCTCATTATCTCATTTTGCCCTTACCACGGCCCCATGAGATAACAGGGCAGACGTTGCCCTGCTTTTCTAGGCACAGAAACAGAGGTGCAACAGTCTTACAACTGGTCTGGGGCACAGCCAAGTTCAGAGGCCTGACGTCTCCAGGCTTTTCCCATTAGAACATTTTATGTTGTAAGGGTCACCTCAACTTTCAACAACAATGGTAATGATTATGTGAGTCAACCCATGGCTAACAGCTCCTCTGATGGTACATAGCCTTGGCTTCCACACACTTCATTTAATTTCCACATCCAAAGTATGAGTGATTATCCTCCCGATTTCACACATGAGTAAACAGACTTGGAGATATTGAGTGCCATTTCTGCGTTCCATGAGCGGCAGAGCCAGACACCTCAGAAGTGTCAGGGCTCTTTGCACCAGATGAGGTCGCCTCTCAGTGTTTGGGCAGCGCTTGCTTTCCAGACCCTAGCCTGAAGGAGGCGTGGGGCTCACCTATGCTTCCCTTCCAGGTCCTCTCTTCCTTCTTCTCCTCAGCTAACTGGCTGCTGGTAAGAGAGGTCTGGCGAGAGTGTGTCCCGGTGGCCGCGGCGATGGAAGGGACGGAGCGGGCAGGTCGCAGGCTGGAGGAGTCCGTCTTCCCGGCATCTTTACGTGATCGTTGCTGAAGGACCTTAATCATGGCATCCTTCTCTATGATTTTGGCATGGAGGTTTTTAATGCTGTATAACATACAAAAACAAAACAGTCACAACCAGAAGCCATTTGGCTAGAAAAACTTGAAATGCTTCTCTTAGGCTGCCCCAGGGACTTGAATTATAATTCAAGATGGAGAGTGAAGTGCAGTCTTCACACATTTATAGTCTGCACATTATATAAAATGGATCTTTTGTAGTATTAGATCAAAAGGGTGTACCTTCTCTGGACTCCCAGGAGATTCTGGGACTTCCTGGGAACCTGAGGACATACAGCTAGAGTGGCTGTGGCCTCCCAGCAGGGACCTCCTGGACCACGTTGTGCTCAGGGACCAGCTTAGATGGTTTAGGATCCCTGACTGTGGGGACAGGAGAGCAGCGGGAAGCACAGAAACCCCGATGCCTCACACAGGCTGAGCTTCCCACCAAAATCCACTTCCCTATTTTCTGAGAAAATAAAATTACAAGATGGCTTTCTGGGAGAAGATAAGTTTTCCCCCGATGGCCAAACATGAGAATCAGAAAACAGTTGTGAGTTCTTTTCACATCCTGTTCAGAACTGGCAGGGGCTGGAGAGTGAGCGCCAATGTTGGTCACTGGGGTCTGGCAGTGAGTGGCCAGCCTGGTGACACGAGGTTCCATGCTGGCCACTCACTGCCGCGCACAAGGTGGTCCCTTACGTGTACTCCATGTCCTGGCACCTCTTGGTGGCCTGCACCACCTCCTCCTCCTCCTGCCAGATGTGGGCCTCCAGCGAGCTCTCGCCATAGCTGCCATTTCTCGAGTGGTTGATGATCGTGGTGTCCCTAGAAACACAGGACACACACAGAGAATGATGTAGATGCCCACCAGGAGGCATCCCAGGGCACCGCACTAAAAATCTCTCTCCGCACTCTCCTTCCCCCGCTTTCCCTTTCCTAAGTCCTGGCCAATTCTCTCCCTCAGCTTGAGAGAAGGAAGACAGTATCTAAGAAAAACAAAATAAAATCCAAAATAAAAATGCCCCGCCCCTTCTACTAACGACATTGCATACCGAGCTCTGTGGCATGCTGTGAATATGGACACTGTACACCTATTGAAATATGGATACGATTATTGCATTTGTTAATGCATTTATTAGTGTCTTGATGCTTGTACTCTTTCATACTTACTTATCCGTCCCGCCTTTCTCACTCTGAGTTAAAAGTTTGATTTCTATGTCTCATCCACATCGTAGTTATTTCAGTACTTTGTAGTAAAATGGAGACTCAGTAAACACTTGACACTGGTCCTCTTGGACAGAGAGCCTCGACCTGAAATCATCCTTCACGCCTGCATTCTAGTTCACTTCTTGTTTTACGGGCCCCTGCCTAGGACTCAGGTCTGCTCAGTGTGACAGCCATGCTGGGTGGCAGGGCAAAGAGATGAAGAAGACACACACCCTGTCCTTAGAAAGTCAAGTCCAGGAGGTGGAGTTAGGGAGAGACAGACATAGGTAGCTGGTAGCAGGTGTCTGACTGAAAATAACTGCTCAAAGAGAACTATTCCTGCCACTGGTTTTGGCAATTTAATCACTCCTAATTAACGATGATTGGTAAATAAAATAACGGTGCCATCTAAGTGATCTAAGTACATCTTAGACTGAAAGGCAGAATAATGTCTCTGATCAGTGAATACTAAATTAATAAGAAATGATCTAGCCAAATGTGTCTCCTCTCTTTAACTTCATATTCCAATGCTACAATCATATTTAAAATCTTACAGCTCTTTTCTAGAACATTCAAAAAGAGCAAAAAAAAAAAAAGCCAAAAAACAAAACAAAGCCCCTTCTTTCATCTCTTTTAATGACAGCTTTCAATGAATGAGCAATTCCTTGGCGCTGGGGACTGGGTATAAAGCATGTTACATATATTAATAGTATCTCATTTAGTTCTCATAGGAACTTGCGCGAAGATTTTATTATTCTTATTTTGCAGATGAAAAAACAGGCTAGGTGACTTTGCAAGAATACCCAGTTAATGAAGGTGGAAATGGATTCAAGTCCAGAGATTTATGACTACAGTGTCCA
Source organism: Hipposideros armiger (assembly GCF_001890085.2). NCBI lineage: Eukaryota > Metazoa > Chordata > Mammalia > Chiroptera > Hipposideridae > Hipposideros > Hipposideros armiger. The sequence continues at coordinate 608,349 of NW_017731624.1, read as the reverse complement.
TGCCTCTAACTGTCATTCTACGCTCCTGGAGTTTTCTTTGTTTTTAGGAAGAAGGCTTCGGCAAAGATGCACGCAGATAAAATAAACCAATAAAGTGGGCACATGAGAAAATGTGGCTTAAGTTCAAATCACGGCTGAAAATAAATCATAAAGCCAAATAATGTAGAAAACAAGCATAATGCTTTAAACATACCAAGAACATTATAAATTTACCCTACAGTGCACAAAAAAATCATAAATACAGGAATTATGGCTGGAGAAACGTTTTCAACCAATTTACTTTTGGAATTCACTCAGAGCCGGAAACAAATTTAAAATTTCATGTTTATACTGCCAAGTAAGGACAGCAGGCACAATTAGATGAAAACAACTTAGAAAGTAAACACACAAGACTCTAAAAAATATATTACATTGCTTTGAAATGTGTGCAACATTTTTAAACCATAAAAAATAGGTCCAACCTCTCAAAAGAATGATCAATGGTACCAAAACACACCAAGATGGCAAAGTCAGTTGGTATACAAAAACCATTTTCTTTGTTTAAAAATCATTGTTTATAAATATGAAGTATGCATTTGTGGCTGAAAAGACACAAAACTAATGGCTGGAGATACTCACTTTTAACAATTCATATGCAGCCATTTATTAGTATCTAGACAAGAGCTCAGAAGTTTGAGCTTTCCCAAAGAATCTTCACTTTCTTTTTCTCTCTTTCTATCAATGGATAAATAATGCTGCAATTACAGAGTTTTTCTTTAGAAAGAACATTAAGATTGGAGCTAAAAACCTGATTTTTCTCAAGACTGTGGAAAGGAGTGGTCAGTAGGGGGGAGGGTAGTTCCTCACAGAATTATTAGATGCTGAATAAATACATGTGAAAGTAAAGAAGGGGGGAAGGGAGGAGTGGTGGAAATGGTCCCCTCCCCTCCCCTCTCCGTCCATCCAGGACTCCAAATAGGGCTGAGGAAGAGAACAGGGCTAGGTAAATCCCACAGGGCTATTCTCTGAGGACAAGAGACTTTTCCTGCTGCACGAAGGATGACAAATAGGCTTGACTAGCACAGTGTGAGTGACTGATGGTGTTTGGGCTGTCTGGTTCCACTCATGCCCCCACCGTCCCCTCCTGTACCAACTACTGGGATCTCACACTTCAGACCTTTTCATTCCCCCTACTTCTGATTTTTCATGCCAGGTCCATTCGTCCTCTCAGGGCCCAGGATCCCAAACATGCATCTAATCTGATAAATCAACAGGAGCAGAGACAACAATGACACAAAACGGTCCCCGTGTCATGCTTCCAAAGTAAAACGTTTACACTGCTATTGGGGCTTTAGTGTGCTCAGCCAGGGGAATGGGGTCTGGTTCCCTGCTTGTAACCAGCCAAGAGCTATAATTCCCATTTCAGAAATTCCTGAATGAAGTGACACTGAGAAAGGCTTTTGCAGAATCACACGTCTGTAGCCAGCGATAGTGGGAGAAGCCTTGAATGTGGGTGTCCTGCCTCCCTATGCAGTGTTCTCCCCATTAATAAACCACATGAGTGACAATTCCCAGGGCATCACTGACAGCTATGCCTTAGACCAAAGCTAGCAAAAAAGGCCAAATCCCTCTGTAACTTTACGATGGTTTGCTCTCTTCCTCAGGATAGAGAGGTGATTTACTTATTACCTCACAAAACAAAAAGCTGAAAATAAAAACATTGCAATTATGCAAATATCAAGAAATGCTTCTAAGAGCCTCACTGCTCTCACCCATACAGTGCAAGGACTGTACTGGGGGCTGCCGCCTCCTGCAGCTCTCCTGTAAGGACTTGGGAGCTTTACCTCACAAGGCACATCTCAAATGTCTATTCCCACTCCCGGAGGCCCACTCAGACGCAATACTGTGGGTGGTTTTCCCTCATAGCACAGACATGCACAAGCAACATTGGAGCACAAGAAAATGATCTCAAAGTGGTCATTTTCCATATGGGTCTGCAGGTCTCTCTAGGTGTGGGCATGTTATGGAACCCAGTGGAGGCATCTTGCACACGTGGGCAGCACTGCTCTCTCCCCATGTTCCTGGAGGCAACATTTGGGCGTGCTGCTAGCGGTTCTTCTGTGCTTGAGTAATGAGCACGAGAACCCGGGAATGGCTTATAAAGTATACCCCATCCACCCCAACGGGCCTTCTCTGCCTCATTAAAGACAGAAGAAACATCCCAAGGAAACGTGGGACTGGCTATAACATTGGGGTACATTCTTAGTGTTTACTCCTTTCACCTGATTCCGGTCCTACCATCCCAAATGGTACAATAGCCCTGATTAAATCTAGTTTCATAGATGCTCCTTTGAAATTTGAGGATCTCCAGATAAACTGACCCTAAATTCTAGTGAATTCCAAACAACTCGGCCCTTATATAGCTTACGGGCAAAAAGCAAACTGGTGGGATGTGGGGTGTGGGGGACAGGCCCTGAGAAACTTGACTGATAAACAGCCACTGAAGCCAGTGCAGCAGTCGCACACGCAGGTGCGCTCCAAGCCGTCAAAGGGAACTGTCTGCCTACTCAGACAAGAGTATAGTTGCACAGAATTATTTTGGGAATGACTGAGCATTCTGAGCTAATATTTAAAGGAAGAATAAGGCTGTGTGCCTACAAAGAGGAAAAGAAAGCAATAGGGATAATAACTGACAGCAGCAGAGAACAATTTCAAGGCAAATGAAATCAGGCTTCAAGTCAGACAACTCTCACTTTGCCATGTGGTCCCACCGCTTGCTACCAGTGTGACTGGGAACAAATGACTGCACCTCTCTAAGCCTCATTTCTTCACCTGCAAAATGAAGGTAATAACAGTTCCTCCTCTCAGGGCTGTTACGAGGATTAGGTATTCTTCTTGTCTGGCCCATGACACAGGCCCACTGTTAAAAAGGCGCATAAAATGGACGTTCACAACATCACTCTTGCCAAACACACAGTATCCCACTGTGGATGTCCTTTACACGACGGAACGAATGCCCCTTGTGGGACTCACCTCTCGGCGGCAGCCGTGGCTGCGGCATTCATGGCAAAGTGTCGGATGGTGCTCTCCTCCAGGTACTTCTGCTCCCACTTGGTCATGTCGGCCTCCAGAGCCAGGATCCGCTCCTCCTTCTCCCTCACAAGCTCCATGAGGGCCGGCGCATTGTATTCCGGCATGCTGGCCGGCGAGCCGGCCCCGTGTTTCTGGAGAAGCAGGAGAAATTACAGCTTGATGCTGAAATGGGGCTCTAACGCAGGCCATATACGCCATGTCCATCTGCACAGTTCCCCACAGGAGCACAAGTGCTTCACCTTCAGCACACGCACACGCATAATCATCATGGCCTTGCTCCCCCTCCAGCATGGATGACCAAACTCAGTGGGTCCTAACGCCAAGCTATCATATTCCTCTATCCCATGTAATTCTCACGGAGCTCTGTAAAACAGACACTATCATCCCAATTTTACAGATGCGAAAACTGAGCTTCTGGGAGGATAAATGAACTGTTCAGTGTCTCTGAGCTAATCAGTCGTAGGGTCAGGATTCAAACGCCGGTCTGTCTGGCCACACAGCTCTGCACGACAGGAACCGGCTTGTTCAATGTCCTGCAGTTAATGTATACCAAAAGTTAACAACAGGAACTAAGTCTCGGGCACTTTCTCCAGCGTTCAAGGCAGTGATTCCAGTTGTTTGTTTCCCCCTGAGGCTGGGAGATAAAACGTAAAGACTAAGGAAGTGGCAGTGAGTTGCCCTAACGTGCTCTAACGGTTGCAGTGCTCTCAGCTGGGAAACAGAGAAATGAACACCTGCCCTGCGTAGAAGCCTGAGAATCAAATAAGATGATACATATGAAAGCATTTAATAAACTTGAAAGGGCTAAACAACGTAAAGTGCTACCAGGAATCCCTTAATGCAAGTCAAGCTCATTTTTAAGCCCTGTCTTTTCATGTGTGTCTTAAGATAGGAAATAAAGTAGTTGTGTTATCTTGACTGCTTACAAGCTGAGGATACTCGTATTTCAGATTTTTCTTTTTCCTTTTAAGTTAGGTATACTATTTCCTTTAAACAGCATGACTTTGAGGACGATGGGGTTTTGAGGACGTTCTGACTGTAGGGGAGAATGATTTCATCCCAGCTATTCTACGAGTACGTCCTGGGACACACATTCCCCTCGTGTTTTCCAGTGATCACAAATTTTAAATACAAAGCTGGTTACAAGGTAAGAGGTACTTTTACCTCGAACCACATAAATTCCCTAGAGCAACAGCTGGGCATCGGAGCTGCCCTGATGGAGTCTAATCCTACCAGAGAGAAAAAAAGCAAATGGGCCCATGGGCTTTGGTCAACCAAATGTTTCTATTCAATTTTTTAAAGTTACAAATACGAATTATTCTAGGATCTTGTCAGTGAGCAACCTTGAAGCAAGAATAGAGCAGAAGGCACGTACCTGTCCTCATCAACCTATACAGGAAGTCACTGACTCCCCAGTGCCCGCCCCAGGCACCACCTTCAGGCAGGTGGACAAATAAACCAGTCTGTTATCGAGACGAGAAACTCCCCTGTTCTTAGAAACTTTCCCAGAAAAATATCCCACAGCCTCACTAAGCTGCCATCTGTGTTGGTCAGTTTCTATCTACGTAAATCCCTTATGTTGCCATCTCAACTAGCTTAGTTTTGCAGAATCCTCTTGACCTCAAATGAGATCACGACAATGCTTCATAGAGCACCTACTTCAGGTCATTAAGAGTTATTAAATAAATGCATGAATTTCAACATTCAAGCATGCAGAGCTAGCATGGTGTAACAAATAAGTAAGCCGGCCAGAAACACAGACTGCGGGTCAGACAGGCCAGCTTCTGCTGCCCATTCACCTGTCAACACATATTTACGGAGCATGTACCGTATGCTGGGGGTACCCCAGTGAGAAATGTAGGTAAAATCCTTGCCCTCAATGTGTTTACCTGAGAGGAATGTCCTAATTAGCTAATGACCTTGGGCTCGCTGCCCTGTGCCTCATTTTCCTCAACAACACCCCCCCTTCTCTCTTCTACCTCATAGGACTACTGGGCAAGATGTGAAAATTGCTTTGAGCTCCTTGCAAGACAGATAAAATTGTGAGTTCTTAAGCGTGTTAATTTCCCTCGCTCTTACCTTGATTTCTCTTTCACCTCCCCCAGCTTCTGAGACGTAAGTGCTCCCTCACCTCCCGGGTGGAGGGAGATTACTTACACTGACAAGAACCTGTTCGTGGTAAGGTGCTCTTTTCTGCTGGTCCTAGTGTCCTGACCTATGTCCAACCACCCCCTTCTCAGTTAGCCACATTTCTGTCACTTGTTTTTCAGCAGAATGAAAAAGCTGGAGGAAGGGAGGAATCTGGGAGAGGGAACCAAGATGCCCTAAGCCTTCAAATGGCTCTGAAGGTAATAACAATAAGAACAGCAATGATAGTATTCTTCCTTAATCAATTGCTACGTGCCAGGCACTATGTAAGCACTGTGTGCAGATTTTCTTATTTGTAGCTAAAAGCATAAGGTGAGTATCATTTATTTGCCCAATTTAGAGACAAGGACATTGAGGCTCAGAAAGCTTACTTACTCAAGGTCGCTTTTCTAGGAGGAGGAGCTGGCAGGATTTGAACCCTGGTTGGTCTAACCCTGGAGCCCATGCTCTGAATCAATTCACGATTCCATGCCACTCTGCTCACCTCCAGTCTACCCACTTCCTGGAAGGTTCTAGGGCACCTCATAGGAATAACCGGAGCTCACTTGGGGGTTCTGTGTTGCTAAGGATGTGCGTGGAGCGGTTCAGCTATGTCCTGGCATCAGTCTAAGGGCAGAGCCCTTGTGTGGGGTGCTGACTTAATAAGTGCTCTAAGCTACTCTCTCAATGGTCCCTTAGAAAAATTCCCTATGGAAAGTGGCTTTTTTGGGTGGGGGGAGATGACTAGGAGCTTTCTTATAGTGTGACCTCAGCGTGCTTTCTAAAGGGGTCAGATCAATGCCTTGGTGACACGGGAGGGGAGCAGGGTGCATGTGGGCTGGGCACGACCAGGACAGGTGAATCCATGTGCTGCTGGAGAGTGAATGAGGAGGAAGCCGAGCAGAGAGGCCCCTGGACACCGGTACCAGAAAGGCCGACTTTCTCCGGTGACCCCACGCTCTAGAGTGGACGACAGGGGACTCTGGTCATCCCTCTGTACTCGCCGCACTCATCCTCGGGCTCCAGGCAGCAGTTTCACTAACCTCTATAGTATCCACCACATGGAACTAGTTAGAAACTCAAGGCTTTGGGGTGGATTTACTTGTACTAAAATGTTTACCTTTTCTGGATGCAGACTAATGTATGCTCACTGGTAAAATGACAGAATAAAGAGATATTAAAGGAAAAAATAAAAATAATCCTCATCTTTTTAAGGAGTAGGCAAAAGCGACAGGAAAATTCCTAAAGTGTCTTTCATATCATAGGAGACGGATTAACACACACACATTTAAAAAGAAAAAAACTATAATATTATATTCAAAGAGATGCTGAGTTAAAGTTCTGTGTAATTCTAAAGATTGTCTCCCTTCTCTTTGGTCTCATGCCAGCCATAAACAACTGGGGATCTGCTATCAGCACCCCCAAACCAAATTCCAAATGCAAGCCGAGTGATTTCCTTGGGGAGCCTCAGTTCTGAAACGTCTGTCCTCCACAGGTATGCTTAAATCGGCCAGCAGTCTTTATGCACAGCAGGAATGTTGTTTGTGCTGGTCTGAGGCAATAACGGGTGTGAACGTGTATGGGTCTGAGTGTCTAGACTGTGAATGGTCCTCTGTGGCAATAGGGATATTGTCCAAATAATTCTAACTTCACATTTCTTCTTGATAAACAAGGATAATGGAATGGAATCTGGTTTCATAGCACTCACAATAGAAGGTCCCAGGATAAGTATCTAAATATAGGATGTGGGTGACACATTAACTGGAAACAAACATTCTTTTTTGCTCTAAGTATTGAGATGTGCCATTCTGTCAGACAAAGATTTGTTAAGTATCCACCAGGTGCGAGCACGCTACCAGGCACCAGGGAAGCCTGCCTTCCAGTTGGGGAGGTTAAGATTTCAATAACTGCACAACAGAGAACAGCTGAAGGGCGGACCACCCGCGCCAGGGATGGACAAACGTCCAGAGACAGACTCACCCTTCCTTACGAGCCATCGGCTGAGCCAAGATGGTGGGAGGCCGGGTGGGTTTCTTAGTTTTCTGGGCAATCTCACTAACACCTCCTTCTCCAGCCAAGTGCACACACCCAGAGGGAACTGTGTGCGCCTGCCATGAGAAAGGGCTGGGCTGGCCTGAGTGGACGCTTTCAAGTGTTTTCAAGTGTTTCAACCACAACCACTATGCCCTATCCAGTAGATAATTCCATGGAGCCCTGTCTGGAGTTCGCCTGCTTCCCAACTTAGGGCACACCCTTCACCAGCTGCGGAGGGGGCTTTGCCCACAGCCCTGGCTGATGACACAAGAGCCCAGGAGCTCTCTGGAGCCAGGAGATTTTGACCGACCTGTCGGAGCCCAGTCCAGCTGCAGAGCTGACCTGCAGGACTTATCCCCTTGCCGAGGAGCACGTGGACCCTGAGCTGGGGCGTTTTACCCTGAGCTTATTCGTAGCAGAATCCCATTAACAACTGTCACCAGGAGAAAGAAGGAGAGGCAGAAGAACTAGGAGTTTATGGCCAATATTATATTCCAGGGATAGTCCCGAACCCCTTCCTTTCCTTTACCTCTGAAAAGTCGCCGCTGATCATGTCCTACTAACTTCATACCATTACTAGCTCCCCCGTGGATTCCCACTGTCCCTACACCCTCGACGGTACCAACAGCCTTCAGCCCGCCCTCTCTGACTTCACCATTCACTCCTCCAGATGCTCCTGACGTCACCAGAAGGCTCTATCCCCAATCCCTTGTACCACATTTCTCTCCAGTTTAAAACTCCCAGTCCTTGGCTCTGTGGACTACAGGAAAAAGTCCACTCTCAACTTGACCAAGTGTCTTCCACAAACGGGCTTTTGCCTACTCACCGGCGCCTCACTGGGCATTCTCCCCAGCTAGCTGCACCCCGCTGTCCCAAGCCTGCCACGCCGTGTCACACCTTTCGCCTTTACACGGTCTCGTCCTCTATCTCTGATGTTCTTCCCCCGGAATCCCCAACACACTCATCTTTCAAAGTCCAACTCAATGTCCTCCTCTCTGAAGCCATCTAAAGCCGCATTCCCCGATGCCCAGTCTCCCGGGGTCACCACTTCCTGTAAGGATGTTTGTCACTCCAACAAGTGGACCGCCTAGCTCCTCCACTGGCCGCTGTGTGGCTTTGCTAGGACAGGGAGCTCTCACTTACCTCTGCATCCTCGGTGGAGCGCCTGCGCCATGCAGGTGCTCTGCTCTGGCGCTTGCTGAAGGAATATGTGGGGTTCTGCTGTCAGCCCCGCCCCCAGCCCCTCACCTGCTGGGTTCTCAGTGCATCCAGCTCTCTCTCCAGCCAGGTCCGCAGTCTCCGCTCCATCTGCTCTCGCTTCTCACATGCAGACTGCAGCTGGGTCAGGGCCTGCTGCAGCTTCTCAACTTTCTCTACATAGGCTTGCTTCTCTCGTAACTGAGCAGAGAAGAGGAAAAAGGAGCACAGTGATTCTCAAAGCTGGGGTGGAGGTGGGGCGGTCAGACTACCTGGAGATTCTAGTTAAACTACTAGTGCATACGAGTATACCCTCCCTGCCCTTATCACTCAGGTGTGCTGAGACAGAAAAGGTTTAGACAACGGCCACCAGTTATACCCAAAGCACAGGGATGCCTGGAACTGCAGACCCTACTAGGGCACCTGCTTTCAGTTATGAACAGCTCTAAGCTCAATCCTCAGTTATTGCTGGTACTGGAAATGAGGTTAAGAGTTTTTAAGGGAATCCTTATTGTTAATGTTATGAGGAAATCCTTATTTTATAATGTTAACAGAAAAATCCAGAATAAAAAATTATATACATTATCACAACTATGTCTGTCTCTCTGTCTATCTATGAAAAAGACTGAAAAGAAATACAGTAAAACCTTGGATTGCGAGTGACTTGGTTTGCAAGTGTTCCGCAAGACGAGCAAACATTTCTAATACATTTTAACGTGGTAAACAAGTGATGTCTTGCAATATGAGTAGTTTTTTTCTGGAACGAATTATGCTCGCAAACCAAGGTATTAGTGTACTTAAAAGCATTAACTATGCTTATCTGTATGGCAGAATAGTAATTTCTCCTCTTCTTTATTCTATTCTGTATTTTTCTAATTTTCCAAACTACAAATTATAACAGAGAACTGTGTGTGTATTATATATGCATACCCATTATGCATGTATGGATAAATATAAAAATTTATTATAGACATTTGTGGAGTCACTTCCTCCTAAAGACTTCGGAGCCTGTACAGATGAGTAGCTGACAGCCCTGAAGAGACAGGAAGGGCTTAATGAACACTCAAACAACACAATAACTGAGAAGATGGAAATTAAGGTAAAAATGATTTATGTAAATGTCACATCAGGTAAGGACTGAGCGTCCTGATCAACAACTTCAAATTCTTACCCTCAGACTTTGTTTCCATCCAATTAGGAGTTTGGCCTGTGTTCATGAATCCCAGGTACCTTCCTAACTTTCTGGGAACTGGCTGCTGTCAAAAATCAGGCTGAGGTATTAGTTATCTGGTACCGAGTGAGAAGACACCAGATACTATTTCCTGTCATCCTGTACCTGGTGTGCAGAAGCCTTACAGATGACTCAGATCCTGAGTTCAACCCATGATTGCACTGGCAAGTTGGAACATACTAGTGATGTAGGAGCTTGCTATGAAGGGTGGTTTCTGACTTAGCAAGCGCGCTGCCATGCGCTATGAGGCCTGTAACTCAGCCAAAGCATGGGAGTAAAACGGAGATGCTTCTGATATTTCAATGAGGGGTGGGGGTGGGAAACAGCAACTTTATAACTTTTTTTACACCTGCTCTTGGGATCAGTTTTCATCTGGTCCTTTCATTCATTGTGCTTTTGATTGTTTGATTCAATTTAATAGACACTTGAGCACCTACTAACTGTAGGATCCAATGCTAAAAGCCTCACCTGATCAAATATTTTGTTGAGTACCCTTCATAGACCACTTATTACATCCTAGGCTATATACAATTTTCTAAATGTGTAGCCACTAGAGTATAAAAGCCATGAAATCTGCCTGTTTTGGTCCCTGCTGGGCAGAGCGCACAGTGTCTCCAATACCTGGACAGTACCTCCTGGCATTCAGTAGGTACTCAATAAATATTGTTAAATGAGTGAATTAATATTATCTCTAATCAACTGCAAGATTCTTGAAGGCATGGATCTCTCTCATTCACCTTTGTATTAGCCTTAAGTCTAGCAAGGAGTATATTATGATGAGGATGATTAATAATAATAATAATAATTATATCAGCCAACATTTTTGAAGCACCACCATGCCAAGCTTTGTGCTTTATACGCAGTATCTCATTTAATCCTCCCAATAATAGTAAAAAGGTAAACTCCATTATTATCTCCACTTAAGAGATGAGAAAACTGAGGACTGCAGAGGTTAAATGACTGCTCAAGGTCACACAGCTGATACGTCCGTCCTGGGGTCAGGATTCTAACTCACATCAGCCTGGCTCTGGGGTCCAAGCTCTTTCATGGGAAATTATGGCAAACGCATAATATGAGCCATCTGGATTGAGTAAGAGTCTTCAAAAGAAACTTTAATAAGAACAAGGAGTGGTACCGGAAGCCAAACACATGAGACATTTTGGAGAGGCTACAATCAAACACAATCAAACAAATATCTGATATAAATACAATGATAAGAAAAGATTCATAATGGTGATCATAAAGAACCTGTCTTCAAGGAGTTCACAACTTTTACTTTCATGGAAATATTGAAACAAAAAAGATTTAAAAAATTATAATTTTCCTTCGCTCCACACACGAAGATGAAGCTTCAATAAGCGATTTCAGTTATAACAGGAATAAAGGGTCTTGACTCTTGAAATAAGACCCTTATCGACTTAACAGTATCTTCCCCTTTAGCTGCTTTAAGCTTGATGTTGAAGTTTGCTGGGACACTGAGGTACCTGGCATCCAAATATGTTTTCTGAAGAAGCAGCTTTTTATTTTCAACAGCAGCAACAGTTGGCTTAAGAACAACACTGTTTTCTGCGTGTCAGGCACCAAGCTAAGCACTTTGTGTAGACTCTCTGGGTTACGTATCTTCCAGACTCTGGATTTCTACTTCCCACAGTGGCTCCTGCCTGCCCGCCTAGCCCTCTTTCTCCTTTTCTGACGCTGTCTACAGCCTGAATGCTCTCGTTTGGACCTCATAGGTGGCCGTTCCACTTTCACAGTCAGGCTTCAAGGAAAAGTCTACCTTGCAAAAAAATTTAAAGGGTTGATTTCATCAGAAATCACTAAGTCCATTAATGCTTGAGTGGGATCAAAATTTCCTAGGCGGAGGGGTCATTGCATGGCTGAGCCAACTTCTAGAGACTGCAGACAGGTTTGCTGAATGCCACCCCTACCCTACCCCCATCAGATGACTTTTCACTTTTTTAATGCAATCAAGAGCCCAAAGACAGAGCAATTGAACAATTTAAAAAAAATTGTTAGTCTCTTTTCCTTACAGGTACCAGTGGTTTCCAGTCCTTCCATTCATTTCCAGCCCTGGACACTTGCCAACCATTGGGCTGTAGGCTGGGTTTTAGGCGGAAAGAGAGCTCTTGGCTGATGGTATTCATGTATGCTTTTCATACTGTGCTTGGTTGGCTCTGGGTTGGATCAACTCTGTTTTTATTACTTTTTATTTTGGAGGTCTCCTACATCCCTTCCCCTGACTCAACTCCTTGGCATTGGCTCCGGTTAGTTGCAGGGTTAGGAAACGGAAGCGGAGGCCTTCAGGGCACTGCCCCACCCTCCCCACC
>NW_017731624.1:580722-589851 GCF_001890085.2 Hipposideros armiger | reverse complement strand
AAGGATCCTCCGGCCCTGAGTTCCCTGTCACTGCACCTTGTAACACTGCACAGTTGCGGGGAGGAGTCTATGCCAAGGGCCAGCTACAATCTATGGGGTGCCTGAAGTCAGGTCCCTGTGGAAGATTTTGTTGACACCAAAAGTGATTTCTTTTTTTCTGAGGTGTGGGAGTGGGAAGATAATTGGAAGGTATTTCATTTACTTCACTATTTGCAAAACTATTCAGATGTATTCTGCCTCAAAGATATTCTTTACTCAGGAGCTCATTCTTAACATCCGCCCTCACTCCCTCACCCCAGTTTACAAGGCAAATGGATGAACCCAGAAAGAGACCCCCAAAATACAATCCAAACAGGGCACTGTTTACATCACACAAGCACGGTCTACTCACATGAGGCTTATCTGATACAAAACAATGTGAGAGATGATCTGCCTTTAGAAGCCACACTCATCAATTCAGAAATAAAAAAGGAATATACAAAACTAATGCCACAAGCCACCGATTTGGCTTTTTGTTGTCTTTTTAAAATTTGCTGATAAAGTTCCTCAGGTAAGGGGCCTTGTTATTTCAGGAAAGGCTCTTGAGCCCTATGCTGTCCCTGTAAGCCACCGTGGGTTGCCATGGTTCCGCCAGGCAACCGGAGACAGAGATTGTGAGTGGGCGGCCAAATAGGTCTTTTAACATACAGGAACACTCCAGTGAGGGCTTGTCTTAAATGGCTGAGAGAGAGAACTGTTTTAAAATGAATTCTGCAATAAGGAAAATTAAGAACAGGAGTTTAAACCACATTCTCTTCTGCAGGACCCTGGGAGAGAGAGCGAGGATGGGTTGGGGAAAAAAGGGATACTGGAGCCAAATAGGAAGCGGGTGGGGCTGAAAAATGCACCCCTGTCACAACCAGAAATATTTTCCAGGTTTCGTTCATTTTATATTTTGGGCTTCCCAGTAAGCTATCTTTTAAACAAGAGGCTCTGAGTTTGAAAGCCACTGGTTCAGGCATTACAGAAGAAACAAAGATTTGTAGCAATGGCTGTTGTTCAAATATAGGGAACTCTTTTGGAGAGATGAATCAATATGAGAAAGAGACAATGCCTGAAGCATGAAGGATTTATTCAAATTTTTGTTGCCCAAATTTAAAAGGGAAATAGAAATTTTTCCTTTTACATAGTATACTGTGGCAGCAAAATTACTCTAAAATACTAATTTGTTTTCAAGGCCCATCCTACAGGCTACACACTGCATGAAGCTCTTCTGATTCCTTCAATAAGAGATCTCAGTTGGTTAGATGGTGAGCTCTGAGCAACAGGGTTGCTGGTTCGACTCCCACATGGGCCAGTGAGCTGCACCCGAGCTGAGCTGCCAATGGACAGCCAGATGGCTCAGCTGGTGAGAGTGCATGCTCTTTACAACAAGGTTGCTGCTTCAACTCCTGTATGGGATGGTGGGCTGCACCCCCCACACACACACCCTGCANCACCCACCCCCATCTCACCTCCTCTTCCAGCTTGATGACCCTGGCCTGGGCGTTGCTCAGAGCCTGGTCCAGGATCTCAATGTGCCTCCGGTGGTCCTCGCTCGCACTCCTCACTGCTGCTAATTCCATTTCTAACTTCTCCTTTTCCTTCAAGAACTCTTTGTCTAGAAGGGAGACAAGAACAAAACTACCTCTATCAGAAAGCACTCACCCTCCGGGCTCACTGCCAGTCTACATCTGGCAAGGATTAAAAATAAAAAAGCATGCAAAGAGTAGAGGGTTGAATTACTTACTGCTTTTGCTCCCTCTTAATAGCGGTGGCATGTGAGGTAAGGAATTTCTCAAAAGTCACTGTTAACTCTGGATACACTCAGGCCACAGTTCCAACGAGGAATAGCACACAAAGAACCAGTGACCCCAGGTTCCCAGTAAATAATTTCTGTACATTTATTTTAATGCTTCAAATTAACTTTTTACCTACGATTCCATTTTATGCTCACGACCACCCCTGTTTCCATCTTCCAAACTAGTGATGAAAGGGCAGGCCATAATACCAACAACAGTACTAATATTCTCATTCATAGAAAAAGAAACCAAGGTCCAGAAGTGTAAGCTCCTGGTCTGAGGCCAGGCAGCAGAAGGGAGCTTCAACCCAAGCCTCCCACCTCCGCAGGATCCTCTTTCTGTATGACCTGGCCCCACATTTTCTAGTTCTGTTCAAGAAAAAGGAGGGCAATTGCTTTGGACTTAGGAAAACTGCTTTCCTCTCGGTCAGTGACAATTTAACGGATGGTGACCCTGTCTCTTTGCACGTGGAAAGCAAAGGCTGCCTTGTACTCAGCGTTCCCACCTCACCTTCCTGTGACGTATCTACCATTCTACTTAAGCAAGCAGGGCCGATAGTGTCATGGGATCAGTCTTATTTATCAAAAACATTTTTCCTGCTACAAAACCAATACATTTTATTTTAAAAATAAATCAGAATATTTAGATATATTATTTATAATATGGAAAAACTTGAGTGGACTTGATGTATATGACTAAAGGATTGGTTGAATAAACTACTATGAGCCCTGTAATAGAATAGGATGCCACCATTAGAATTAAATAAGTGAATTTTAGTGAGATGGGAAAAAAAAAGATCTTCATTATTGACAAAAAGTGGTTACAAAACCCTATGCATGCTATTCTATATTTTTAGAAAACAAGGCATATACTTAAAACAAGAGCAGCAGCATTAATAGCTAGAAATTGATTTCTATGTGCCTCCCACACCATCTAAATGCCTCATACTTGGTTATCACAATCCTCCTATCAACCTACAGTGAAACACAGAGAACCAAAGTCAGGAAGCTACACCAGTATGTGACAATGGCTTCATTCATTCATGATGTCCTCATGCAGTCATTCATTAATTTAACAATAGCGATCAAATAGTAAGGATCAGCCCTATGGGCACTGAAGCAACAGAAAGAATGTTATGCTTAAGGAGCAGAAAATGTGGTTTGGAAAACAGGGCATGAGAATAAAAAAAAGACACTTTAAAGCTGCAAAATACCCAGTTAACAAAACTCAGAATTTTAGAGCCGGAAGAGATCATAGGAAACATAACCATCCAGTTCCACTCCCTTTTGCTTTATGGGAAAGGAAAGGAAAACCCAGGAGCAAAGGCAGTTGTCCAAGGTCCCCCCGCCAGCTGGGGCGGAGCCAGGGCCAGGATCCGGGTCTCCTGATGTCCCACTGCAACATCCTTCCCAAGTGACGGCACTGCCCTTGAATTGGGAGGTTATGTCAATGGGATCAGAGTGCAATGGAACAGCTTTGGAACGGACGGGCTGAAGGAGTAGCCCTGGAAAGCTAAGTAGTGGCTGTGTTGCCTAGAAACAGTGGCATCCCCTGGAAACCAAATGAGGCCACAAAGATCCCGACCTAGAACAGAGCATTCCTTTTCGGCCCTTTATGCCCCACTGCAACGTCCGACTGCCCTCCCCCCTTCTCCATTTCAGTGGCATTTGAAAAGCTGCCTCTTAAACTTCCTTCCCAGTCCATGGGGAGCAGGCATGAAAAAGGCCTAAACAAATGGGTCAGTAGCAGCCCACTGGCTCTGGGCCCCACGAGCCGCAGCCCTGAATGGATCAGTGCATTTCACTCTTTATGCGCAGAGTCACTGCCATCTGAGCACCAGCTCCCTGGGCTTGGACAACATCTCAGCGGGCATGGTGCCCATTGGCCTTGTCCAGGCTCTGGAGGGCACTCAGGAGTTTACTCAGCAGGCACGTCTGGGAATGAACCACCGGATCTCAGACCTTCTACCTGCTTATCAGCCTAAGCTCAAAAATTCTTCTCTTTGTTAAGGGCAGCCAAGGACACATCGATTTTGACCAGGAGCAGTAAAATGATAGGCTGAGCTCAAGACTGGAAGCCACAACCAGAGTTTCTTGCAGTTTGCAAACTGCTGATCACAATTATTGAAGTATCACTATGACAGCTATTTTGATTTCTGAATTAACAAATACCCCTTCTCTCCAACACACACACACACACACACACACACACAGAGAGAGAGAGAGAGAGAGAGAGAGAGAGAGAGAGAGAGAGAAAGAGGATTCCAGCGTTTGCTATTTCTTTGATAGGCAGTGTCATATTGTCATATTGTGGCTTAAAAATGGACTTTGGCATCAGAAGGAATTGAACTCAAATCCTAGGTTCATCACTTTCCAGCTCTGAGGTGCGGTATATAACCTCTCTCAGCCTCAGTCCCCTTATCCATTAAACAGGACTGCTGACATCTACATCACAGTGTTGT
This sequence comes from Hipposideros armiger, assembly GCF_001890085.2. Classification (NCBI taxonomy): domain Eukaryota; kingdom Metazoa; phylum Chordata; class Mammalia; order Chiroptera; family Hipposideridae; genus Hipposideros; species Hipposideros armiger. The sequence continues at coordinate 585,570 of NW_017731624.1, read as the reverse complement.
TGTAGATGATGCATATAAAGTATAAAAGGACCTAAATATCTAGGACTTTATCTGTTTTAGTCATTATTGATTCCCTGAACCTAGAACATTGCCTGGATCAATAAGTATGGTTGCATGAATGAATCAATCTCTACTGTGTGTGAAGTTCATTGCCAACTGTGCAATAAATGGCAACTCCTGCGAGCTGTTAGTATTTGGTATCCTTGAGATTTCCTGGCAGCTGTCCACTCCACCTGTGAGGCCACCAGGCATCAGATGACTGGTACCGACCATGGACATCCCCAGTTCTTCTCTGCCCAGGCTCCTGGAACCTCACAGCACATACCCCAAAGATGTGAGTATTGCACGAGGACTCCATTAGCTCTGCAATGCTTTGCGGGCCTCCGGCACCCATAGGTCAAAAAACTGTCCTGAGTTTTGTGACCTTCGATTTCAGGTTACAGCCATGTCCCTTAGTATGGTTCACCCTGGCTCAGATCTCCTTGTCCACTGATAGGAAGTAGAGGTCTCAATGATAAAGTTTTAAAAACGACATTTCTGACAATAGTGATCATAATCACTCAACCTGCTCATGTTTGTTGAATGACTGTGTTTCAAAATGGTGACTTATATTATTCCCTTCACATTATTTCCTTTAAGTTTATTGTATATGGTAGGGCACCATCATTATTCTCATTTTCCAGCTGAGGAAAATGTCACTAAGAAGGCATAAGTAATGTGCCCACAGAAGTGGTGCTCATTCATTACCATTAATTATCAGAACCTGCATCTGCATTTAACCCACGTCCATAAGCTCTATACTGCCTCCCCTGTGCAGGCATACAGAGAGATGAAGAACTGCAGAATAACAGAAGCTGAAAGTATAGAAGAGCTCCATTGCAACATAGCTCATTATTGCACGGAGTTCAGTTTGTCACGGGTCATATCCTATTTCTCAAAATACAGCAATTATATCCACATGTGTATCCATTTGCAAATATCAATTAATTAAGCATCTACTAGTACGTGGAAAACATCACAGAGTACTGGTTGAAGTGCGGCTCTAGAATCAAGCTCCCTGGGTTCACAGCCAGCTCTACCATGTATGGTTTTGTAACTCTGAAAGCAAAAACCCTTCATGGGGCTTGTTTTCTTGCCTTTAAAGAGAGGATCACAATAGTTATCTACTTCAAAACGCACACACTAAGTGCCCAATAAATGCCAACGATGATAATGCTGTGGTTGCTGTTATTGTCCCAAAAAGTGTGATAAATTCTGGGGCTACAAAGCAAGCAGGATGTAGCATTCTTTTCTCAGTTGGGCTGGAAGAGAGGCAAGGACATAGGTAAAGGCAATGTGACAAGTTGCTCTCAGGTGATTGCACACATCTAATTAGGCTGGGGGCAGGGAGGAGGGGGTGACAAAGCAGGGAGCCTACAAGGTGGGGTAACTGTGCCCCTTAACTCCCTGGAGACTTGGGGATTGGCGTATGCTAGAGCCATTATAACAAGTTATCTCTTGGGAGACAATCAAGGGAGTCCCCCGAGTGAAACCACCTTGTAGGAAGGTGCCTTCAGTTTTATTAGCTAAGCCCCTTGGGAGGGATCTCAAGAAAGACCAGCCTCACAATGAATTTTTGGTTGGGCTCCAATGTATATACTGAGAATTCCTAGAACCGGCAAGTTGACACAAGGGAACTCTTGCCCAGAATGGTGTGTTTACTCAGTGGATACGAATTACCCTGGGCTGCGTGGAGCGGGGAGTTGTTTAGCCTGATGGCTCCGGTCCCATTTACACAGAGATGTCTGCTCATACACTATTTACTCTGGAAAGCACAGTGATGGCACAGACTTTGTAGCCAGCCTGGTTTGATTCTGGCACCTTTACTACTGGTTCACCCCGGACACGTGGCTTCACCTCTCTGAGATGTCATCTCCTCAAATGGAACTAACGATTGATGTTTGCAGTACCGTTGTGAGGATTAGAATGACTAATACCTACCACTGGGTTTGGCGTGTAACAGACACTTAAATAACAAGAGCGAACATATATTACGGGGGGCGTATTATGTCCCAGGCACTGTGCCTTGAACTTTACAACAGAACTTCATTGAATAGTCACAAACAGAGATCTGACAACTGAGAACACTGAAGCACAATAAGCTAAGATACTTGTACAAGGTCAAAGGGTAGTTGCTGTGTGTTAGTCTCTTTGCTTAAGGAAAAAGCAGACATGGATGGAAACTAGAACTGGGCCCAAGTAATTCCAAGATGCTCCCTTGGCATCTTACCCTTTCCTTTGCCAGTTCCGGGTGAGATCCAAAGTGGACAGTCTGTTGCAACTGCAATTACTATTTGAGCGCTAAGCTCAACTGTTGGCTGAATCATGGGCTGGTGGACCCTAGTAACCTGTCAATAAGTACTGAGGGCGGGGCATGTGTGTGGGGTCTAACAGTGGGGATGTCGGGGCACTGTGAGAGCTAGTGCTGTGCCGCCAATTTTTAATTCAGTGTTTCAACTTAAAGCTGGAGCTCATGAAGACAGCAAAGCTGTAATCTGGCCCTTCTCAAGTTGGAATGAATTTCTAGGCCTTTTGTGATATAATGGGTTTTTGATGAGTTTTTCTCTAAGCTCAATATAGCTGGAGGGACAGAGGAGTCAAGCTGCTGCCAGCTTGACCAAGCGGTGACTAATTCATCGAAATATTTGAAAGATAAAGAAAAGATAGGTCTTCCTCTCCCTCTCCTTTCAGCTGGAAGCAAGGCTTGATCCCTTAACTGGCTATTCCTTTGGGGGTTCACATCTATCCTGGACTGTGTGTGCATGTATGTGTGTAGACCTAAACACAGAACAAGCGAATTCTGTTCAAGCTCCAAATCCCATGTCCTCACACAGCGATACACAGCAACCCATTCTGGCATCTGGTTCTGCCTTGTTCCCCTGGCACTTCTCAAGGAGGGTGCTTACTGCCTTGGTGTGGGAGCGGGGAGTGGTGGTGACAGAGTTAAGGCAAGAGGAGGCAGGCACAAGCCAATAAACCTTCTCTAAAATGCCAACGACTAGAAGTCTCGTTTTGACCGATGGGACTGATTTCAGGAGCATAGTCTCTGGGCCTCTCCGAGTGAAGAGAGCTGAAAGGTCATAACTAGAGAAGGAGCCGTTGACAAAGGACAGGCTGAGTAAGGAGGGTGAGAGGGATGTGGTGGACAGTGCCCAGGTCCTCTGTGTGCTACAGCAGGGGCCCCGTGTCAGCACATGAGGTTCACTGGGAGGGGGCCTGCAAGAGGCAAGGACCTGGAACTCTCCATGGAGTGGACAACTTTCACAGTGTCTGCTCAGACAAGACTCACTTTTGAAGAGCTGTCTACCACAGTCCTCCATCCACAGAGCTAAGTTCTGGCAAGTAACCATGTCTGCATTACAAAGCCCTTCTCACCTGCCCTTGCCCACGACTTCTGTTTGACAGGATCTAACCTGAAGGGCCATGTGACCCAAGCTAGGCCAATCAGAGTCTTCCATCTGAGGAACCTGGGGGAGGCAGTGCTGCAGATGGGCCAGCCACCTAGCTCTTAGCCTAGCACCCATAAGTCAGCATTTGCTTTGGAAAAAAAGAGAAAGCCATACTGTAGAAAGTGAATCAAACAGATGAATGTAGAAAAGTGGATGAGAGTTTATGGCACAAAGGAGAGAGGGCTTCAGAGACACACAGACAAACAGACCCCTAAATACAAACTAAGCCTAAATTCTCAGACACGCCAGCCCTGGCCCTTAGCTCTATGAGGCCTGTCTGCAAGTCCTGCCTGGGGACACCACCACACACATATGTACTTAAAAAACAGTCCCTGTATTTGGGCTTAAGCTAGCTCAAGCAGATTTTCTTTTTGTAATAGAAAGATCACTGAGACACTCTCTCTTCTTTCTTTACACCTCTACTCCCTTCTCCCCCAAGAGGACTTAGTAGAATGATGATGCCTTAGGACAATGCTGACCAACACGAATGGCATTAATTCTGGTAACTAAAAAATTCTCCACAATGCTGATGAATGGACTCTTTTTTTATGAAAAGATGTCTGCATACTTATTTGCCATATTATCCCTCCCCAAATTTCTCCCCCTGTTCCTTCTTCCTCAAGGATCCTCCGGCCCTGAGTTCCCTGTCACTGCACCTTGTAACACTGCACAGTTGCGGGGAGGAGTCTATGCCAAGGGCCAGCTACAATCTATGGGGTGCCTGAAGTCAGGTCCCTGTGGAAGATTTTGTTGACACCAAAAGTGATTTCTTTTTTTCTGAGGTGTGGGAGTGGGAAGATAATTGGAAGGTATTTCATTTACTTCACTATTTGCAAAACTATTCAGATGTATTCTGCCTCAAAGATCTTCTTTACTCAGGAGCTCATTCTTAACATCCGCCCTCACTCCCTCACCCCAGTTTACAAGGCAAATGGATGAACCCAGAAAGAGACCCCCAAAATACAATCCAAACAGGGCACTGTTTACATCACACAAGCACGGTCTACTCACATGAGGCTTATCTGATACAAAACAATGTGAGAGATGATCTGTCTTTAGAAGCCACACTCATCAATTCAGAAATAAAAAAGGAATATACAAAACTAATGCCACAAGCCACCGATTTGGCTTTTTGTTGTCTTTTTAAAATTTGCTGATAAAGTACCTCAGGTAAGGGGCCTTGTTATTTCAGGAAAGGGTCTTGAGCCCTATGCTGTCCCTGTAAGCCACCGTGGGTTGCCATGGTTCCGCCAGGCAACCGGAGACAGAGATTGTGAGTGGGCGGCCAAATAGGTCTTTTAACATACAGGAACACTCCAGTGAGGGCTTGTCTTAAATGGCTGAGAGAGAGAACTGTTTT
>NW_017731624.1:472179-579757 GCF_001890085.2 Hipposideros armiger | reverse complement strand
CTTAAAAAAAAAAAAAAAAAAAAAAAGAAGGGAGATGTCAACAGATGTCTCCTGGATGGGAGAACCTGCACATACAAGAATACTCCGGGGTGGGAGGCATTAGTTCTATATGAAGTCCTGACCACATTCTGCCTTGTATTCCAGGTCTAATGGCTGATGAATGTGTGTCTCATCCTTCCTAATGGGCTTACTTCATAGTGTGTCTAAACCCTTCTATCTCTGTAGGATTTTAAGAATCTAAGCAAGCAGAAGTATTTCATATGTGAAGAGATACTACAAGTTTAGGAAACAGCTTATTGAATAAGAGCATGCTATTGATACATGTTCAAATTCAAACTCAATCTTTAAAATAAAATTTTTAAATGATAGTTTTCAGATACTTATCATTGGAAAGAAACAAAGCCTAACTACAAAATCTTTTATTGATCTAATGGAGGAAAACAATACATTTTGGTCTTCACATACTTATTATATTTTTGTTATTTTATATAATTTACCTATTGCTTGTTAGTATCCAGGTCCCAAAGTGAGTGTGTAGCACCAAAAGTAAAATACCTTAGGTATGGTTCATTAAAATATTTGAATACCAGCCTAAGCTCATATAAATATAATTTTCTCTAATCTAGTCATTCTTCCTATTGCATTTTAATTCCAGAAACTGTACTTACTTTTTAGGTATAATTCATAGTATTTTTTTTAACCTACCTAAGTTTATTACACATGTAACTTGCAAACTTGCTTGACTAAATATACACCACTTCATCCAGCTCAGCTTTCACATATACTGTTTGACCTTCACTTTATTTTTTACCTGAAATAAAAATGTACTGCTACTTCTATATCATTGCCAACAGCCTAATAGCAAATTAGGCAATGAATTAATGGTGCCACACAAATATGGGATGCACAGGGCATTTGGTTTTGACTATATACATATTCGTGAATTATAAGCCAAACCTAAAGACTCATGTTCTATAACCACCACAGAATGGAAGTCCTTTTCCTGCTTACTTTTAATATAAAAAGATGAACAACAGACACTTCTATTTCTAGGTATGACAAGGTAAGACCCTATTAGATGATTTGGCTCCCTGTGCAGAAAGCAACCATAAAACCTGGATATAATGCAAAGAGCACTGATCTGAAGGTAGTGCAGGTGAGCTTGGGCAGACGGTGGTGGGGCGTGCCAGCCCACCTGAGAGGAAAGACGAGCTCTACAGGCTCTGCACATGCTAAATTTTCACTGAGGTGGCTGTTACATTTTATGTAACAGTGTGTACATTTTATTGTATGTATTGTTTACATTGTATACATATATACTGTAAATATAGGTATGAAAATTATCTTAGGTATTTACACCTAAATACATACCTAGATATTTATAGGTATATATTATTATACACCTATGTCTGTCTTTTAATGAAGGCATTATTACAATGTACATATAAAACTATGTTTTCAAAATGGGCCTTTTGAATGGCAAATATGGCTTAACACCAAAACCTGGCCCAAAGATAGACGTTTATCCTGAGGAAATTGTTATATGTGGGGAAAGAAGTGGTTCCTTCTAGGACTGATCAGGGAGAAAGGCATGTGTTTTTTGCAATTATATTTTCTCCCTTCCTTTGACTCCTGCAACCCCTCCCATTGTCATTTTTGTAACTTGCTTTGAATGGATCCTTTTTTTTCCCCTCTTCTTTCTACCAAACCACAGTCTTTGTAAGCAAAAAGAAAATTAGGAGCAGATGCAAGCTTATTTTTAATGGTCTAAGACCAAATTTTCTGGACTTAAAACAAACACTTTGTCCCCTCAAAGTTCTCGGATTCCATTAAGATACAGCTGTATGTATGCTCTCACTACAATTCGCGAACCAAAAATAGTTTCAAAAACTAACTGTAAGAAACGATACCACAGTTACTCATTGCATTTTGCTTACTTTTTATTTTTATCATCCAGAGAACAAAAGGTTTAATTTCATAGACATTTTGAGAAAACTTTTTTTTTAATACTCTACGCTCTATTCTGGTTTCAACATTTTGTTGTTGTTGTTTGGTTTTACATCTGAAGAGATATATGGGATTATTAAACAAGGCCTTTTATTATAATTGGTTCTGGTTCAAAAATAGATGTAGACATCAGAAGCACAGATGTGAATTCCGGTAGCTGGAACACACTTGAGAAGACCTAGATAATTATTAAGTCACAGTACTGGGCTAAATAAATTGCAACCAAAGAAGACATCTAGTACAAGAATTATTTATGTTCACTTACTATCCCACATTCTTCTTGGGGTAGAAATGTGAAATCTCTCATCACCCGCAGAGCCAACAGAGATGAGTTTTAGAGAAGGGGAAGGGAAAAATAAGAAAAAGGAGGTCCCAATTCTCACTGTGGTTTAGCCACTGCACATCTGGTGGGGCCTTGAGCAAACCATTTCATTGTTCTTGGTTGCAGTTTCTTCGTTAGTGAAGCATGGAGGCCACGCTACATGAGCTCTATGATACTGGGAGTCCAACGCTGTCACCTCTCAGGTTATCACCTCTCTCCACCTCCCGGTGTACAGGAAGTGCCTTCTGAACAGCTGCTCAGTATGCGTTTAGGCTCTAGTCAGAATGCCCTGGGTTCAGACCCTGTCTGCTCCACTCACCAGCTTTTATGACCTCGGACAAGTTCCTTAGCCTGCCTGTGCCTCAGTGTCCTCATCTGTTAAGTACGTGCAGAGCCTACCTCACAGGGTTGTTTGGAAGATTAAGGAGACAATGCTCCCATAGAGGCTACCACAGTGCTTGGCTCACAGTAAGTGCTCAATTAGTGTTGGCAGCCATTACTGTTGTAAAATGGCCACATCCAGGCTGGCCTGAACCAGAACCTGAAGGGGAGCAAACCTGCAACTTCACCTGAGGATAAACTTAACCATCAGATCAAAAGCCTCTGGAGACGCTGTCACTCACAGCAGCAATCAGGTGGCCACTTAATGAGCTCCAGTTCAGAGGACACATGCATTGCTGGTGACCAGACTTGGGGCCTTTAAGGTCCTCTCCAACCCTGAGATCTAAGATCTGCAGCCCTCATCTCACATGAGCATGCCTATGGTCGGATTTACGGCACTGCTGGGATAGAGGCACCCCTCACACCTCACTATCCGGGCAGTTAACTACCATGGCTAACCACAGGGCTTCTCCTGCTCAAGCCTATCTCCACCATGAGCTCATTTTAGATCCTGAATGGGTAACAAAGATTTGTGACTCCATTAGTAAGTGTCTGTTTATCTAAAATGAAAATAACCATGCTCACCTGATTAGGGCTTAAGTAAAAGATGACTGTGAAACTCTCCCAGGAAGGAAAATATTAATTACATCTTGATTTATAAATTAAGGCAATTTACAAAATAAGATCTAGGGACTACTTCTGAAGTTCTTTATTTTCAATTCCCCTTTTTTCTTCCCTTCCATGACTACTGCCTGGCACAGAGGTCAGCACACCATGGCCCGCGGGCCACATCCAGCCCACAGCCTGATTCTGTAAATAAAGGTTCACTGGAACCCAGTCGCTCCCATTTGTGTGCAGGTCATCTACGTTGGCTTTGGACTACAGGGACAGAGTTTAGTCACGGCTCTTTACAGAAGAATTTTGCGGACTCGTGTCCTAGGACAATTAGTTCACAGGAGGTAGCCAATAACTGTCTGCTTGAATAAATGATCATCATTTCATTCAACACCCAACAAATACTTATGAAGTGCCTCTAAGTGTCAGGTGGTGAGGATGACAGACAGGGCCCCTGCCCTCATGGTGCATACAGTTTAGTAAGGAAAGACAAAACATGATCATCAAACAGTTACAAATGGGTGTTTAAAAAGGAAAAAGTATAGGATGTTGGGGGATTATATACTAGGAAGACCTGAGCCTATCTCAAGACTGCCCTGAGCAACTGCCATTCCATTTGAGCTAAATGTGGATTTCCCGATTCTGAAATGTCAGGGAAAGGTAGGGCTCCTTGATGCCACATGAAATGCAAATGGATTCTAGTATGTTTTTCAGCCTGTGCTTACTCCGTCCGTCCATCCATCTATCCATCCATCCATCCATCCATCCATCCATCCATCCATCCATCCGGCTGTGTAGTGCAAGGAACATGGACTGTAATAAAGTTTAACACACTCAACTTTTCGGTCTCCAAACAGGAACACCAAGCACATAAATAAATCATAAACCATGTTCACTTGCTAGAGAGCAGACATCAACACATAATGAGGAGACAGTTCTTCAATCAGCTCTGGTTCTTTAAGCACAGAAAATCAGCCTCAATTGAGTAATGCTAATTTTCACACTTGGGGAGAAGATTTGATTGAACAGAAACAGATGCCCACAGCTTGGGTGCACTTCTGGTTGTCACATAGGTTTGAAGTTTCTCAGTGCTGCCTGTCAAGATTGGTCAAGTGACTTAAGCGCTCACATGCTCTGCTTCCCAAATCCAGCAAGGCTCGGTGAGCCACGCAGGCACTCTGTGGGAACATGGACCATTCCCTCACCCTGAGAACCTGCAGGTCCTTCCAGGGAAGGTGTGTGCTAAAATAGATGGAGGAAGGCAGGAAGAAGTGTTCTTGAATACATGTATTTTATGAAGTCTTCTTCACACTTCCTATCACTGGTGATTCCTGAGAGCTCTGTTGGCTGAATTAGGGGATTTATTCCTGTTTCTTTGGAGGAAAAAGAGGTATAGGGAGATTAGGTATCTAACGTCAGAATCACTGAGCACGCTGGTGAGAGTCCAGGAATTAGAAGCAGCAGCAACTGATCCAAAAGTATTTGTTTGAGGCCGTGCCGACAAAACCTTATATTTTTAGAATTGCACAGTCTAACTAAATGTAGGATTTTATCTTTAAAGAGAATCAGTTAGTTTAGGGCAAGAAAAATTTCTTGATTTAAATGATGCCACCTTGGCAGGTTTCATGGGCAATTTCATGCCCTTTGCCCAGGCGCTGGCTTGTGGTGTTTGGCACGGTCTATGGATTGGTCAGTGTGAGCATCTGGCCAATTGCTACAAAAACCTTTACATACCACAGCCAACTGTCACCTCCAACATACCTATATCAGAGTAAAAGAGAAGAAGTCAAGGGAACCAAAAATCAACTATATGCAAATTATACCAGTTTTCATGAAAAATACTACTGTTTCTAATAGTGAAAGATTCCCTTTACCTGGCTAGGCTCCTACCTGGGGGGGGGGGGGGGGGAAAGGATGGAGGGAACAAGGAAGGAAAAAAACAATTCAAGCATTATTAAGTTGCTTCTATTCTGATAGTATTTCTTTTAATAATTTTGCCTATGTCTTGAAATAACTGCGGATAATCTGGGGTCTCTCCCAACATGACTGGGAGACACTGAGCTAAAAGGACGTTTTAATACTGATGCTGCATGAGGAGAATTTCAAGTCTATGGTTACAAGGAATTTCTACTTTTATTCATTCCCTCAGTAAACACCTATTGCGTGCTAGTACATAAGGATTCAAGGGGTTTTGGTGAGGGCTGGGGACGGATATTGGTAAAGAACGCCTATCATTCTCCCATCTAGTGGGGGAGATCCACGCAAATAAATGGTGCCCACACAGAATATAGCCAGAGGAAGCGCCGAGGAGGAGCTTGGCAGAGTTGGGAGGCGCTGCACGTGCTGGCAGGCCCAGAGGAGGTAGACCAGTCAGTGTGCCCCTATGTGCCCACACCTAACATGTCCTTCCTAACGAAGCCTGACAGGAACCCACAACATGATGCAATGAAACTCAGTAAGGATTCAGAATCATCTCATTATGCTGCATGTGAGCCAACAGAATTCATGTCTATGTCATTGTAATTTCTGCTTTGTGTTTCACACAAACCCTTATAGGAAATACAGAAGCCAAAACAATTTTCTTTTAGGAAATTATTTTAGTCTCTTTTACATTCTATAAGAGAAAATCAAAGTGCCTAAAATAAGATTCAAGGGTAAGAGGATGATTACAAGACACACTGAAAATGGTAAATGACTATTATTTTTAAAACAGGGTGGTCCTACACATCATTTTAGCCAATTTTTAAAACCGTGGGAATTACAAGGGAAATCAAATCCATATACTCATTGATATCCATTACTCATCAATTTAAATGAATAACTGAATGCTTAAAAAAATCTTTTTTTCTTAGAGAGAGATACCATTTAATGGCCAGAATCTAACGCACATAGACCTTTAAGTTTAACCTGATATGTTTGAACCCTCAGGGTCTAAAGAACCCAGAGGGGTGGAGATACGTTCTTGGGCATCCCAGAACATAACTTGGTTTTACCCTGGAATAACACGAGCTAATCTGCTCCCACTCTGCCCAACAACGTAATCAAGATCACCTCTACCCACCTAGTAGCTTCACCACATCTAATATTTTATTGTTGGCTTCCTGGCCTAATTATGATGGAAATTCTGCAGGGCTATCAGTTTTCAGAAAGAAACGATTAAAAAGTTTCACTTACTGGGAGGACAGAGCTAAGAATGATAATGGTCTAACCCAGGGCTCTGCCTTTGGTAGAACGTGGCCTAACTGCTGTGTGTGTGTGTGTGTACGTTCATGCATGTGCATGTGTGTGTCTGTGTGTGTGCATGTGCATGACAAATGGATAGAAAAACCAGAAATTTCAGTAAGTTAAAAAAGGACAAAAAAGCCCAAGTGTCACACAGCCAGACCCAACAGGAATTGGCTAGATGTCCTGTTTTTCAGGAGCAATGTGGCTACAAAAACATTTGAAAAAATAAACAAGCAAAACCAGAAAAAACAAACAAACAAAATTCCCAATTCCTCCAATGAGAACAACACAACACCGTGATGTGATAAAGAAAACAATTCCTCACAGTCCTCAAAGTCTTAGGCACTTAATTCAGTGAGGTTTTTAATACAGGCCGATCTCATGACTGAGAAAAGGACAATAGTCACCCTGTTTATTGTTATCTCAATCTGCAGAGCTAAGTGGCACTGCCCAGGCAGTCCCACCAGGGTCTTCATCAGGCTCCAACTAAAGAGCAGAGTTCAGTCTTTAAAGGAAACCTACCCTGGGCAGCAGGGACATTTAGGAATGAGGCCAGGAAGGACCTAGCCCTTCCATTAAGGGAGAGGGCTTTACAGAAGGCCTCCTCACAGCTCATGCTGCAAGAGTGCCTCTGGTGTTCTTGGACCTGGGCTCCTGGTTTCCACATGAGCACCTAGCAAAACAGTCAGGCATGTTATTCTCTACTTTTCCCTTCCTTCTAACTTCCACTGGTCAAGGGGACTGTCGGGGGCTTCCCAGCTGAGCCTTAGCTCCTTGGTAGGCATTATCCAGAGAAATCACTACTATCAGCTACGCAGTCTTGCCTTTCACTCAGCCAAATGCTAGAATCTCAAAAGACTCATTTGCAAAAGATGGCTCCTCTTGAGTATGCAATGCTTAGAATTATGATTACTAGGCAGTTGAAAAGTGTTCTAATAGTCGAGTTTCCAAAGAATACACAGAGAATGAAACACATTAGTAACTAGGAAGAGAGGTAGTAATTCATGCCTGCCATTCTGTACCCACACGCTGAAATGAAAGCCTGACAGCACGGCCCACCGACAGCCTTCTGGGTATGTCTGCACCTTCTGTTATACCTGCCCCTTAGCTATGGGCTATGGCGCGAGACGACTCAACACGCTCAAACTTGAACTCCTTATCTAATCCCAACCTGCTCTTCCTGCTTTTTATTGGTAAAGGGTGACCATCCATCTATCAATAGTTGCCCTCACACTCCTTTCTCTTTCACTGTCATTATTCAATTGGTCACCAAGTCCTAATTTGCCACTTGCTTATCTGTCCCCTACTCTCCATTACTACTTCTGTCTTAGTTCAGGACCTCTACCTCTCTTGCCCAGATATTAAAATATCTGTTAACCAGTCTCCTTGCCTCCAGGTTAGTCCCTCATGAATCTCTCTTCTACTGTGCTTCCTTAACTAGCTTCTAAAATATAAGTCTTGCAAACAATGAAATCATAAACATATTTCAAAGAAAACATAGGTGAATGCTTTTATAATCCTGGAGTGGGGAAAAGCATTTCTAAACATGACATAAAATCTAAAAAGGCATAAATATAGTTACTTTAAAAAATCTCCTGCAAAATAAAATAACGACATAATCAAAGGAAAAAAAAAAACATCTCAAGTCCATCTTTTTTGGCCGCACCAGGAGAGGATAAGCTAATGCAAATAATTATAAAGCGTGATGAAGGCACAAAGCGCCCTGTAAACACTAGGTATTGAAAAATGTCACCGTTAGCAAAACTGCTTCAAATTATCTGCCTAGATTCAATCATACCGCATGTCAACACCGAGATACCTATGAGCAGCTGAAAAATGCCTCTGGACTCTCTTATTTATGCCTTTGGAACACAGCGGAGCGTGTTTGCACAGAACAAATGATTGCCTGTAAAGCTGGAAGGGCCTTTTTGCCTTAATTATTGATGCTTTAGCTTTGAGCCAGAAGGTTAATGTCTTCAGGAACATTTCTGAACTCACACAACACCGAACCCTATTACTCCATCAGCACAGCCTGGGCTAGGAGGCTAGAACAAATGCCTATCAGCTGAAACTAATCAGCTTTCCTAGTTTGACCTGAACTAAGAGACAAAATAACATCCCCTGACAAGAAGGCAGATCATCAGCAGTAACACTGCTGACATAACTGCCACGAAGATACTTACTCTACCTAGGCATATGATCATCCAAAATCCTAAATGCAAATAGTACAGATGACTCACGCATCAAACAAAAGCTCAGATGAGATGGTAAATCTACTGCGCCCATAAGAAGAGATAAGTTCTGTTAGGAAAGTAAATAATTTAAGATGCTGATATAGCCTTTTAAGTGAATCTGGCGCACAGGCCAATTCACCTACTGAAAGACTACACAGGATCCAAGGCAAGAGCCCTAGACAGCGCTAATGTCCACTCGCCAAAACAGAATTTAAACCATGAAACTGAGACTAATAACTGGAGTGCAATCATGAGTAAATTTGGGGGAAACAAAGGAGCTTCACCCAGGTCAAACAGTATTGGAAATTAAAATTTTAAGCAATTATTTCCCAGCCCTGAAAAGATAAGGCTGTACTGAGGGACCCAAGCATCAGAATACCACCAATATACAATGAATGGCCAGTATCTGGCTTTTTGTTGTTCAAATTATCTTTTAATTTGTGAGCAGTTAACTCACCATGTTGTTGAGAATTATGATATAGAAATGAATTCAATTTTTTAAACAGCTTTTAAAAAAGACAGTTGGATTTTTACATTTATGACTTGCACAACGAATTTTCAGAAATTCAAACCTTGGCCAATGGTTCCTCAAAACCCATTTGATTCTATCATTTGCCTTTGGTGAAATTAATACAATATTCTCACAATAAATCTAGAGTCACAGGAAGCCACTCTTCATTTTATTCCTGGCTGAAATGGGCTTTTGGAAACAAACATCATGTACGGAGATATGTGATCTTTTAGGTGACCCAGGTCAGAAGGTCAAAATAAACATTACTGAAAGAATACGGATCAACTTTGGCTTTGTCTCTGGCAGACCTAGGAGGCCTAATAGCTTATATGGTAAATTAAAAACCAAAAAGCACACAGTACAAAGCCTACTTAAAATGAACACGATTCTTTTCCTAGGCCCCCAGTTTTTAAAAATACCAGCTCTGGGACGGATGAACATGGGAGACTCACTCTGGGAAGCATAAAGGCCCTCCACAGCTCTGTCGTCGTGCCCGTCGTACTCCCTGCTGGACAGCTGCCTGTTGGCAGTCTCCAGTCGATCTGTGCACAAAGAGGAAAAGATTACGAAGAAATGCATATGGATGTAAGTCATCATCAAGCGAGAAAGGACCTGGGAGCCAAGAGGAGGGTAAAGGGATATTTAGGCAGGAGCCCAAAACTGAACAACTTTTGGGGAAGAACAATACCTTCCAAAATATCACAAGAAAAGTCCTCAGATGCCACACTGTGCCTTTATGCAAGCGAATGCCAAGGCATGTACCAGCAGGAGGCAGCTAAGAACAGGTTCTGAGAAAAACACACTTTGCTGCCTGAGAGCTCAGCAAACCTCTGATCTGAAGTCCCAGCAAAGGGTTTGAGTGTCTTTGGCCTCAGACCCAGTCCTAGCCTAACCATCGTCATCAGCCCTCTGTTTTAGCCAGGGACTGCTATCTGTATCTTGGGATCCAAAAAATTAAAAACTATAATTAAATTTTTAAAAAAAGGTCAAAATGACCTAATCGATGAAGATTTTATAATAGTTCTATGTTTGCTTAAACCACTTGATAAATCTTCATTTATCTGATTAGCTAATTCAGCTTAACAAGTCTTTATAAAAGCATATGAAAGTACAAGACAAAAGGGTTGGCAGTAACAGAAAAGGTAGGATCTAATTACTGGAGACTACCAGTACATTGAGTATGTTGACCTATGAGGCTGACTGAAAGTGCAGTTAAATTTTGTGGGTTAAATCATTCTGCATGTTGGAAGTTGCCAGGACCCTGCAGGAGGTGGCTCCTAGTTTTCAGGGAATCTATCTAGTCTTTTCACAACTGTGGGCCTTTATGTTTCCCCAAGAAGGAAGTATGTCTAGCTTTGTCTTCTATACTATACCTAGCAAGCGATAAGTGTTGGCTTTCAAAGAATGCTACCAAATGACTTGGCTTGATGTGGGAAGGGCTGTGCACCTAACACCGGTCTTTTCAAACATTCTCATTCACAGAGTCACGAGTCACACTGTTAAGTACTTTTAAAACGAAAGGGAGCTACACACATACGCCCTCGCTTCTCACAGAGGTTGTCACTTCTCAGGCTCAGTGCAGGAAAGAACAAGCCTGCTCCTTGAGCACCCTTTCCCCAGGTGGTTGGAATTTATAAGGTTATCTAACACCATGCGGACCTGATGTCAGGCAGTTAGCTACACGGGCAGTCTGGGGTAGAGAGAGCATGCATGGAACCTGACATGCCTCGGAGGTCTCTGTTGAAATCATGAAGTCTTCGAATCTCGCCCTCCAGTTTGTTTCTCATAGCCTTGTCCAGGGACTCTCGCTTGGTGGTAGACTTGACCAGACTCTCGTAGGCTTCTGAAATTCTCTGAAGTTCTTTTTCAAACTAAAAGAAAGAAATGGTATGAAAGTGGCCCTCTGACATTTATATTGGCACCTTAGTGACACTGACTCCTTGACATTCTAAGTGTGAAGGTTATATTTTCAATGCAGCCTTTTCTGCACCTTAAGTTTCATGTCTACCAAATCGTGTAATCAGTCCCCCCTACCTCCACCCCTCTCCTACGTCCCTCCATCTGCCATCTGTATGGAATTTTATAACTAGTATTATTATTCCTGGTTAACATAAGGGAAAATATTCAAGTGCAAAAACACTAAAGGACCATAACTAGAACCCCTATCTCCAGACTTCAAGCACAGTGCACTTCCAGAGACCTTACTACCCACCCCCAAAAGAACAAACACCCACTCGAGGAGATGCTTCTTTACGCATTCATACCCTCTTTTCTACAAAATTATCTCTATAAAGGACTAATGGACTTGTATATAATTGTAAACAAATGTACCACAGAAAACCTCTTTATATGAAGGAATTAAAAGATGTGGGACTAAAACCATTTTTTGTTTTTGGGTTTTTTTCTATTTTACTAAATCAAGAGCACTAACTGGGATAGCCTTTAATCTGTGGCATATATAAACCTATAACAAGTAGCTATAATCATAACAGGAGTCTAACATAATAGTGTATTTTTGAAGTAGGTATCAAAGTAGATAAATCCCACTTTATTGCTGTGTAACATAAAGGCAGGATAAAGGATAAAGAGTGTCTGCAAACATAGAAACCTGATGAACTGGGGCTAGAAGTTGGAATCAGAGGCAAAGTGGGCAAACTTGAGAACACTCGCGCCCCTCGCTGGGCACCAAGAGACCTGAACCATGTTTTAGATCTCCACCAAAACAGAACTATGTCACCGTGGGCCAGGAATCCCAATTGCCTGATCGCCCATTGTCCAGATCAGAAAGTTCCTGCTGAGACTCCTACAAATAAAACATACCCTAACAGGTATCTATTGTACACTTACTATTTGTCTGGGTGCCAAGGATACAGAAATTGGTCTAGAGTTGGCCTATATCCAGGCGCATACACTTCTATGATGCAATGTGAAAAAGGGTGTGGTATTATAGTGCTATTGACAGCCTAAAGATAAAGTAATTTTGCAGAGGCAAGAAGGAGCTTCCTTAACAAAGGTTTCACAGAAAATGCCATTTAAAATGAAGGATGGACAGGGACTTGCCAGGCAGAAAAGAAAACGCCAAACGGCCTTGGCATCCTAGGTAGAAGGTAGGGTATGAGCCAAGACAAAGCCATGAAAGCAAGTGTGTGTCTCTGACACGACAGGTAGCTCAGGGGATGAGAGCAAGGGCAAGTGGCAGGAGTTATGAATAAAAGGAAGGACTTTAAAAGTGAGGGAGAATTATGGGGGTGGGAGGGCCAGGGAGGACATACCACCATGTTAGCAGAAGGGCAGCATGATCTTACCTGAGGTTTTATAAAGATCAAACTAAAGGGTGGGGTTGGAGGGTGGGAGAGGGAAGACAAGGCAGGAGAAAAAAAAGTCCAGGTAAGAAGCTAATGGAAACAGTTCAATAACACATGACAACAGTGTCACTAGGACAACTGAAAGGACAAATTCCAAAGACACCGAAAAGTAGAATCAATAGGTCATAGTGACTGGTCTGGACAGTAAGGGAGAAAGAAATAAAAGAACATAGGCACTCATAGCTTAAAAGATGGAGTAATAAGGCTTAACCAAGATCCATGATTATCAAGAGAAATAGGTTTGCCCAAGAAAGGAAACCAGTTTGGTTTCGGAGATACTGTGGTCTGAGGAGCAAGGATTTCCAGTTAGCAGGTGGAGATACAGGTCTGATACAGGTGGAGATACACGTGAGGGGAGCAGCTGTGTCACTGAATACAGATGACAGGTGAAGTCATACATGGAGACCACTTAGGGAGATCAACAGGAGATTAGAGGGCCTAGGATGGGAGCATCAACACTGTGGGAGTCGGTGGGGCAGAAAAGCCAATGGGAGAAACTGAAGCCAGTGATGCCATAAGCCAGGAAGCCAAAAACTTAAAGGAGAGAGAATGTGGTCAGTGCCTCCAGAGGCTACCATGGAGCCAAGACACATGTGAGAAGAGGTCAATGAAAAGTCTGGAGAGCATCAGGGCTTCTGCTTAGTGGCAGCCAACCAGGGCAGAGCCGAGAACACCAAGGCTCCTGTCACTACCATGTTATTTTCTCCAAGCCCTCCTAACACCGGAGTTGGTTCTCCCATGGTCCCCTCATTTCAACAAGGCCTTTCTGTTCCTTGAAAAGAGATTATGAACTGTCAGTAATGAGGCAGTTTCAGAACAGCATGTCCAGGAACCTGTTCATACTTCTACCATCAGTTACATTCCTTCCTTTTAATTTTGTTTTCAAAGAGATGGCTCCAAAGCATACCACCATTTCTAGGCTAATTTCACCTAGAATAGGTGGCCTTTGTTTTCGGACGGGTGGGCATGCCACAAGGACAGTCCCTGCAAGACCATAGGACATCACCTGGTGGCTAGAAAGCTGAGAGGACCCTACAGCCTGAGATGCCCACCATCCGCCGTGAGAGAGAGCTTCAAGCCCAGGACGACTCGGAAGCCTTCCTCAACTGAGAAACTATGCCTGAGCTTGGACTCTCTCCTTTCATGAAAAGACCTTTCCTCTGCACACTATAAAAGAAAACTGCAGGATCCCTCTGACAGCGGAGTTTTACAATCTCAAACACTAAAACAATTAAGAATCGGGATGTGGTTATGTGCTGATAGCTACTAAGAGAGAAAGGACACAAGTCTTAGTTCAGAATGAGGTATTCCCTGTGAGAAATGACAGCTGTTACGATGGAGACAGATTAGTCTCCTTCAGTGGACAGAATGTTGACTAAATGTAGGACGTTAAAGAGATCAGATTTTGATTCAACATACGAATTTGCTAACTACATTTTCCAGGAGTGCATTATGCCCAGTCATGATGCTTCTTTTCTCTGGAAGCATCCAAGTAACAAAGGAATGACCTATATTCAGGGACATGAAGCTAGAATTCCTAAGGGGTGAGAAATTGGACTAGAATCATTTTAAGGATTTTAGGTCTAAAGCTCTATGATTTCTGATTGCACACTCCTGCCGAATGAGAACCACAGCCTCTTCTTATGCCCCATGTCCAAAGCATCTTAGATCCTTTCTTACTTTTGTTAAAGATGAAGAGAAGGTTGGACAGGCTGGCTTTGATATGAAAACCATGTGAGCCAGTTCAGAGTCTCAGTGTGATCACATGAAGAGAATACTGGGCTTGCCTTCATGGCTCCCACCCTCTATTCCAGCCCAGGTGTCAGGAAACCCGTAGTCCAGGCCATTCAGGACCCTGAGCTCACAGAGAAGCACTCACTGTCCCAGAAACAGAACTCGGAGCAGAGCGGAAAGCCCTTCCGCCAGGAGGCAAATGGGCAGGGAAGGGCCCTGAGAAAATCCCAGCCATTCCAAGCTCTAGATGACGGCTTTCTTCCCTAAGCACCTTCCTGTGCACAGCTCAGAGACCCAGAGGACCAAAGACAGGCCTGTTGTCCAAGCCACAGACTGCTCAATCAAAGCCACCACTGTTGCACTGGCAGAAAAAGAGGGTCTTCACTAAAGCAAGCCAGGGGAAACTACAAACGCCTTCAAACGCCTTTAAGCCCTTTCCCTTCAAATGTCCGTCTATGCCCTGATGACTTCTGAGGCCAACCCACTCAATAGCCCAGTCTGGTCCTGCTGGAAACTCCGTCCATTAATTATGTTTCAGGGAAACTAGGAGACAAGAGAAGCAAGACGAGTGACCAAAAGGAAATACTGAAAAACAACCGCTCTTTCTGGGGGTCCTTGACCCTCGTTCCAACACTAACAGTGATAATCACCACCTCGTGCCTCTGGAAACAGGGTCTTGCTATGTAGGCTGTGCTTTGGCCGTCTCTGAGTTTAGCTGTTCTTTCCTGCTGCGTTCCTGGCATAGTGTGCACAAGTGAAGCCCTGCAATTAAAAATTCATCTATTTTTGGTTCTCTGGGAGTGCTCCCAATGCGTGAGGATCCCAGATTGGATGTTATTGCTGGCACGGGGCAGCCACATCCTACGACGCAGTCCAGCGGTTCCACCCAAAGTAGGGGTCCTCATCACTGAAAGGCAAAGTCATTACTCATCCAATAGTCCTCTCCCCAGAACTAAGGCCCAAGCAGCTGCTGAGAGACAACCGAGCAGTGAGGCTGCCGCTGAGGGAAGGCCTGGGACTAGGATGACCTCGGGGACACGCGCCACGAAGTGGTAAGCCACGGAGCTCGTGCAGCTCTCCTGTCTCCTGGTCCTAGTTGTGGAGAACAGTTATGGAACTGGTGATGAGTATGGCAGGTAATCATCAAAATCGGAGTTTTTAAATTGACTATTCCAGTGTGACAGATGACAGATCAATGAAATGTACTATCTATAGAACCATTTATGATATGCAAGGGACCGAAGGAGTTTTGAGTTCCAGAAGGCAAACAGCTTTGCACTTTTCTCCATTTTCAAAAGTCATCAGAACCCTTTTGGCCACAAACTTTAAGAATCATTCCTTGTGCAGGGAAACTGAGTCACGGGGATTTGGATTTTGTTTATCAACACAGAAATGTGCATCAACATCAAGAAAGAGATGTACGTGACCGGTCAATAAAGTACACGTTAATAAGTCAATGGAGAAGAACAAGACCTCCCAATATCTGTACCCTCCATGTACCTGTTCAAAAACATCCATGTGAAAAGACCCAGAGCCAAACTCTGCCCTCAGGTGGGTCTGCATCATTCCTGGACACATCTGCCACAGAGCTCCATTAGGGAGAGAAGAAAGAACTACTTATTTCCCAGGAGTGCTGAGTCGGTCCTTTCTAATTTGCAGACCGTACCTGGAGAAGCTGCCCAGGGAGGCGTCCGAGGCAAGCTTGGGCCTGAGCAATGACTTACAGCCACGGCCAGGAACCAGCATGCTTGTTTCCCAACTTCTGAAGGTGTGACTGGGGTGGGAGTGCGGCTGCAATCGTTAGGCAGCCCGTCTGTTTCTGGCTATCCTTTTTTTTCCCCCTTCCAATAAAGGCAGACAGAGCTCTCTGAGCCAAGTCTGGTCTTGACTCAAGGGAGCTCCAGACCTTTTCAGTGAAAGCTCTGCACAAACGTGCTGAGGCAGATTCTGTGAACACTTGTACCATCAAACCATTGCTCTCTCAGCTACGTATGGACAGTCCTCAGGAAATCAGGGCAGCTGACTGCTCTGAGACTCTGACCAGCAAAAAGACCGGGCTTGACCTGAGAGAGGAATGCTAATGGTGGATACTAAGTGGCCAGCCAGGAGCATGAACTGTCACATGGAACCAAATGGCAAGGCTCCTGGGGTCGGGCAGGGTTTATACTACTACGCTTTCTTTTTGCAACAGTCTGGTTGCCCAGGACAGGGCCAGGCACTGAGACTCATAAGATCGCTTCTACCACACATGCCTCCTGGCCTCCAGAAAGGACATTCAAGTGCCCTGCAGCCTTGCTGCCGTAAAACACCTATTACCTTTGCCAACCCCCGCTCCCCTTCCCCTGCCACACACATACACACCCCTCTTCTGTTCTACCCGCCACATTTCAGGTGCTGACGTGTGGGTCATCATGAAATCACTGCCCACAACAGTTCACTCTTGCTGGATGCTTTCTTATCAACTTGGGCTCTCAGCATAAAGCCCTAAGAATGATGGCTGCTAGAATTACACAGCATCTTCCCGCCTGATAAATCACAAGCATAAAGCACGCAATAACTCGTAGTCTACCCTCAGTGTTGAGACAACACTGCTTTTTGCAGAGACCAGCTAACGAAACAAGCACAGCAGTCATGAGGTTCCTGTCTGAGATTCCCAGATTTAACGGAAAACCTGTCTCTCAACTCACTCCACTGTGTTTCTCTCTGTGTACCCTCTCCCACACTGTCCACCTGGGGAAACTCTACTTAGCCTCCGAGTCTCAGGTCCACGCCTGCTGTGCCTACTGTAGCCCCCTGACATTCTAGTGCAGCTATCAGCATAGGCAACTCTCCCCTTTGGAACTGTAAGTTCCTCCAAGGCAGGCACTGTGTCATGTTTATTTTTGTCTCCTTAGGGCCTTGCGCAGTATCCGACATAAAAAGGGGTCTAGTTAACTGTTAACAAGTGAGTCAGTGAATCAAGCCCCCCACAAAAAGGTAAAGAATTCTGTCCCATCTAGAGAACCTCCCTCTTCCGCCCTCGGGGCGTCACATACCTTGTGGAGCTTGTCAGCATTGTCATAGTAACCCTGAAGTTCCTGGTGAAGCACCCGGTTCTCCTCTGTGAGTATCTCCACCATCTGCTGGGCTCGCTCCACAATTGCAAACGCATCTGGACCAAGCTGCTGGCTGGGGGAGGCGGCAGGCAGGGGCTGTGGAGCTGCCAGGGTCACTGGGAGGGAAAGCGGCAAGGAGGTGGGGTGCAGGGGCCCACTGACTGAGGAGTTTTGGGAGGACATCGGGCTGTGCTGCTGCACCGTTGATGGGAAAGGCAGTTGGCATGGGCGGCTGCAAGGAAACAGAAGACCAGTAATCAGACCCCAGGGAAATGGTGGAGGTGGAAGGAAGCCCCAAGGATATATGCACTCCCGATGGCTTCCACTAGCCCATCAATGCACTTTCCCAAGCTGGGCTGAGTACGGCAGGCTCAATCCCTTAGTCCCCAGATATTTACTGTCTTCCTCTGAATCAGGACCGTTCTGGTCACTGGAATGCAGTGAACAAGACAGACCAGGGCCTCTGCCCTCATAAAGCTTACATTCTCAGGGAGAGAGACAGGCAAGCCATCACACAAGAAACAAACAAAGCCAGGTATGGAAAAGCAATGAGTACTCTCCAAAGAATAAAGCAGAGTGATGTGACAGTGAATGATGGAGTGACAGGTTCATGCTGAGAGGTCAAGGTAAGCATCTCTGAGAAGCAGAGGTTTGTGTGGAAGTCTGAATGACAAACAAGAAGGAACCAGTGGTTGCGGGGAGGGAGTGGAGAAGTGGGGGGAAAAAAAAGTATTCCAGGCAGGGGAATCGGGGTTTAGCATGAGCAAGGTCAAGTAGAAGCAAGCACACTGATACGAAGCATAGCCAGCAAAAGCAGTCAAAACTTGGGGAGGCCAGGTGGCTCAGTTGGTGAGAGCGCGTGCTCTTAATGTCAAGGTTGCCAGTTCGACTCCCGCAAGGAATGGTGGACTGCGCGCCCCTGCAACTAGATTGAAAGAGGCGACTGGATTTGGAGCTGAGCTTGCGCCCTCCACAACTAAGATTGAAGGACAACAACTTGACTTGGAGCTGATGGGTCCTGGAAAACACACACTGTTCCCCAATAAAGATTTTTTTTTTAAAAAAAGCAGTCAAAGCTAGATCAGAGGAATGGCCCAGGGCTTTGTAAGCCAAGGCCAGCCCTTCCCTCAGGGAGTAAACCGAGGCCAGTGGAGAAGCTGCCTTTACTCTGACTGATGTACAGATGGTATATATAGTGGCAAGAATGGACAAAAAGTGACCAGTGAGGAGGCCTGGGTGTCGTCTAGGTGGGAACTGAGGAAGGCTCACAGGGAAGTAGCAGAAGAGAAAGAACAGATGGATTGGGCATATGTTTTTGCATACATCATGGATGGGGAAAGAGAAGGTGAGAAAAATTTAGAAATTACTCTTAGATTCAGGGCTCTACACAAATAAACAGGGGTACCATTTAATAAAATGGGAAAAATCTTGGGGAAGGAACTAAATTTTGGGTGTTGATTTGCTGGGGTGAAGAGGTCTGGGAATCACAAGTCTGATTTTTGCCACGTTAAAAACAACACGTACAGGTGTCCCTTGATGGTTTCAATTCCAGGTAGTAGCTCCTCCATTTAAATTAGGAATTTCCATCTCTTGTCTCCACTCCCTAACAAGTCCCTCCTCACTATTCTGTTAACCAGTTTTATAAGAACCAATGCATTTTCTTACAGCCTAAACCAAGGCCTCCGAACAATAATTTCTACAGGTAAAGATAGCAAACACAGTCTTGATATCTAGTTCTCCAACCACAGCTGTCTCTCTTCTACAGACTTAGGAAAACTAGTTTCCTTGTTAACCCCCTCAACCTTTAGGTCTCAATCTGGGAACTGGGGTGCTAATAATTATCAGCAACTCCCAAATCATCAACAATCTGCCTCAAAGGGCTATGTGCTCTGGAGATCCAGCTACTTCTAATCTATAAGTTACGTGTTACTCGTGGCCATCCATAGTCAAAGCTCTCAGCGCTATTCCCATTTTTCCCAGGAGGTTGCCTGGCCTTACATTTTTCCTTTTAAGGATCCTTGCTGGAATGTTTTTGGACCCTGTCAGCCTCCATCTCTCATTTTGTAAGCATTGCTTGTAGCCAGGATTCCTCTGAATGCCGACTCCTGGCAGCTAAATGTCAAACTCCAGAAGAAATTTGACAAGGGTCCTCTTAGCCCCCTCTGCATGGATACACAGACATTCATAAAGATGATCTCAGAATAAACCCAGCAGCACCTAACACAGTAACTAACCACAGGCCCCGCTTTGGTAGCTAACTAACATCAGAGGCTCCACCTAAGCTTGGGAGATATTTCCCCACTAGATTCCCTCATGCCTTCAACCCAGAAGCCCCTGCCATCTCACGTGAAAATGACTGGATCTAAGTTCCCCGAGGCAAGGTGGAGAACCATGGAGCTCCATGTGACTCTCTTTCCTTAAGTGAGCTTCCCCTGAGCCATGCTCAGATTTCAGAGAGAAATGCCGTCAGTGGGGAGATGTGGGCCATCCCTCCCTCTCCCTCCCTTGCCACACCTATTACGTAACGACCTGGCCATCTCCTTAGAAATAAAACATTTCTGTACTTGGATGAATTTGGATCCCTTCAACACTGAAGTGTGTGTGAATACGCGTCGTCCTGCGTGTATGAGAGCCAACCCTGTCCCATGAGTGAAAAGCCCCGGAGTGCCATTTACAATGCCCAGCTTTCACCCAATTACAGGTACTCCTATTAGGCGTGGACCCAAAAGAACCCCAGATCTGTTCATGAGTGAGTGTATTCTTGCAGGCTGGCTAAATCCTACAGTGTATTTTTCATGGAAAGAGGTTACCTTGGCAAGAGACAAAATACCACAAATTACACTGCCTCAATTCAAAGGTAGACACCCATTCCTACCTCCTAAGTACTCCCTTCAGACTTCATCCAATGCAAGGAATATTGGCAGTGGTCTCCCTGGAGCTGAGGGGCCCAGAGGAGCCAACAGTTCCCTTCTCCAAAGCATTAGGGCTTCGCTTTGACCCAGGCAGCTCTGGGCTGGGGCTTCTTTTAACATTTAGTGAACTCTGGGATCTGGAACTCACTATGGTCAATGATGGGCTTATCTTCTCAGTAATCTTTTTCTGTCATATAACAAAAAGGAAGTGCTTTGTTAATGCCAGCCTAAGTCATCCATGATGGTAACTAGTTACCTGAGTGGCACTGCAGGAAAAGGGTGTTTGCCAAGCTTACGGGACAAGAAAGAATAGGTCTTTTCAAAATGGGAAGTCTTCTTTTAAACAGAGAACACTGGCCGCACAAATAACTCGGTTATACAGTCAATAAACATATTACAATGGAGGAGGTGCAGGCAGGACCAACAAACCTCTTTTCCTGGGCCCCCCTACTCAGCCAGCTGGGGTTGGTGGGCTCAAAGATCTGTACAGCCAGGTTTGTGCTTCGTGGAAATGAGGGGGAAGAGTGTTGGGGACAACAGGGAAATTTCGCAAGCGGTCATACCAGCGCTATGCAACAACTTACCCTCAGCTTCCACAGAGAATGCTATTGACTAGCCACCATTAGGATAAATGCTTCATAGTGATGGAGACACACAGAGAAAAGGGAAAAAGGGGACGGGAACTATTGTTTCCTGAGAAACTACCTGCGGATAGCATTCTATACCATGATTGTCTATCTCCTGATAGACACGAGCCTATTTCCCGTGTTAGATTGTAAAATCAGAGAGCTACCTTGTTCCATATCACGTGTCTCGGTTTCCTGGGACTATATGCCACTTAGGTCACCGTTAAAGGACTTAGGAGTTAATATGTATAAAGCCTGGCACAACGTGAACATGGACGAATGTTAGCTATTAACACCATTACTGTAATTATTATCATTTGTATCCCACTGCCCCAACACAGAGCCTAGCACTGGGTGTGTGTGGCATTCATGGGAAGTTCAAAAAAATTTTTCTGTTATGGCTAACGTTTACTGAGCAGTTTTTACATGTCAGGAGCAATACAAACTGCTAATGCACCATCTCATTTTAACCTTTATAATTGCTGTACAAAATAGGTATCACTGTCAACCTCTTTAGTTAGATGAGAAAAAAAGGCAAGGGATGGTAAGTAACTTGCAAAACGTAACAGGGACAATAGGAACATAAAGGAGATGCAAGCCCAGGCTTTATCACTCCAGGGTCCATGCAGTTCACTATTTTCCTGTACTAGTGAAAGCGGGGAGGGAAGGCAGCCCCCTCTGGTCCTCTGATCCCGGGTTCCTGGGGCCCAGTCTGAGCCACCACCACATCCACGATTCACACCCTAACATGAGAGGATCAGAACTTTTTGTAGGCTCGAGCAGCCTTAGGGGGAGCAGGAAGGTTAGAAACCTGCCCGAGTTAGTCTCGTGGACTGTTACTTATTTTCAACATTATCTTCCACAGGTTAAGGTCTTGTCGACCGAAAGCATTTTTAACTAACATTTATTGAGGGTCTGCCAGGCACCACATTTCATCACTTTGCTTAATGCTCACAAAAAATGAGGCAGGTGTCACTGCCACGTCCTGCTCCTTTCTCAAGGGACCGAATGGCTTTGGAACACCGGAGAAAGTAACCTCCTTCCATCTGCCACCAAACTGACCGACCAGTTATTTCAATGCGTCAAAGCAGGACTGAAAAAGCCTTTTCTCCCCAAGTCCACAGGGATGTATTAAAAACAGGGATCAAAGCATTTAAAGAGCCACGTCTGAGAGATAAAACAGGGGTCATACAGGGAAGCCTTGTAGGCTGGCCCTCGATTGCCAGCGACTTGGACCATGGCCAATAGCCCAACCCCAGAATTTGCACCCATTTCTTTCCTCTGAACTTACAGCCTTGCCTGAATCACACTCCTGACCATCTACCACCACTGGCCTTATGTCATGTGTTTTGTTCTCCTGAATTTTTATTTAAATGTAATACTACTTAATTTTTCAAACATGTGTGTCTTTTCTCCTATTAGCATGCCTGTTTTCTGAGGGTAGAAAATTATGACTTATACTAAGTTGATACCAATTAAATTTTTGTTAATTGATTTGGCCCTCAAGCCCAAGAGCAAGTTAGGAGACCATATATGCTTGATGCACTTTCAAAGAATGGCTAAACCTTCAACATCGTATTATTAAGGAAGAGACCTCTGCTATTTAGATTTGTTCTGGATAATATAGGTAGAATCTCAAATCGTGACGTTGCCAATATAATAGCAAAGCTCTGTGCCACTGCCCTTCTTCTCATGTATTTGGGGTCACAAAATGCAGCTCAAAACTAGAATGATGATGTTATTCGGAATAGGCAGACAAGGTGATTGGTGACATCTAATCAACAGTCCATTTGCTCCTCTCTGTATATAACAAGCCTTAATACATATGCTTATTTTAACTTATGGATTTACATTATACCTATATGTAAATGTGCCATGAATAGTACTTTACATCCACTGTGCCATTTAATTCTCACAAGCTTGGGCATTCACTGCTCTCATGACATACATTATTATCCTATTTTTAAAGTATACAAACTAAGGCTCAGGGGATTCACAAACCAGAAATTTCAGTCTTCACAAAGCAAAAAAAAAAGGAGGGGTCTTGATCTCACCACACCAGCACTGCTCCTTAAAACGGGGTTCCTTTTTTTCTGGTTCTGCTTCTTTCTAGCCATGTAACCATGGGCCAAGTTTTTAACTTCTTCACTTTTAAATGGTGATAGTAATAGTATCTCTCTCACAGAGGTGTTGTAAGCATTAAATGAGATCATGCATATAAAGCACTGCACATAGATACTATCTTTAGGAGAGTATTTAATATTACTTTCTGTAATAACTGTTAGCCTCTATTATTTTGTCACACACTCATAATAGGTGTTAGGAGAAAGGCAAGAAGCAACACCCTTGGGTGTCTCCTCCTCTTCAAACACTATGTGGTGAGAATCACAGTCCCTAATCCTAAAGCCTCAATGAGGAGTCAAAGCGTACTCCAGCACGACAGAATCTTCCAGTCCTGAAGAGTTTTCTTACAATGCAATGCGGAACAAGAACACAGCTTCAAGGTGATGTCCACACGTGTCAGGACTCTCTCTCGGACACAGATTCTCACTTCCTTCTAGACCTGTGCTATCCAAAACAGTAGCCACAAGCCACATGTGACTACTGAACACCTAAAATGTGGCTAGTCTGAATTGAGATGTGCAGGAAGGGTAAAATATACACAAAAATGTGAAGATTTAGTAAAAAAAAAAAAATATATATATATATATATATATATATATATATATATAAAATCACATTAACAGTTTTTTATGTTGATTACCTATTGAAGTGATCATTTTGGATATAATGGGCTAACTAAAACATGTTTTAAAAATGTTTTTAAATGGATTAACTAAAATGTTTTAAAATTATTTTCACCTGCTTCTTTTAACTTTTTAAAAATGTGGCTGCTAGAAAATGTTTAATTAGACACATGGCTTACATTATACTTCTACTGGCAGCACTGCTCTAGACGATACTGCCCGTACACCAGAAGGCCTCATTTTGAAGAGACAATTCCAGAATTCAGTGAGCATCAAGGCAATTCATACCAACAGACCAGCAGTCCCCACTCCACTGTCCATATATCCCCAAGCATCAGTGGTAAACAGCAAGCTGTATTCAATACATTAAACTAGAGGTCTATGTACAATTAGGCCATCACACTAACACTGAGTCAAGATAGCTTGTGTGATGGACAAGAATTTTTCAAAACATGATGGGAAAAGAAACATCAATAGATAAATAGATGAAGGATGTGATCGAGTAATTCAAAAGAGAAAATACAAGCAACCAAATATACTTTCCAAAGCAAACACTAATAGAAAAATAAAATCAAAACAACTGTTTTTCAGTTTACCAACATTAACAATTCAGTTCAACAAGCTTTTACTGAGCTCCAAGGCAAAAATTTTTTAAAAATTCTCAAGATCTGACACATATTAGGATTTAATCCGTGTAAAAAACAACGCAGAGGAAAATGACTAGAAGGAACTACAACAAAAGGTCAGAGCGACTATCTGCAGGTGATGGGATTATGTTTTTTTTTCTTTTCTTTTTTTACTCCTACTATTTTTCTGTTTTTTATATAATTTCTTCTGTAACCATATATGACTATTTGGAAAAAAACATTTTATTTATCTAAGTAATACATGTACATTATAGAACATTTGAAAAATAAAGATAGGCAAAATATCAGCATTGTTATTTTGATAATCAGAAAAAATAAACAAAATGAAATTAAAAAATTAAAAAATGAGACGAAATAAAGGGCGTCTTGTGTATGAAGAGGTTCAAATTTTAAGATTTCTCACACAATAAAAGTACCTCCTATGTATACAGAGTTTTCCAACTTAAGCATTTTCTTATAATTTTCTGACCCTCATAGCAACATAATGAACAGTGGTTTTAACAGTGATTTTCTTTGGATAATGGGACTGTGGGTAATTTCTATATTCCTTCTTTTTCTTTTTTGGGGGGTAGGGGAGTGGCAGTTACCTGTATTTCTAAATTTTCTACAATGAACATGTTTTATTTCTGTTAAGGAAGAAAGTCAGTTTTAGGAAACATCATCTATAACAAGTTGCAGATAAGGAAAGTGAGGCTCAGCGAACTTACATAATTTGCCACAAAATGAAAAAACCAGAACTCAACCCCCACCTTAAATCTTTTCCCAAACACATAGCCTTCCCAACTTGACCCCTTTAGTTGCGCAGACTCATAAATGTTCAAATTAAGACTCTACTCTTGGGTAAACTAAGGTCATAATTATCACTATGCAGGATGGATATAGATAATCCTCTTGTTTGGAGAAGCCACTCATTTAATGCCTTACAGCTGGAATTGTGTTAGGTTTCCTGAGAAAGTAACCTGAACTTGACCCTCGCCTTCTGAAATTCCCATACAGCAGAGCTGTTTCTCAGGATAAACAGGGCATTTGACTTGGCTCATCCAGCCATAATTTAGCTTAAAAATTGGAGAAACTCCGGAGTTCTAATGCTGGTATTCAAAACACATGTTTAGCTGGTGGAATTTAAATAAGGCTTCTCAACCTCATTTTTGTTTAGGACAATGCATACTTTTTAATCCAATAGCTGTGGGTCTGGCTTACCTTTTGGTCCCACACAGCAATTCCTTTTCACAACTATATAAACTGCAAATCATAATTCACCATTTTGGAAACATACACTTACTCCAAAAATTCTCCTTCCTCCTCCATCCATTTCCAACTCAAAGCAAGATGGGACCACCAAACATTCTTTCTTGTACTACAGCACATTCCAAACCTCAAGCCCACCAAGAGTACGACCTGCTCTTTAGCACATATCTTTATGCTTGCTCATGTTTTAATCTGCACTCTGGCTGCACTGTTGGACTGACATGGGTTTCTTGGGGCGAGGCGTTCTCGCTCTTTAATTTGCCACATGTGCTCCTGGGCTCTGCCCCACTTTGCTCCCTCCCTCTTCCCGGCGCCGTCATTTGTTTTCAAGAGAATGTCAGTAACTTTGACTCTATCTTAAATAAAACCAACCCAGGAGGTTTTCTCGGGGGAAATGCACAGTGCATTTTTTTAAGGAAAATATGAGCGATTTGAGGGATTGGTCGCACCATAGGCTCCTTCCATTAATGCAGGAAACTGCAAGGCCCCCTGCACAGATGGGAAGGATGGTGGTGATGATGATGGGTCGTGAAGAGAAGTGAGTGAGCATGTTCTGTGGAGAGAAAGCCATAGTACCTCTTCCTCTGCCATCATCTTATAAGAAGATGTTCTTATCAGCTCAGGACAAGGGGCTAGGTCAAACACCACCATTTCGTGCTTTATATCTATCTACACACTAAAAATCAAATTCATATATTAATAGACAAATAAATTATTAATAATAAACAGTTCTACTCTGCCTCCGGGCAGCTGGTAAATCAAACCCCCTATGCTGAACAGGTAAGATTCAGCCAAGATAAAGGACAAAAAGGCAATGGACAGGCTCAGAGAGTGGAAAAAATGCTCTTTTCACCATCAAGAGTCATTTTTTCCAAACTGATACTGCCCAAAGCATAAAAATTAATCATTAAAGTAGTACTTATCGTCCATAACTGAAACATTCTGCTAAAAACAGGCGAAGGCAACACTTTGCCAAGGTCCTACTTCCAAATGAAAGCAAAGCAAACTCAAGGCAGATAAGCTCACAGTCCGGAGCTGTCAGCAGGGTTAGGTTTGCTCCTATCGTCTTCCAGGATATGGAAGGGAAAGCATATCTGCAAGACTCTCCTCCCAGAGACAGGAGTACTTACTGAGTATTGTGGTCCTCCTAAAAAAACAGAGGTGGGCAGAGGACAGGCTGCACACCAGGTGTGATACATACACCTGATTAGAAATTCACCAGAAAAGTGACACCAAGTAAAAATGTAAACCTTCGCCTGCACTGTAACATACAGCAGACACACAGACACGCGGTGTGACTGTATGGGATGTGCCACATGTGGCAAAGACCCAGGTTTGCACAGGCGTCTGCACTTCCCAGCTGGCGCCCGTGATTATACTTTAACCACTATCTCCAAGCCAAAGTTATCATATGTAAAAGTGGGGCTATTAATAGTATGCACCCCTTAGGCCTGTTGTGAAGATTAAGGAGGATAACCCACACAAAGTGCCTGACACACAGTAGACACTCGACACCTTAGTCCTATTGCCATCACCACCACCCACCTCTGCTCCACTGTCACCAGCTAAGGGTGGAAACGGAATTCTAGAAACTGGAAAATCAGAGCAAGTGTTAGAGAAAACACAGTTTACTCTGAATCCATTAAATTTTAAAAATCATATGAATGCAAAACACGAAGAACCAATTTTCAAGATCAAATAAATCTAACCATTGAAATAAACCTCTCAAAATGTAACCTAGCTAATAATTGCAATTAAAACGAGTTAACACTATTTGCCTATTAAATTAGCAAAGCTGTTCTAATTATAATGACCTAACGTTGATCGAAGTACAGTGAAACAGGTACTGCAATATTTTTACAAAGTTATCTGGTATCACAAGTCATTAAATGTTCACTACAATTTACCTAATAATTTCAATTCTAAATAATGATCCTAAAGAACTAAACCAAAATAGGGAAAATTTGACATGCACGATGATGTTCACAACATTCTTTATAAAGTGCAGCAAATTATATACTTTACGAAATATTAAGCAGCAATAAAAAGGATGGTTATGTAAACAAGTATTGTGAAAAAAACATGATAAAACACTATCCAAAAAAAGCTAAGATACTAAACTGAATCTATAACATGAAAAAATTAATTTGTATAGGAAAAATGTTAACAGTTGATACATTAAGAAAAGATATTTTAAGTAATTTTTTTAGCATCTTGAGCTCCCACTTTTGGAAATACGAACAGATTTCTTTGGAAAACAAACATGCACTTGACTAACGTACTCTAAACTGCTGTGATAAAAATAAAATCATCGACCAGTATTCATTCATGGAATCACTTCCATTAACAGTACAGACTGCATCAGCCAAGTCGCTGCTTCTAGGAGTGCTCTGTTTCTACAAAGTGAGTCAGAATTAACATTCAAATGCTTGTCTTTTTTTTTTTTTAAAGCACAATTTTCCACGGACACAATAAACACCTTGTCTTTATTTCTATCCATTTCCACTTTCAGTTTGAAGGGAAAGGAAGATGGCGCAGGAACAAAACCAGAGCCTTTATCCTCAGCGGGCTCATGTTCCTTGGAGGTCCCCACCAGCTAGCTACCTCAGCAAGGTCAGCTCACCTTAGTCCCTCCATCTCCACCAACCCCACTAGCTCACCCATGACAAGGGCAAGTCAACTAGGCATTGACTAATGGCCTCTCCAAGGGGTTTCCCATGAAAGGAGCCTAAAGTGCTTTATAATGATCCACCACATGTCTCCATTTTTATTAGATCAGAGCAGGTGAGAAAGCTTGTCAGCTATGGTGAGTCAACAATGAAGGCAAGAAATCTAAGTTCTTATTCCTCTTATGATAAGCTCTACGATCTGTCTCGCTTGCCTCTTTCGATCTTTCTGTCTCCAGGCAAAAAGTAGGGAAGTCTCAACAACATAACGGGTTAGATCTAACCACTAAATATTTGCAACATACTGAGCCCATTTTTGTAGCACGAGGCAAGGAGGTGGACTCAGGGAACTCACTCAGAGGCCTCTCCTTCTGGTCCAGTAGTCTGTGATGTATTGACCCAATAGCCTGTAGCTTTCTAAACCATTGCTATTAGTGAAGATAACCTTTTAAGCTCATGGGAATGTGTCACTGAAATTGGAGAGTCCTGCTCATCTTTTGGGTCAAAGATAACTTGAACATCGCACACTGCTGAGTTTCAGATCCAACCTTTGGAGTTCAGGCCACGTTGACTATGTCTGAAGCAGGGCTGGTGTGGATGCAACTCTGTTTACCCTGTCAGCCAATGGTTGTGCCGCTGGAGCCATGCTTGCTAGTCATGGCCAAGCTCACAAAGGGGCCTTGTAGTTCTGGGGCCCAGCCTCAATGCCCTGTCTGTTATGTCTCCTGGGACATTTTGATGTGTCACGTCAATCCAGCGGCCAAGCCTGGCAACTGGCTCTGATCCCTCATACATTTCTTCTTCTTTTGACGTCACAAATTTGAGACAAATGATACCTTCCACAAATAACTGGGTAGACCTCCAAGAAGTGCTTCCCTCCTCCCCTTACCATGTCTCCCACCTTATGTCACACCTACAGCCAAGTGACAAAAAGCAAAATGATCCACATTATGCATTGCCGTTTAACGAACAGTAAAGCCAAAAGGAACAAAGGAGACTACATTTGGGGATATTTTCACCTTCTGTCAAGCTCTAGAGGCTGAATTAAACGTTCAGGAAAAAACAGGAACTATGACATACCAAACTCTGATATGATTCTGGGATAAACATCATGGATTACTTTAAACAACTCTCGTAAATCAATGTGGTACAAATACCAGAGATTTGAAGACTCCCCCCCCCCCACTTCAAACCTGATAGTTTTTTAAATTTAAATTTCTCCTTTGGCTTAAGGAACTATAAAAGGATAAGAGCAAGAGCCCCTGGGGCCCCATCTTGGATTCCCCAGTGGGGTCAGACTGTTCCTAGGGAAGAATGAGCTCTGCTGCCTGTCAGAGGTCTAAATGGTGGTATACTGCTTCAGGGCTGGCATTTCCGGTCTCATGGAGGGAAATGTGTCAGCCAGCTCTCTCTCTGCCAAGGCCCAGTCACTCTTTTTCAAAAGATGTCCAGCCAAGGTATGCCCTGCACACATGGGGTCGCCTGGGGAAATCTCAGCTCATTCGATTTAGAAACAGATAAACAAAGCCCTTTGTGCCAATGAAGACATATCCAATAACAGGCAGTGGCCACTTGTCTTCTCTTCTCATGCTCCATGCTCTCCCCAAACAAATTTAGAAACATCTAAATGCTGGCAAATCCCACACTTGTATCTTCAGACCCAATTTCTCTCTTGAGAGCTTGGTTTCCAGGTGCTTTATTTCTAATTGCCCTATTCCTCAACTTCCATATCTAATCAATCTGTAAATCCTGTCAGTCCTATTTCCCTACCTCTCTTAGCATATAATGCTCTCCTACGCCCTGGCCTCAAACCTAGGCTACCCTCACCAGCTCTTATTTGGACTATTGAAACTGCGCCTGTAGGTCCTCATGGCCTCCACTATCCCTTTCCTCCAATTCATTCTTCACTGCCACTGAAGTCAGTCTATTAAACGTCAACACAGTCTCTACTTAAAAACACTGGTTTTCCCAATTGTTTATGGATCAATTCTAAACTCCTTAGTCTGACACTCAAAGACCTTTATGCACTGGTCACAACTCCCCTGTCCAAACACATCTTCTGCCGCTTCTTACCACACACCCTACCCCTCCATTGCTCTGCATTACTGCTCATTCCAGACAAAACCTCCTAAATGTTTTATCTGAATAAATGACGTTCCCCCCTGCGTAGTACATCCTGCTACCTCACCTGTACCCCACAGCTCTTATTTATCCTTGGAGACCCAACTTAAATGTCACCTCCTCTATGAAGTTCTCCCCAGTCCCTCCAGTTGTGAGTCACACTATCCTCAACCTGGTCCCCTAGCACTCTCTGCATCCTTCTGTCCTAAAATAGCACACTGCAATCATATATTCAGATGCTGGTTTCCCTGGAGACAATGCTGTAAGGTTGTCCTTGAGTAAGGACCATGTCTGGTACACGGCTGCACAGGACACTCAGTCTATCAATCAGTCAGAAGAGAAACCAGGGCAATGGAGGGAAAAGATTTTGACGGTCAGGATACTTGAGCCGAGTTCCAGCTGCCTCAGAGTTATGTACTGTGGAAATTTATTAATCTCTCCAGGCTTTAGCTTGTCATCTGTTGAATAAGGGGGTGGGGCTGTATGATTTCTACAGTCCCTTTAACTCCTCTGTCCTAGCATTCAGGCTACATTTTCCTTTAAAATCTACAATGAAGACTCTGTAAAATCCCGTGGTAATAATATGTTCCAGGAGTTTGGATGCTCTCCACAAAGCCAGCCAGGAAAATGACTGTTTTGCCTGGCCATTCGGCAGAGCTCCCAAGGACGGCCAACAACCGAGGCCCCTCCCCTCAACTCCTAAATCCCCAAATGCCCTCTGTTCCGTTTTGCTCTACATAGTTTGGTCAAAAAGTAGCTTATTAAATATTATGCACAAGAAAAAAACCCACAAAAAAACAACTGATGACAACAACCTAACATGCCTTGAAAACAACAAGTGCGAAAAACACGACTGCTGAATTTTGACAAGCCGAGCGAAACCTCTAGGCACGGTAATCACCTCGTTACCCCGTACTCAGGGGGTGGCTGGTACCTCAGGACGGCCACTTCTGTCCTCGCAGGCTGAGGGGCAGGGTAAGGCTTGACCACCTCGTGGTGCATCCCTGGGTGCTGGTCGCTGTAGAAAAGTCCATGCTCCTGGGTCTTGCTGACCGGGGACATCATCTGCTTGGTCTTGAAGGGGTACTCAGGTGGGGGACCCCGGGGGTCCAGCACTTTCCCTGTAGGCTGGGCTGGGGAAGGTCCCCCTGCTGTCTTGAACCCCTTTCCATTCCCCGAGCCAGGGAGGTGTTGCTTAGCACCATTCCTCTCCAGGGACAGCTGCATGATTCTCTCACTGAGAGAGCGGACGTGGCCCTGCTTAAGTTCTTTCAGTGCCTCGTCTTTATGCGCTTGTCCACTGTTGGCACGGTTCACCGTGGGCCTCCCCTCAGTCCGCGACTTCTGACTGGTGCCCCCGGCCATGTAGTAACCATGACCTACAGCGCCTGGCTGCTGCTGTTGCTGCTGCTGCTGCCCCCTAAAGAACTGGGACTGCGCTTTGGCCTCCTCGTAAGTGGGCAGTTCCTCGTTGTTCTGCTGAGGCTGCGTGGACCGGACCTGTTTCTCCATCACCGTATTGTCCACCTGGTGTTCTTGACCCTGCGGTTCCTGGCGTGCCGACTGGTAGACCATTTGTGGGTCTTCTTGAGTGAGGTTTTCCGTGGAAGAAAAGCTGTTTGTAGGGTGGGCTGGACCTGCACTCCCGGTGGCCTGGTGCTGAATGGCCAGCAAGTTCATGTTCTCGGTCGGGGTGCCATACCGCAGTTGTTCCTGGATCAGCCGCTGCAATACTGTTCCAGCTGCCGCATCCTCGGAACCTCTCATTTCCACCTCTGAGATCCTCAGGAAGTTTGGGGAGTGGAAGTTACAAAGAGGATCCTCGACTAAAAAGATAAACATAGGAGAAAAGGTATCAGGCTGTTCCACGAGAATACAGGTCTGTAAGTACGTGATGAATAATTAATACTCTAACTATGGTAGCATTTAAAGACGTGATTTCAAATATACCACCACCACCCCGTCCCCGGCAGTTTCTCATGAAAGCGTTTCTCCAGTTCCAAGTGTCTCTACTGCTCCTCCTGCTTCCTCCTAGGCCTTGCTCCATCCTTTAATCTCCCTTTCCTTTAATTTCCCTGCTAGCTCCTTCTCCTCTTCATATAAACATGCCAAGTCTTTCCCACCTTAAAGAGAAAAAAAGAAAAAAAGACAAGCAAAAACCCCAAACAAAAATAAACCACCTTTTCATGGCCCTTCATATACCTCCAACTGCCACCCTGCCTCTCTCCGTCCCTTCCCAATGTCCTCAGTCAGCAATCTCCACTTGCTGTCTCCACTTTCCAAATGCTCCATCCACTGCCCTCCCTACCGCTCTGATTAGTGACCAAGCCCGGTGAGCACTTCCCAGCTCGCGTATTACTTTCTGAAGCATTTGGCCTGTTGATCACCCACTTCTTGAAATGTCCTAACTTGGCATCCAGGTCACCCCCTCCAGCCTCTCTGTCTTCTCCTCTCTGACTCCCTTTTCTCCACCTGCCCCTTAAATTCTGGCGTTTCCCACAGCTCTGCCCTGAGTGCTCTTCCATCCTCACTCAACAGAATCTCCTGGGTCATCACATCCACTGCCCTTTTTCAACTACTGACCCATGACCCACACATCTACACCCACCAGCTGATGGCCCATGAATTTTTCAAACCCAATGTGTCTTCCTAACCCCCCAACACTTACCCACCCAACCAACCCCCGTATCCCTGCCTTGTCTACTCTTTGCCACGCCAGGAACCTGGAAGTTACCCAACATTCTTTCCTCTCCCTTACCCCCAACACCCAGTCGGTGATCAATTCTACCTCTTCGACATCTCTCCCAACTCTCCTTATTCCCATACCAATCTCCGAGTTGACCATTAATAACCACAGTACAACCACAAGAACCATGTCTGAGGTGCATCTGTGCCAGGCATTGTACTAAATTATCTCCATGTACTATTTCATTTATTCCATACACAATCATATGAGGCAGATATTAATTCCCCCAACCTTACAGATAAAGGAGAGGTCACAGAGGTAGAAGAGGCAGAGCCCGGATCTGACTCATTCCACAAGAGAATCTGTGTTCATTCCATGCTAGTACAAGCCCTCAATGTCTCATACCTAGACCACTCCAGCAGCCTCCTTATCTATCTCTCTGACACTACTCTCACTCCCACTTCCAAACCCACCCCTCAGACTCTCAACCTATCTTCCACACTAACCTGAAAGATTGTTCAAATAGGAAAACCTAATCATATCATTCCTCTGCACAAAATCCCTCAGTAATTAATTATAGGATGAAACTGACATTCTATCATATGGTGTAGCAGTTACTGCCTTACCCATTCAGCAATACTTCATGCCACCACTGCCCTGCCCTCAATGGCAACCCCTTCAAGTTCAAGCTCCGGCAATACCTAAGAACACATAGTAGTTCCCAGACATGCTCCCTCTCTCTGGCCTCTGGGTCTTTGTTTGAATTCATCTCTCTGCCTAGAAAGATGCAGCTCACCATGTCCTCCTGGGAAACGCCCAGATATCTTCATGTGATAGTTCCAAAGCCACCTTCTGAGTAAAGCCTTTTCTGCTGCAGCCCAGCAGGCTTCAGCCTGCCTTCTCATTAGAGTAATTACCACAATAGATGGCAATTCTTTATTTACACAAGACTCTAAGCTCCTTAAAGGCAAGGATCATACCTTCTTATCTGGGTCGCCCTAGTGAACGGCCCAGTGAGGGGGAGCAAATATTTAACCAGTAAAAGAATACCTACATGAGCTCCATGAAATAAAATTTGCCCCATTTCACAATAGTACCAGCAAATAGTGTACTGAGGATACTATACAGCATTATGATAGTAAAAATTCTACCCCTTACTACTAGCATGACCTTGAGCAAATCTCTTACTCTCTTCTAGCTCAGTCTGCTCACCTGTACACAGAGGGAGCTGAACTAGATCATCTCTTAGCAGCCTTAAGTTCTACGATTCCATGCAATGATGGCTCTGAGTTTTTATATATACTATAGATATGGAACATATCAAACTGTCTTTCTTCCCTAGGGTTGCCTCCCCCCACCCCCCCGCATAAATGGCATCCTCATCATATGAGTCATTCAGATAGAAATTTCAAATCCACTTTTGACCTTTTTCTCTCCTTTGCTCCATACATTTAATCAACTGCCAAGCTAGTTTTTCTCAGTCCACAGTGAAATGAGAAAAAAATAAAGGTGACATGATATGCTTCCAAGATATATAAATATACGTATACTCATGCACATTCATGTGTATTTAGACACATGTCATTAGGTTTACTGTCTTTTTTTACACTGCAGCCCTAGCCTCCATGTCCCCACCCGCACCCCACCACCCTCTGGTTCTAGCTCTCCTTACCCAGTTGCTTAGATGTCCTGAAAAGCCACTAATATCTCTTGCCTCTGGCCTCTTCTTCCAATCCACACTGTTTTTATTATCTGTCTTCTCTACTAGAATTCAAGCCCCAGAGGGCAGAGCTTTATCTGTTACATGCACATGCTGTGCCCCCAGTGCCTAGAACACTGGTCCACAGAAGGCCTTTAGGACATACTTGTCGAGTAAATTAGAGAACTTCACGGACCAGATCCTGAAGCTCAACTCTGATCACATCACTCTCCCTGTCGTCCCAAAACCATACCTCTGTGACCTCAGGCAAATAAATTACTTGGCTTCTCTGAACCTCTCTGCTCTGTAAAAGCAGACAAGCTTCATATCTGCCTCACAAGAATGCATGCAGAGAAAATTCAGACTTATTCCTTACCTTTAGAGAATATAAATCCAAAGTTCAACGGTAAAATATTGTAAACAGTAAAAACAGATCACTGCAAGTCCACACGAGATGAACTGCCAAATAATTGTCATAAGCGATGAATAATCCAAAGAAAGAGAGATAAATGTGGGTTGCACTGGGCCATCATGCATTCTATAAATACCGACTGAAAACCTGTTATATGCATGCACTGTGACAGGGGATGGGAGAAGAAACGTAAAGAGGACACGTCCTTACCCTCAGGGTAACTGATCTGAAAGGCTTAATGGCACAAGCAAATTCAAATAAAAACCAACATTTTTGAATAAAAATGCAAATAAAACAAATACACATTTCCAAAGGAAAATGATATTTTTAGATGAAAAATAAAAGGAATGGGGTCTCATTAAACATGAAAACCATTAAATTCACTTTTCATAAGCACATTTGGACCCTGAGATCCTTCCCTAAAGTGGTTTTAAACATTCCCTCATGGTTTTTACCAATCTCAAAAGCCCTCAAAAAGAGGCAGGAAGTCTTTACAACGGAAGTAGTTCCCTCCCTACTATAGTTCTGAATTTCTTCTGAACCTCTGAATTATTTCCAAAAAAGATTAAAATAAAGTAGAGAAGGAAAAAAAGAAATGAAAGGTTCTAGGAAAGAGTACAAAAACATATTTAGGAATTAGAAAAAAGTTAGGGAGTCAGTGGTATATTTCTGAAGTTCCTACATAACTGTTGAGAATCACATATTATAGTAAAACAGTCTATTAACACCAAAGCACAAACATTAAAAATAAGGTACCTCTCAATAAAGAGACAACCAATAATCCCGTGTGCTGATTTTTAAAATGAGGATAGAGGAAAAATGATGCAAAAGAGCTAAAAATTAGACACACAAGATCATTTTGCTTTTCCAACACAAGTGCCAGTAAGAGAACTTACCAACTTTTTCCCTGATGGTACCGTTGGCCTCCACCGTCAAAACAGGCGCTTCATGCCTCCCAGAATAGAGCGGAAAGTCTGGGAAAAAGTAGTTGGGGTCTTCTAGAATCTGGATTGGACTATTGGGACTGTAACAAGCAGGAGGGGGATCTGCGGGGCGGAGAAAAGCAAAGCATGTGTTAGTGCCAATACAGTTTTCCACTCCCTCCCCTCCCGGTTTGATTCACAAGGGCCCATGAGGCATTCTCCCACACTCTACGTAACTTGCAGTGCGAGCGCTGTCCTTTTGATTCATAAAATTCCAACGTTACTATTCAGAATTATCACCATTCTAGCCACCCACCAAAATGACCCACGAGGTCACAATAACAATCTTCAAGTCACGCTGAGCCAAGGCACGAACACTTTGACACAACCCAGTTCCAAGGGCAGTAGCGTCACTAACAAAAATCACATCCTCTGCAGAACTGGACAAGTCACAAAGTTTGGAACGGGCAAGAACGGGGACAGAAAAGAGGGAAGTGAAGAGACCAGAAAAGAAACACCAAGATGGGAAGAGCAGCTGATTCTTGGAGTATATATAAGGTATAGAGAGGGGAGGTCATTTTGCCAGACCATATGTTGTTAGCAGGAGTATGTCCCAGCCCAGGACAGAGAGCTCAGCCTCCCTCTACGGCTTCTGGAGCCCCGTGTGGCAGTGTGCAGCCAGGGTCATGGGTTCTGGCCCTCTGCCAACCACTGGCCTTTTGGCTCCAGTTTATCTGCTTCACACACAAACTGGAGTGTGCTTCCTGCTCCAATTAGACGTGACACTATATTCAATCCCACAGTCACCAAACATGAGATACCACTACCATAACACTGATAGTGCACATACAACATCGTGGGAACACTCTGCAGGACGGGTCCGGCTGTCTCCTTTCTCTGTACTGATTTCTCTGTGTGAGCATCCAGTTTAAGGCTCTTTTTGGCAAAAGTAACTTAGTTTACCTTGGGGAAAGAGTCATGTTGTTGTTGTTTTTAAATAAAAATCCTTGCTCAAAAGAAAATTCCATTAAAAGAAAAATAATGTTTTTCAACAATCACGTCAAATA
Organism: Hipposideros armiger; assembly: GCF_001890085.2. NCBI lineage: Eukaryota > Metazoa > Chordata > Mammalia > Chiroptera > Hipposideridae > Hipposideros > Hipposideros armiger. The sequence goes on along the minus strand of NW_017731624.1, from coordinate 542,514 downwards.
GGTGATTTGAGATTTCTTGCTAGGTTTGTTATCTACCCATTTCTCACAAGGAATAGGCCAGTAGTAAGTAACTAATTATTCTGAAAGGCCTTAAGATGGGAATTTACTCATCTGCGTTTTTTTTTTTTCTTTAACCTCAACACATGAAATAGTATTTGTATGTGTCATAGGTGTGTTTGGAGTAGAGAAAAAAGATTTTGACAACTGGACTATTTATCTTATAAAGTTAAAATAAATTATGTAGTTGTGACTTTCATCTTAAAGACGAATATAAACCAAGTATGAATGACATATTATATGAAGACCAGTCTAAAATTACAGTTCCGATGTGTGTGGCAAGTATCTGTCAGCATTGTCTTTTTGGCCAACCTGCCAGGACTACCCTGGAAAGAAACCAGTCCCTTTCTGGGCCTCATCCTCTACCTCTATCAACTTGTAAGTCTAAGGCTAAAATTAGTAATCATAATGGCCTAGATCCAAAGGCAAATCCTGACCTGGCTCCTACTTCAGGCAGGTAGAAAATGTTGATGGAAAATTGGAGAGGGGCAAGGTACAACCTTGGCCATGGACACTGGAGTTACCCGGGAACGTTTAAAATCCTGTACCCAGGCCTCACCCAGGCCTGTTCAGTCAGATCTCCGGGGATAGGGTAAAAGCATCTGTATTTTATAAAGTGCCTCAAATGACACCAAGGTGCAGCCGAAGTGAGAAGCCCAAAGCCAGTGCACATAGGAAAAGAAAACACCTTTCTGCACCATGAGCCCCACTCCCCACCAAATCCGTCAGAGAGGTGTTGAGGACCCATACACTTTAAAAAAAGAAAGTGTGGTGCTTTCTTACAGTAGGTCTGGCTCAGGAACGGTACGTGCATACTACATGGGTCCGGAATGTCCAGCATATTACAACTTTGGGTGATACGCTCTAGTCACGTGGCTAAGAATTTTAAGTGATAAAACAGAGAGCAAACTGCTAATAAAACTGAGGCCTAACTAAGAATATATATGCATGTGCACACACATATAAAGGAGTATATGGGTGTGTGTGTGTATGAACAGATAAATATTTACAATATGGAGCCCAGTTAAGGACCCCTGCACTAAGCCATTCCTAGTCACTACAACACTAGTATACATCGCTTTTCCACACTTTATGCAATGGTCGGCCAAGTGAGAGGAAGTTCAAGCGCTCCAGGTCGCAGAACACTTTACAGAGAGCAGTCCTTAAAGGGGGCCAAAGCACAGAGGGCACCAACAATATGCCTCCTTTCAGTAGGTCTCAACATTATGAAAGAACTGATGCACCACACACACACACACACACACACACACACACACGCGCGCGCGCGCGCGTGTGCATTTGCACACCCATGCAGACTGAAGGACAGGATGCCCAACTATATACCAACAATCACTTTAGACCTTTTTTTTTTAAAGATTTTATTGGGGAATTGGGGGAGGGGAACAGCCCTGGGAAGGGGAAGAGACAAGTTGCTGTCCTTTTGTTCTTCAGTATAGTTGTGGAGGACGCTGCTTCACTGGACCATGTTGGTATTATCATTGCGCTCTTCCCGGGTGAGGCAGTTGCTCGCTGGCCATTGGACGGCCACTCACGTCAGCCCAGCTCCAGGTCGAGCTGTTGTTCACCATCTTAGCTGTAGAGGGCGCAGTGTCACTGGCTCTCATGTGGGATCTGAACCGGGGCCCTGCGGCTCAAAGCTGGCGTCCCAATCCAGCTCTTAACCAACGTGCCACTCTGGCTGGCCCAAGATTTCTTTTTTTGCACACACTCAGTGGCCCACACATTCCCCAAGAGTTACATTACACTGCTGCTCCCACTTTCCTTAGAGCTGAAGAAAGAACTGAGAAGATGATCAGAAGGGACCTTGCAGACAGACAGACAGGCCTGGGGACCATCCACTCCACTAAGCCAAGAGACAACAAACTGAGCTATCGCAGCACTGACACACCCTCAGGGAATCCTTTTTACTTCCTCACTTGTAAGTCTAGATAACATGACAGTAATGTGCATCCCAGGGTCCGCATCAGATTCCTGGGCAAAAACGTGAGAGAGGCCTTGTCCCTTACCCCACACATCCATAACGCTTCTCTTGCAATTCTAGTTCGAAATCTTCACTAGGAACTTCTTCTAGAGCACACATTGCGTGTATTTTCTTATGAAAAATGCAGGGTAGTATCTCATCTAACAAACAGGGCCAAGGGTATCTGAAATAAGAAACTGGAAAGAAACACATGACGTGAGGGGGGATGCTGTTTTCTTTGTTAGCCGTTCTCCATACCCGGGAGCAAGAATGGGAAGAAACCACTGGAGTCTCAGAACACTACTCCCACCCCGCGGCCCCTGCAGGCCTGGCTCCAGCCCAGGGGTTGAGGAACGGGCAAGGTTTTAGGGGAGTCCCCCGCCACTCAAGGATTCTGCTGGCTCATCAGCATGTAATGCATCATGTAGTTGCTTCTGGGGCTTCCCAAAGACTACTTCCATAAAAGGTCCTCTGGACTTAGAAACTTGCGATCACCTGCTTCATTCAAACCAGTGCCTTGACTGAGAAAGATCCCCCTCACACAGCTTCAGTCTGCATGGGAAGAGTGGCAAAAGCAACAGAAAACAAGCCACGGTCAGCGTAAGGGGGTCAGTTCTCTGCAGGGTCTCCCTCTGGGGAGCTGCTCCTCAGGCTCCAGCCCTGAAGCAAAGCTGCAGATCTGTTTGTGCCACACTCGACAAAGGGTGAAATTCTACTTGGAGGGTTCAACATTCCTGCCTTACGTCGACTATGACCCATTTCACCAAGAATAGCTCCTTTTTCTTTATGAAATCTGCGTGTCATTTGTCAACAAGAAGAATCCTTTGCTTCTCTATGAGCGTGACTGCTTTTGGCTAACTTCTAAAGCACTGAAAACTTCCTTCCCATTATGGTTTTATGCTGTTACTTTCTTTGTAACTGTCCAGAGGCCTTTAGGTAATGTGACCCTGAACGAGACTTTTTTATCCCCTTCTTCCATAGTAGCGATAACAAAGGGCCTCATTGTTGAAGGAATAATGCATTAAGGAAAAATGAAGTGAGTTTTCTGGGGGAGGCAAGAGGCACAAGAAGCCAGGTGACCGGCTCATCTGCTTCACTTCCACCATAACTAGTTATGAGGTGTGATCAATAGATACAGTGAATGTTTAAATTTAAAAAATTATTGCAGTGAAAGGCACATTGCCATTAACCCCCCTCAGAATACTCCTCGCTTTAAACACACTTATCCCATCGTTCCTGCCACTTTCTGAAGCAGTCCTGGAAGTCCTCTTTCATGAGTGTCTTTAGCTGAGCTGTCGTGTCTGCCTTGATGTCCTGAATCGATTCAAAACGTTTACCTTTCATGGTCATTTTGACTTTGAGGAAGAGCCAGAAGTCACATGGTACCAGATCTGGTGAATAAGATGGATGAGGACACACCGTAATGTTTTTATTTAACAGAAATTGCCGTACCAGAAGCGATGTGTGACACAGCCTTTCCGTTGTGATCACAAAATATGGTGAATGCTGCAGCCAAGTGCCATCCAATGGAAAGGCAGGGATCTTCAATATGGGAAGTGGCACATTGAACTTAGTAACAGTGTGTGACAAGTTTCAACTTGTTCAGTGTAGTCAGTCGAATGTGAGCTACGGTTGAGAGGTGTGTTTTAAAGTGTGATGTAAATCATTCTCCATCATGACAACGTTCCATTGTCATGGACAGCACAACTAAAGATTCTCATGAAAGAGGACTTCCAGAACTGCTTCAGAAAGTGGCAAGAACAATGGGATAAGTGTGTTCAAAGTGAGGGGGAGTATTTTGAGAGGGATTAATGGTAATGTGTCTTTTACTATAACAATTTTTTTTTAAATTTAAACATTCACTGTATTGTTTGATCACACCTCATACTTCCCTGAGATCAGATCCTGAATCCGTAAACAGGCCCGTGTAACAGGCTCGGAAGTCTCCTTCAGGTGTAAACACTAGAGGACATTCAAACTGTCACCCCACTACCATCCAACATGCACAGAGCTGGGAAATCACCTGATCTTAAATTTCATTTCTAGCATGCCACTTGCTTGCATACAGCCGTCTTGGCTATAGTTTCAAGTTCCAATCTTGTTTGGTTTTCAAGGTTGTCGATAATCAGGTCCCTCCTTTAGCTGTCATCAGTCTCACTGGTCCATTCAGCATCCGAGAACATATCCTCATTCTCCAAATCCCAGACAGGAAGGCCATCCTCTAGCTGCACAGTCACCTCCACAACTACTGTAAAGTTCACTCCAGTAACTTTACCTCTTCAGTGCCTCCTCTAGAACACTAACCCCCTATACTGGCCTTCCTGCCCTCAACTGCTACAACCATTATGATCTGAAGCATACAACTTAGCACTCAAACATCAACTGCCTAGTATCTTGCAGGAGTCATTTCCTATTGGCTAGTGCGACTGCCTAGGGAAAGCCTGAAAACAGGCACCATGCGTGTACTTGGCTTCCTTCTGAAAGCAATACATATGGTATATGCTCTCTTACTACTCGCTGGCTGATGGGGTACATGGCCTTGTCCTCTGGGATGGTCTCACTACCGAGTAAGTTGAAAGGAAAGACCCCTACAAAGCCAGTCCCTGATTCCTTGCAGCTCTTAGCTCCCAAAGATGAGGGAGCACATATGCTCCCCTTTGCAGCTGACAGTGGTGCTCTGAGGTCTACAGGCCAGTGGCCCATTCCTCAAAGCCTCCACTAACTGCAAAGCTACTCTCAGGTGTTCGCCAAAGCGTACAACCTTCTGCCAGTTCCATGTAATCCAAAACCTCCTAATGCATTTAAAAACAATTTCACTGTCTAGATTAGAATAACCTTCTATTATTTCATAACAGAGGTTTCAGCCACAGCAACAAACAATTTTGTGGCTTCTACCTTCCCTTGGAACGAGCTAAGGAATTTGCTGAGTGTGCCAGCGACCTCAAAGTTAAATGTAAGCTTGGTTCTTCTGATTCTGGCAGGTTTTGCCCAAGAGTGGAATACTCTGCTCAGGGAGACCGATGCCCTGGAAGCAAGGTTTAAAGGTGCCTGGAGAATCCATGACTAGTATCTGAAAAACAAGGCCTCGTCTGTTCCCAAGTCCCCACATGAAACCAAGCTAGCTCATACATGTTAGACAGTTCACGCTCTGGGAAGCTGAGTCCTGCGTGAAGCACAGAGAGGCCTTGGCACCCTCCTCTATGAAGACCTGCATGCAACACACACGCTTTAAAAAAAGAAACAGGGAGCTCCACCACGAAACTGAGAGCACACACTGCAATGTGCCTTCTCACTCTCTTTCCCCAAAGAACCAATATATGAAACCCAAAATGGAGACGGGGAGGAGTGGGAGGGGGGAGGTTTCAAGGATTCCCAACCCTACATGGTATGGTCTTCCTGGACCCCAACTTTGAATTGTAATCCCAGGGCTAATCCATATAGTACAGAAAACAAGGCAAATAAATAACACACATACGTACCCATTTAATTCAGACTCTCTCAAAGTGGAATGCTGGCTCTCTGAACGTCTTGTGGTGAATAACTTTATCTAAAGTTGTGTGAAGTTCCACTTTGTAATGTTTATTTTTAGAAATATCTCTGAGATATTATCAGTGTGAACCAAAATGCAGAAAGCATGCTTAACCTTTAAAGTAACAATTGAGTTCAACAGGGCACTGTGCTAACAGCTATAAACACAAAGAAAGGAGTACGACTGTCCTTAGCTTTCGGATATTAAGGTTCAGTTCTGAGAACCAATGTGCACCCAAATTTCAACGCAGAGTGAGTGCTCTATTAAAGAGACCCAATGCTTTGGAGGGAGTTAATTCATCACTACCTGTCGCTTGAGGGAGGTGACAGAGCTGAAATGAGGAGGAAAGAAGAGACATGTGAGGAGGATATATGTTAACCTGCTGGGGGGTGAGGGGAGGGTGCTGGTGAGGAAAGATGAGTCCAACACGGAAATAGAGGAGCAAAGTGTTTCCTCCCTTGAAGGAATGAAGAACTCCGTGTAGCCTGGACACAGTGAGGAGAAGGATGAAGCTCTATCTACAGACCCAGAACCCAGTATTCAAGAGAGCTTTTTAAAAGTATTAGTACACTATTTTTATAACACTACAGAACCGGAAACTAATTTAGAAATTAGGTGGTTCGGCTTCTAAAGACTACCTGCCGTATTCCTGGATAATCATTCTCCTCAAATCAAGTATTTTCAGTGTTAGGGAACTGTGTACTCATTATGTAAGCCTTGGGGGTAGGTTCTACCTCCCATTACAGAAGCCAAAATGTGCTCTCCCTGTTCTGGAAATTAAGGCGACCTAATTAAGCTCAAACGAATGTTCCAAACAAAGGCTCTGAATCTCGAGGAAATGACACAAAAACAAAGGGTATTGATAAGTGATCTGCAGAAACACTATCACCAGGAGTCCAGGAACAGCAGTGGGATCCTGGTGGCCCCATCCTCAAGACACAGGTAGCGTAACCCCTGAATGGGTTCCTGGTAGATCTTGCTTCTTCACCTAAGTTCCTGCCCATTGTTTGAGTCTTCCCATTAATTTGTGAGCTGCCCAATACACTTCCGACAAATTCCTTTTTTGCTTAAGTTAACCAAAATCACTTCGTGCTGCTTACAGTCAAGAACTTCTGACAGTTCTCACAGAGACTTACACTAAAAATAATTAATTGTTTGAGCCTGTTTTAAGAACACAGCATTGTTTGTATCAAGGACCACATGACTTAGCACAATCTGCTCTGAATTATAGTAACCCATATCTACTGCCTTTGCACAAACCCTAGAGAAAATACTTGCAGTTCCCCCAAAGATTCTCCCTCTGGAGGGCCTTTCTCCCCTTAGGAGTTGAGGAAACTTACTTTGACACACACTAAATGTTAAAATACATATGCTGACTCTCTGAACATCTTTTCTTCAAGCTCTACAATAGTGCCACTTCCTCCATTGTTATCTTCCCCTCCTCCCCCTACAGATGCCACTCTCCTTTTTATATGCCACCCATCTATGCTCCCTTCTCATTCCACGCATAGTCATGCTACAATATATTAAATTGCCTATGTATTTAGGCTTTTTTCCTTCTCCCCATTAACCCATAAGTGGATTAACAGCAAGGACCATGTCGTATTCACCTTTGTATCGCCTGTTTCTAGCAGAAATAAGATCATAATCAGTGCTCGATACACACTGATTGAATCAATGAATCATCTGCTTAGGTTCATAGTACCTAACAGTTTCTAGCACAAAATGAGCACTCAATAAATATATGTAAATGGGACTAAGATTCATTTTTAAATACCTAGTTACAAACATAGTCTTAATTTTACAGAGCTTAAATAAAAGGTGAGTTTGTCTCTTTAAAACTTCTCAAGAGACCGAGGCTGGGAAAAATCTACTGGGGGTGAGTGGGCAGCGGGTGGGGGGAGAGATTGAGAGAGAAAGCCATCTATTGCTAAAAGAGGTTAATTACAAGTGTACTATGATCCCGTTCCTGAAGGCACTTTGTACATGATGTTTGAAATAACAACATCACAGGGACTTTGTAGCTTGAACACAAACTCGCATTTAGAGAAAGGTGCACTTTTATCCCCCTCAGCCCAGGCAGCGGGGCCCTGAGCTTTGGGGCTGTGCCCTCTGTGCAGCCCGTGGCTCCTGCTTCAGTCACAGGCCTGAGAGCAGAAGCACAGCCTGCAGACCTCTCAGGATATGCATTCTCTCCCCTTAAAAAAAAAAAAGGAATCACCCCTGTCTGACCTAGCACGCAGAGTCACAGGGAGTACACATGAGAGTATCATAACAAAAAGGACTGTACCTATAAAGAGGTAATAATTTTTTTTAGTATATGTGCTGCTGAAGCGAGCACGGTAATAATTTTTTAAATTTGGATTTTGAAAATAAAACCCAAAAGTTAAATATCTTGACTCAAATTGTACAAAAAAAATAGCAAAATTCATATTTCATGTTGATACATTTGTTACTTAACTTATCTAAAACTAGAAGTACCTAGACTCCAGGGATTCTTTTCCTCAGATAAGTGTTTTTTAAACCACTTTACTGAGGTATGATTGACATGTAAAAAGCTGTACATATTTAATGTATACAACTCGATGAGTCTGGGGATAAGTATTAACCTGTGCAACTATCACCACCATTAAGACCACAGCCATATCCACCACTTCCCAAAGTTTCCTCCCATCCCATTATCCCATTTATTATTTGTGTGTGTGTGTGTGTGTGTGGTAAGAACACTTAATATAAGATCTACCGTATTAGCAAATTTTACTGTATTGTGACAATACAGTATTGTTAGCGATAGGCCCTATGCTGTACAGATCTCTAGAACTTACTCAGATACTCAGGTAAGTTTTAATAAATAAGCCCTATATTTATTAAATAACTGAAATTTAAATAATCTTTAAATATATCCTATTTGTTTATACCTATCTCAGGACCACAGAGGTAGTCTTTTGAGTAGCCCTGGCACACATTATGTTCTAAGAAAGAAAAATTATTACTAGTGTTTAAGCTCGAGTGCTTAAACATGTTTCTATCACTGTACGCAGGCAGTAAGCACTCAATATTTTTTGAACAAAGGAAGACAAACAGGATAAAAAGTCTTCAAATAAACGCTAAGACAGCAAATGACAACATGAATGCATAATTATGCTCCTCCAAGCTCCGTCTCTCACCCACACTGAGGAAAGAGCAGAGCAGTGCAAACATTTCTGGCCTGCCACCTGATTCCTGCAGCTTTCCAGCTCCTATGAGTGTGTAGTGTACACTGTTGCAGCTGGGTGACAGCGACATGTCTTGTCAGGCAGCAGCATCTCACAGGGACTGGGACTCTCCTGGGACAAGAACATGTCTTCTCATCATGCTCACCCACAAGTCAATACTGGCTCATAAATGAACTACTGGGTTGTCGGAAAAGTCATGACGCATTTTTGCAACGAAAAACATAGAAAAAAATACGTCATGACTTTTCCGACAACCGAGTACATAATTTAAATGACCCAATATTTCCCAAAAAAACTAAACATCCCTTTAGTAGTAAGAGTTTAATCAATAATGGTAGGAGCTACCATTTATTGAGGGCCTGTAAGTACAGGGATGATATAAACATTATCATTATTTAATTATCACCACCCGATCTCCACTTTGCAGATAGGGATGCTAGGCTCACAGTGGTTAAGTAACGCGCAGTCACAGAACTAGCCAGGAGCACAGCCCCTCCAAGAAGAAGGCTCTTTTTACTATGCCACTCTGCCTTCCAGAGGTCCCTCAGTAATGCATACTGAATCCTAAGTCCTCTTTTCCTGCCTAATTTCTTACATTAATATGAGGGGAGTTTTACTGAAATGCTCTTGTTGCTTGTGGATAATGGGGAAAGATACTGGACAAGTTTCCTTCCCTGCATATATGAGGCAGAGAAGGAGCCTGAACTATTTTATTTGTGTCATTTCTTGTAAAAGCTTAGAGTAATAATAGCACACTCCCTGCCAATCACCAGAACCCCAAGGCAACTGATGAAGCCACCTTCCTCCTCCCATTCCATGTGGTTGCATGTTATTTTCATGATGGTGTCGCCACTTTTACAGTGAATCCCAAACCTGTGGTGTGTCAGTCACTCGTGGAACATGTTAAAAATGTCACTTGCAAGCCACGACAGACCTGTAACATCAGGATCTCCACAGTGTGGACCAGACATGGATTTGGGGGGCCACACTTCACACGTGATTTGAATGCAGAGTCAGGTTTGGGAAGCTTGCACTTCTCGGCCATATAAGCTCCTAAAATGTTGTGGTAAACTGAAATTTCATAAATCAATCATATTTTTTAGCCAAAATGTGTTGGATTTGATGAATCCAAAAAAGATGAATAAGTAAAAGAGACAACTTTTTTAAAAACAAACAAACCTGCATTTACTCTTTTGATAAAATGAACAGTCCTTTGTGTAAATTTGTGACTTTAATAAATTCAAATTTGAAGTCAATAGTTTTAAGTGCCCTACATTTCATAATTGCTCATCTGAATGACTGATAAGGGAATATGGCTATTCCTGTTACATCTAAAATATTGTTATAAAGATACAAAAGCAAAGCGATTATACTAAAAACATACATCTACTTCAACATGATGAGAAAAAAGCCTGTGAGACTGCCTACCATAAATGATCAAAGATTGCTAGACCTGAAACTCAAAAATTACACAGCCAACTACCCCACAGAGTCATTCATATAAGTAGCACTCTAATTATAGGAAAGGAAGGCATAGAAAGGAACACTACTGAGAGCTGGACATGACACAAACATTATCTCAGGTAATCCTCCCACCTCTGAGAATTAGGTTTCATTATCTCCTTTTTACCTAAACAAAAACAGGAATGACATGCTCTGGGTCACACAGCTCATGGCTGTAAGGTTGAGATGCAAACAATTTTGACTATTCCAAAGCATCCCACAGAATTCCAGTGATATTTTTAAACACCTAGATATTCGTGATAGTATTTGGGTTCCTTATAACACCTCTGAGTTACAAAGGGTCACGGCTCTGTGAATTTGATCAGCAGCAAACAAGTTCATCCATCCAGCCATTCATTCACTCATCTCACAAAGACACACGACATCGGGCATCTGCCATGGGCAAGATAGTGCCTGGCACGGGGACCCACATCTGACAGGCCAGTGAGGGAGGTAGATGTCTACAGCAGACAACTGACCAACTGCACAAAAGGAGTGACACAGGCAGGCTCAAGGTCACGTGGCGTGGCGAGCAGGGATACCAGCATTCGTGTTCATGTTCATCTGGGAGCACACACACTGGCTCTAGGAACGTGTGTAGGGGCTGCGTTTACCTCCTGGCCCTCTTCAGCCTGCTTATTTTGGATCATGGGTACCCCTTTAAAAGACTCTGTCAGGAGCTACACAGCTTCTCCCTAGGTCTAGAAAAATGCACAACACTAATTTCATGTACATGATCACAGAGTTTGCTACAGATCCCAGTATAAGAACCCCTAATTTATAATCAGCCATGATGCTGAGAGGGAAAATAGAGAAAAACATGCTGCAAAAGAAAATTTTCTGGAGGAAAACCAGCTGGGGGCCTTGGGAAGGGGTAGATAAAAGTAACCAAGCACCGTTGCGCATTTTCTACGTGAAGGACACTGTTCGGAGTAATTCACATTAACTCACTTAATCCTCATAATAACTCTATGAGGATTATCCTCATTTCTCAGATGAGGAAACTAAGGCACCGCGAGTAACTTGCCTAAAGTCACACAATTTGTAAAGGGCAGAACTAGGATTCAAGCTAGTCTGGCCCCAGAGTCTATGGCCTTTACCACTATACCAACAGTGCTCAAATTTTTCGTTATAGGACCCCTTTATAACCTTAAAAATTACTGAGGGCCAAATGAGCTTTTGTTTATGTGGGCCATATCTATCAATATTTACTGTATTGAAAATTAAAATTGAAAGACATTAAAACACATTTTAATTCATTTAAAAATAACAATAAGTCCATTATACGTTACATAAAATATTTGTATAAAAAATCATTCCGGGCCGGCCGAGTGGCACGATGGTTAAGAACTGGCTTGGGATGCCAGAGGGCCCCGGTTCGGATCCCACATATGAGGGCCAGTGACACTGCCCTCTACAGCTAAGATGCTGAACAACAGCTCAACCTGGAGCTGGGTTGCCATGAGTCGCCGGCGACGGCGTAGGCTGCAGCCCCTGTGGCAGTGGGTTGCCATGGGCTATTGTATGTAGCCAGCAGCCAGCGTGAGTGGCCAGCAGCTGCAGTGAGCGGCCGTCCAGAAGCCGGCGACTGATCTGCCTCGCCCAGGAAGAGCGTAATGATGGTGCCAACTTGGGCCAGTGAAGCGACGTCCTCCACAACTAGACTGAAGAACGAAACGACATCAACTTGTCTGTTCCCCTTCCCCCAATTCCCCAGCACTGTTCCCATTCCCCCAATTCCCCAATAAAAAAAAAATCTTTAAAAAAAAAAAAAATCATTCCTTTCTGAAACAAAAAGCAGTGAAAAGAGTATTGTTTTATAATTTTACAAATTTCTTCATGTCTGGATTAATAGAAGACAGCTGGGTTCTCATATTTGATTTTTAGTTAAAGTAGAGAAAGAAAATCTGGCCTCATTCAAATGTGTAGTTGGAAAAAGGAGGCGTATTTTGATAGGCATTTCAGATAATTGTCACTATTCTTTGAAACTACACCAAAACTCAACGAGTGGCCATTTCTTAAAGGTAGTTGCCATGTGAGATATAAAACTTGATCAGTGACCTTTTCATGGACCCACCTCCATATTCTATTCCATTAAAGTCAATTGGTCCATCTTTAATTTTGAAGGGAGCTTTCTTTACCCATGCAGGATTTTGTAACATCATATATTAGTCATTTGGAAAAAAATGGTTCTCTCAATTATGCAAATCTTCCATACATGGAAACATTTCATGTAGAGAATATCAAAAAATCACATTTGTTAACATACCATGGGTCACAATCATCAGGAAAGTCTGTTAAGTAGTATTGGGAAGCTGTCAAGCTCACAAGTGGCTAATGCACATTTTCCAAAATTCAAATTTCCACTTGAAAGCTTGTTTTACCATTGGCAACAAATACTGTCCACTGATTTTCTTGTACTGACAGGCTCCCATTACAGATTTTTGAGAAAATAGCTACCCAATACACAACACAGAATAACCATAGTTCGTCATAGTTCTTTCAACTGAAAATGGCATTCCACGAAGAAAGTTAAGCACACCAACTCGGTCACACATACCCTCTTCCTCAGTTTGCAGCAGAAGCACTTCAGTGTTTTGTTACACAAGACATTAAAGAGATATACGTGAGGTTTGAGATTTAGTAACATTATCTGTACTGCTTCAACAAGAACATTCTTAAGTGAAATGGGCTTTTTGCACAGTGAGCTGGTGAGGAATGGACTGACTACTAGTTCCAATTATATGCCACTGTCTTGATTCACACAAAGGCACCCACCATTTTGCCCACCATTGCTTCTGCATCATCAGTACAAATGTCCATGTGGTAAAAAAGGTGCTTAAGTTTTAGCATTTTTATGAAGACAGTTTTTAGGGCTCAGAAACCTCCAGGGTTCCACAGACCACTCTTTGAGAAACACTGCTCTATGTGATATAGCCTCTTCCATGGGGAAGGGAGCAAAAGATAAGAAACCTAAGAACTTTGAGATGAAAATGGCTGCAAACCAGTTATAACTGAGCACGAGTTACCTCCCTGCCCAGGCAAAGTAAGATGCCCACAGCCCCCGGGAAGTTGGTGAAACCTGAAGGCACACAGAGGTTCTTTGATGTAAAGCATTGTTTGAACACTGTTTGTCAGATGAACAGACCCTGTTGATTAAAGAAAATGCATCTGAAGAGAGATAATAGTAGCCCCTCCAGTCAACACCTGCACATGAATGCATCTTAACCTTGAGGAAGTTTTATAAAAGGGAATACAAATCACAATGATATTTCACTAGCAAAAAGGCTCCATGAGATTACTATTAGTAGGTGAGGAGAAAAGAAATTATAATAACTTGCCCAGCAGGAAGTCAGGCAATCGTTGGACAAAGGGAAGGATGTTAAGATGTGATGACTGAAAAGAGAATGATACCGTCAAGCTAAAAGACTGGAATATTAGAAAGATTTAAAGAATAAAAATGTGTCAGATGGACACGTCTTGTTAGGAAGACCACTTCATGGATGGTGTAGAGGCCTGACCACTGCACTGTACACCTGAAGCTGATGTTGAATAATATTGCATGTCAACTGTAATTGAATATATATATATATATATATATATATATATATATATATATATGTAGTCACGGGATGTGGAGTAAAGAGTGGGAATGGAGTCAATGGGATTGTAATAGATATGTATGATATCAGGGGGGGATGGTGGGATAGGGGGGGTTGTCACTTTGTGAGGGGTGAAAAGTATAACTATTGCACTGTTTTATACATCTGAAACTTAAAAAAAAAAGAATAAAAATGATAGGGGAGAAAATATCTGCTAAATGGAAAGAAAGGATGTGCCATGCTTTTTGTTTTGTTTTGGCAAATCTGATTCTTAAAAAAACAGTGTAAGAATCCAGGCTCTACCATTTATTAGCTATGTGAATTTGAGCAAATGAGTTAACTTCTTGGTGCCCATTACCTTCTCAGTAAACGGGGGTAATAATAGGACCTACTATGTAGGGCTGTTATGAAGATTAAAAGACCATAGGAAGGGCTATAAACCGTATTCCAGCACACAGTAAGTGCTCAGTAAATTCTAGCTTTTTATGAGAATGGGGAAATGGAACAGGAGTCATCGTTGTAAAACTCACTTTTAAGAGAGGATCAGTGAGCTTTAAAAAACAAACAACAAACTCGTGAGCTTTTAAAAAACATTAGCAAGATGCTCAAGCAGATCAGAGATGAAGGCTTTTAGAGCCTTTTAGGTCAGGCTGTTCGGCTGACTGACAAACTAGACTAAAATTACATTTTCTATTTTCCAAGAACTTGAAATAAGGAACGTCTTAAAATACACAGTTTCTCTGAAAATAAGCTTAATGTTCTTGGTCCTACCATAAAAAAAACAAAATAAAAAAACACATGATGTTATCCAAAGGCTCTTCAAAATTCCTCACTTGTCTGGCTGCCTTGGCAGGTAGGTCAAGGGCTGGAGTTGGAGAAGGTATCAGGACTCTAACCTAAATACCTCCAGCTACTCAGACAGAAGCACAATAGGGGGTTCCTGGGAGTGGGAAAGAGGCAGAATTGCTCTCTGTACTAAGCATTTCAAATAAGAAAAAACACCTCTCCTCTCCTTGGCACCTTTGTTCCATAACTTTCATTCCACCTGTGGTATAACAGGAGGTCAAGGTGTGAACTCTAAATCTCTTCTCTGAGTCTCCTGTGGTGAACTCTATCCCTTTTACTGACAATGGAGGAAACACTGACCCTTTACTACCAAAGCGGGAGAAAATCTAGTCCTTCAGAATCATAACATGTGTGGCAATTTAAAGGTTACTTTCATCCCCAAAACAGTGAGTCTTATAACGGCCTGGCCAATAAGATGAAAAATAGAATAAAAACAGCAGACCTTAGTTTAAGGTGTAGAGCCGATCCGTTGACTAGAAGAACCCATCGCAACATTTTCTCTACTACCCAGTGCAACCGTTAACTGAATAATTCCTCCAAGTCAAGGGTTTCAAAAGTGATTTACAACAATTCTCTGAAAAAAAAAAATGTTGGAATCGATGTAACCAGAGAATAGTGTAACATTTCTGGAGATTCTGAATCTCGGGTCTAAATCAGCAAGAGGATCATCAATGTGAGCAGTTTCAAATCTGCTGTGCTGAGGAGCCTTAAGTTTTGTTTAGTGGAAATTTATAGTTGATAAACAAAGTTAAGAGTTTGAGGGGGTCTTTTTAATTTCTTAAACTGAAAGAGCAAACAACACATCATAGATTTCTAAGTCCTTTTTTCTACATGATTAAATAAGGCAGACTTTAAAAACAACAATGCATAATTAGCATGAATTTTCCACTGTTCTCCCCAGATTGTACAACTCACTCAAATCAAAGAGAAAACTGAAAGGCAAGTAGACACAACCCATGCTGTCACCATAGAACATGTCTCAGATAACCCTCCCCCCACACTCAGACACACACACACACACACACACACACACACACACTCCCCACTTGGTGGTTTTTCTCCCTCCTCTGGGAGAACCTGCTGAATCTGATCAGGTCCTTGCCATGCACGCCAAACGTAATTCCAGGCACCCCCGCTTCCTGCAGTTCCTCAAAGGCACCATGCTCCTTCCCAACAAACACAGAAGTCTTTAGGGCCAAGACCTGCACCGTTCCTGCACACTTCCAGTTCTCAGGCTGGTTGTCACTTTCTCCAGAGACCAAAAATGACAGTGTTATCACAAGCCAAGGATTATGATTTTTAAGTTATGATTTTAAATGATTGTTTTTAAAAAAGTGGGGAAGGCAGGAAAAGAAAGAACTTAAGAAAATTTAAAGGGCGAGTGTTAGACTAGGACAATATTTACAGATCAGTACAATATTGATTCACCCACCCTATCAGACTCAGAAAGCTCAGCTGTTAGCTTCATGCGATGGTTCTGAGCTGTCCTTGGTGGATTTCTTTACGAGCAGTTCTTTGTGAAAAAGAGCTGAAGTAAAAGGCTGCTGTTGTGTTTTTTTGTTTGTTTGTTTTCAGAACAAAGTTTTCTTTAAATATTTCTTTGGGGGAGGGGACACCACACTTCTACTTAATTAAGAGAAATATTTTTAACAGTAGAGAGGTCTTTTATTTTTTACCCTTATCATGCCATGGATTCATAGGGAGTGGGCTCCAGCAGCTCGGGCTCCTTTCCTTGGTTCTCACAGAGTGAGTGTCTCTGGGTGGCGCAGGCTGGCGCTTCAGCTGAACCCAGGTACCTTTCTCTTTGCCTTCCTTCTATTTTTGATAATTTCCTTCACACATTTAGGAAGCTATCAGCTCTTAGAGTGCTTAATATGCTCAATACGTACATTAATTCTCTTGGCAAGAATCTTGCCCTTAACTTGTTTGTTTACAACAATGCCAACCGCATGCTGGGTAACACTGTAGACCCTTCCAGTTTTGCCATGGAAACATGTGTGGGGTGTTTCTTTTTGAACAGTGTCCATTCTCTGATGTTTACAGTATCACCTTTCTTGTAGATTCGAGTGTATGTGGCCGAAGGAACAACTCCATGTTTTCTAAAAGGGCCCAGAGAACACAGAGCGGGGGCCTCTCCTCTTGCCCTTGTGTTGGTCATTTTGGCGAATTACTGGAAGATGGCGGTTGTGGCCGAAAAGACTGCTGCTATTGTTTTTTAATGAGCAAAATAATCAACTGGACTGTAAATGTAAGTACTTTCCATGGAGGTCTTTAAGGTTGCAGATTAAAATATGGGCATTAAAAGGTTAGATATAGCCAATGAAAATAAGTCTGCCAATTTGAACATTCTTTTTTAGAAAAGATAACTGTTTCAGAACTCAGTCCAGAGCATCCTCTATCACCTGAGCTGCTTCATAGCGCTGATGACTCTATTCTGTGGATGCTGACTGACTTCTACCCAGCAAGTGCCCATAGTCCAAAATCTTTAAGAAACGGAAAATGCCATCAACATAATAAGGCTTTCAAGTGTATCACCCAGTACCATTCACTCATACAGCATGCAAATGAACTTTTATACTAATTCTATCATTATTTTGTACTTTCAGTTACTGTCTATTTTATTTTATTTTATTTTATTTTTATTATCAGTTTCAGGTATACAGGACGAGACAATACAAATTGGTAACTACAATATGGCCTCAGGGATAGAAAAGACAGTCTGGGGAACATAAACAATAATGTAAATATTTTTTAGGGGGCCAGATGGACTCATGTCTTGTTAGGAAAACCACTTCATAGACGGTGTAGAGGCCTGACCACCACACTGTATTTCTGAAGTTCCTGTCTATTTTAGAATCATAATCTTGAGTATGGATAGAAAAGCATCCTCTTAGAAGAAAGCTGTGGTGCTTACATAAAAAAGTGAGTCACTCTCGGGCAATACTTGTATTATCTACTGGGTTGTCAGAAAAGTCATGATGCATTTTTGCAACGCAAAACATAGAAAAAATACGTCATGACTTTTCCAACTACCCAATACAAGCTTCTCTCTCTCCCCACCCCCAATTCAAACAACACATCACATTAATTGATGTTTATAAAGATGATCCCAAACCATCAAGAAAAAGTTACACAAGGCAAAAGGTGTGTGTGTGTGGTGGGGGAGACCAATCTTGCAGAAAAACTGTCATCAAGAATATTTACCTTGAACTAGAAAATTCACATCTCCAGAACAATGCAGTCTCTAGGTGGTCCATATGCTGAGAATTTACTGTGTGCAAAATTTTTAATACTTTATCTTAATAATAATGATAACATGATGATGATTATGACTACAGCAATTTAATACTGGAGGTGCCAAAAAAATGTATACACATTTTAAGAGCTGTTATCTATGCTCAAACAGTGGTTCGCCGTAATCAGAAGTCTCTGGACACTGATGGTAACCACTTTGAGCACCTGTTGTAATTGCAGAAGTCAAACGTGACTTGTATTCATCTTTTGTTATCAGTATATGTTGAGTATTATAATTAATACTGGTTTTTCCTTGCTTACAACGTGTATACATTTTTTTGGCACCCTCTGTACATGTCTGCAAATTCTCTGACACTCTTATAGAAAGTTGGGTTTCCACCACTGCCACCACCGCCCCACTTGAATTTAGACAGGCTTTTAAGTTCATTGATCAATAAAGAATGACAGAAGTGGAGCTCTGTGACTTCCAAGCTGAGATCATAAAAGACGATACAGTTTCTATCTTGTTTGCTGGGATACTCCCATCTGGGGCCCTGAGCCCCCCTGTAAGGATTCTGACTAGCCTGATGCTGTGAGGAAGTCAAGCCACATGGAAAGGCTACTCGTAGGTGCTCTGGTCTGCCAGACCTAGCCTCAAGTCATCCCAGCCCTGGTACCAGACGTGGGAATAAAGACACCTCCAGGTAATCCAATCCTAAACCATCCAGTCACCCCCAGTCCCCTTCCCACCTGAAGTCCCAGGCACAGGGGAGCAGAAAGAAGCCATCTCTACTGTGCCCTGCCTGAAGTCCAGGCCTACAGAATCTGTAAGCATAATAAATGGTTGTTTGGAGCCACTAGGATTTGGGGCCATTTGTTACACAGCACCAGTGCCTGGAACAATGATGATGGCTAACACAGAACTCTTTCAGTGTGTCAGATATTGTTCTCAGCACTTTACATGTTTTTATTGACATAATACTTATAAACTCTTGTAACGAATTTTTGACGTAGGTGTTATTATTATCCCTATTTAACAAGAGGAAACTACTTAACAGAGAGGTTAAGTAATCTGCCCCAAATTATAAAGCCAGTGAGTGGCACAGGTGGGCAGTGAATCCACATTTCCGACTCTGGGGTCTTAACTATTAAGCTCCACAGATGAACACATCACAACTAGCCCATCAGGCCCACACCTCACAATCAGACAGGACCACGTTAAGTGACATACGCGTACATTGTATATACATTAAGTGGTATACATTTAGTGATATACATGGATAAGACCACATTAAGTGATATACATTTAGTCCAGAGCCAGCCATGTGACAGACGCTGAAATGTCAGATGGAAGATCTGTATCCTTTTATCGCATCCTTGCCAAATTCTCCACCTCAATATTGACCTGTACAGTCCAGAGGTACTCAATCAACACATATTGTACAGTGACTGCTTCTGTACCCAAATTTTTGCCTGATTTATATTCTGTCCAAAACTAAGAAACGCCATGCTCCCTAATGTTCCACATGTACCCTCCTTAAGAGAAACTGAAAACATTTCACATAAATTCAAATAGAATATTTGCGATTGCTGACTAAATAAACTGTTAAATTGAATACTACAAAATCTGTTCATTTATGAGCAAGCTTAATTGCACATAACCTGTTTTATGTTCCTAAACTAATAAAGTGATCTTACTTAATACATGCCATTAAAATATAAATATTTCTATTTCTGGGGGATTTTTTCCTTTCAAATTCCTGGAGAAAGTTGAAAGTAAGAAACTTCAGAATCTTGGAAAATTTTATGTTTACACTCAGGACTAAGATAATCTATATCTCAGAGTAGACTTTTTTAGACCTTATATTCTTACATTTTTTGATGAATTTTTACAGGATCAAGTCTAAGAGTTAGCTAAAGTGAATGTATTCACTTTCATGCCACCAGCCCTCATTTTTGATCCACCAGGTCAGTCACCACCATGAGAAGGTAAGTCTGACAGGATTATGTCCTGTATCTGACACTCCCACTATCTTCAGACTTTGTGTAAATGGTTTTGTGGTGGTGTTGACACTACTTCCCCAGGTGTCTTAGTTTAGGCTTGTTGTGATATCAGAATACATATCCTTTTACTCCTCTAGGTAAAGGAACACTAGACTATTTCTCTTTTCAGAAACTACATTGGTGTTAATGTGTTCTACAATGAATTTACTGCTGTCCCCTAGGTACTGCCTGTAATAGTTTCCATAATTCTGAAAAAGCATGTTTCCTATTCTCTTTTTCTATTTTTCTTCCTCTTTCTCCCCCATTCCTCAAAAAAGGTCACCGAGAGGCGATCTTGTCTGCCCTTCTATCTTTCAGTCTTTCCCACATGACCAAGATTAGCTATCAACCCAGTTGCAGTGATATTTATGGACTAGTCCCTCAGCACGGAGGACCTTACCAGAGAATTTCATATTCTCTTCTCTCTCCAAATTCCCCAAACAGAGGGGACTCACTAACAAGAAACTTGGTTCTCATCCCTTTAGAGTATAGCTCATGTCAGGAAGGGAAAGGCCTGTCTCACACCTGCTTTGAGGTGTCACATTCCTGGGTCACACCATATAGAGCAGCTCTTATAGCTAAGAAGCAGCAGCTGAACATGAGATGCCTTCCTTCCTCCCTGGCACAGGGACACAGAGCATGTGCAAAGCCCCACCTTACACAGAGGAAGCGAAGACTGGGAGACAAGATATCTCCCATCCTTGTCTTGCTCTGCCTGTTGAGAAGGGTGGAGGAAAGGAGGAAAGGAAGGGGAAAGAAGGACAGAGTGGATCAGAAGAGGTGTGAGACAACAGAAGTGGGAAAACCTGTTATGTGGCTATCGTAATAGTCCAGGAGATAGGTAATGAGTGCTTAAAATAGTTGGGTTGTAGAGACATGCAGAGGAAGGTAAAGTATGCAAGTATATTAGAAATCAACTGCAAGGACCTGGTGACTGACTGGATATGGGACTTTATACAGTTTACAGGACATTTTCAAAGTAGGCAACAGTTAAAATGATGCACTGTGGAGTGGTATCTGAGCAAGCCCAAACTGGTGAGATAAAAAAGGCCAGCCTCTCCTTGACAAAGGCTGGTTCAACAGTGGAGCAACACCCAAGGTGCGAGAGTCCAGGCTGGCCTCAGAGCCTCTCTAGGAGTCCAGGAAGAACCTCTTAGTGATAAATCCACCCTAGCATTTCTGTTTGTTTCTGTCAAGGACCAGATCTCCAGGAGAATCCCATGAACTGAACCAAAGCCTCAAACATCCCTAGAAACAGTAAATACTGCTTCATAACAGCCTGCTAACCTGGTACACTCCATCCCCAGCATAACTCTGATAGATGCCTTGCCCACCCACCTTCCACATGAAATGAGCCTCTAAAAACAGAAGTGGCAAAATGAGGTGCAAGCTGATAGAGCAGTCACCCTTCGGTATTTCCTCCCCATCGGGTCCACACCAGACTTCCAAGGGAGAAGTGGTACATTTCACTAAGAAATTTGTCTTTGTTCCATCAGATGGAACTCAGGAATGTTGCCGTCAGACAAACAGGGCTAGTCTCTCTCCAGAACAGCACTGGCCAATGGAACTTGCTGCAATGACGGAAATGGCTCTTAAGTACTTCAATTGTAGCTAGTATGACATGGAACCTCAATTTTTAGTTTTATTTAATTTAAATAGCCACATGTGGCTAGTGGTTACTGTGGACAGAGTAGGCCTAGAACGTAAAAAAAAAAATAATAATAATAATAGATTTGGCTACTACAAGGAAGCTGACTCTCAAGAGCCCAGCATCTGCTCAAGCCATTTTCTAGCCCTGAGCTCTTTTTGGTCATTTCTACAGTTACACATCAATATGCCTCCAAAATATCTGTTTGGAAGGCACTCCAAGCCCCCAGCCCAACCACTCACCCACATTTGAGAACCACTGATTTAGAATTGTACATCTAAGGCCTAATCCATTTCCTCTGGGAAACAAACAACTTGGTCATCAAGAGAAAGGAAAGGGAGCTGCAACTTGTGAAGCGTGGGACATGTCCTGGTGACATCAGACCTGGCTTACTGTACCTCCAGGAATAAGCACTGTAAACTCTGAACTAGCTCACAACAGCACACACACTTCCTGCCGCCTCCTGCGGTCAGGGCAGAGAGGAAATTGTTCTTTATTCAGCAAATCTTGGTTTATAAGTGGGGAAAAGGTATATTTTATAGGCAGTGAATAGAGTATCATCCTAGTTTCTAACCTCATTCAGGAAATAATATTTAGTACATGATACAGTGTTCCTGAGTATGAAAAGGTAATCTTCTCTGAATAAGAACTGGGATTCCAGTTTCTCAGAGAAAGGAGACATATGAGAATACATATAACATTATAAAACCATGTCTCTCTACTGTTTTAACAGTTTTAAAATTATTAATAATTATTAATATTTATTATTATTATTGGCATTTATTGAAGTTTTCAACGTGCCCAGCATTGTGCTCAGTACTATATATGCATTATTTCATTTCACCCTCAACGTAATTCCACAAGGTAAGAACCATTACTGTCTCTATTTTAGCCACGAGGCTTCAGCAAGTCAAATTCCATGAGGTTACACAGCAAGGAAGAGGCAGGACCAGGAAGCAAACCAGGTCTGTTTGTTCCTAAATAATCCAAAATACTATCTCCTTTTACATTTTAACCTATATTCAAACTTGAAATCTATTCAACCTTATTCATGCTCTTTATGTAATTGAGTTTTAAGTACAGCATATTCAATTTTTTAATCTGTTATGCCACATGCTGTTTTAAAGAAGTCTTCAACCACTCAGTTTACCCCAAGTCCTTCAGCATGTGCTCAAGAACCGGGGTAACCCACACGGAAGAATTTGTGGTAATAAAGATATCCAAAAACTGGATCAAAGGCAAGAACCAATTTGACTCCCGCTGTGCTCGGGCAACATGCCCAGGGAACCCTGCCCTGGCCACCTGGCTCAAAGCAAGCCCTCTTTACTCAGTGCTCATCACACTGTCTCTATTATGGCACTTAACACATGGAAATATCCACACTAATTAGTGAGCTCTGAAGGGTAGGAACTAAGCTGGATTCACCTGTGAACTTCCAGAGTACTAAACACATAATGAACACCTAATAGATCAATACCAAGACACACAAATTCTCAGGAGAGTAAAAGTGAACTAGAACTTGACTATAAAACACAGAACTATGAATTTTAAGAAAGTTTTAAGAAACTCCTAAGAAAACATAGGACAAAATCTTTGGGATACAGACCTAGGCAAAATGTTCTTAGATGTGACACCGAAGGCATAATCCACACGGAAAAAAAGATCAATGAATTAGGCTTTATCAAAATTCGAAACTTTTTTCCCATAAAAGATCCTGTTCTAAGGATGAAAAGAAGACAAGTAACACACTGAAAAAATATATGTGGAAGTCACACATCTGACGAAGGATTAGTATCTAAAATATATAAAGAACTCTCAAAGCTCAATAGCAAAAAAAAAACCCATAACAATCCAGCTAGAACATGGGCAAAAGACATAAGCAGACATTTCACCAAAGAGGATATATGGATGGAAAATAAGCACATAAAAAGACATTCAACATCATTAGCCATTAGAGAATGCAAATTAAAACACTAATTGGAACAGCTAGAATAATGAACAAATGCTGGTGAGGATGCAGAGAAAATGGATCTCTCATACATTGCTGGTGGGAATGTAAAATAGTACAGGCGCTCTGGAAAACAGTTTGGAAATTTCTTAAAAAACTAAACATAACACTTACCTTACAAAATCCAGCAATCACACTCTTGGGCATTTCTCTAATTTTAGGAGCCAAAAACTAGAAACACCCTGAATGTCCTTCAATAGATGAATGGTTAAACACACTGTGGCACATCCACACCGTGGAATTCTACTCAGCAATAAAAAGGACTGAACTACTGATAATGCAATAGCTTCGATGGATCTCAAGGGTATTATGCTGAATGAAAAAGGTCACATACGACACATAATCTTATTATGTCACACTCTCAAATTTATAGCTACAGAGAATAGATAGGTGGTTACGAGGGTTTAGAGACAATGTGACTATAAAGGGGTGGCACGAGGGAGATCCTTGAGGTGATGGAGTAGTCCTGTATCTTCATTGTGGTGATGGCTACAGGAATCTACGCATGTGAAAAAAATGTACAGAAGTATACACACACAAACACAAACGTGTGCATGTAAAACTGGCGAAATCTGAATATGTTCTGGATTGTACCAATGTCAGTTTCCTGGTTCCATTATTGTATATGGTTATATAAGATGTTGTCCATGGGGTAAAGAGTACACAGGACCTCTCTACTGTTTATGCAACTTCCTATAAAGCAATAATCATTTTAAAACAAAAAGTTAAAAAAAAAAGACACCACACAAACTATAGACATTTTACTTAAAAATAAAATAAACAAAGAAGAGGTGTATATAGCTGCACTACTGGCCAATAAGGTCCCAAACGCAAATTTAAACATCCACAGCAGGACTATATGACTTCATTTTTTAAAAGGTTAAGTCAAATTGTAAAGAGTCTTAACAAGGTGTGATAAAAATTTTAAAAATACAGTGAATGGTGCTGCTGTGTGCCATTCAATGGAAAGGCAGGGATCTTCAATACAGGAAGTGGAGCATCGAACCTTAGTAACAGTGTGTGACAAGTTTCAACTTGTTCAGTGCAGTCAGTCGGGTGTGAGCCACGATTGATTGAGAGGTGTGTTTTAAAGTGTGATGTAAATCATCCTCCATCATGACAACGCTCCGTGTCACACATCACTTCTGGCATACAGCAATTTCTATCAAATAAAAACATTACAGTGTGTCCTCATCCACCTTATTCACCGGATCTGGCACCGTGCGACTTCTGGCTCTTCCCCAAAGTCAAAATGATTCAGGACACCGAGGCAGTCACAACAGCACAACTAAAGACACTCACGAAAGAGGACTTCCAGAACTGCTTCAGAAAGTGGCAAGAACGATGGGATAAGTGTGTTCGAAGCAAGAGGGAGTATTTTGAGGGGGATTAATGGCAATGTGTTTTTTACTGTAATAATTTTTTTTTAATTTAAACATTCACCATATTGTTTGATCACACCTCGTATTTCCTAACCCTTTAGATTTATTTTCCCCACACCCTTCCCTCACAAAAGGAAAAACAATGCCTGATGTGTGAGCCCCTTTGCCTCTTTGGGAGTCCAGGATTTCTGTCCTAAGTGCCTGGAATGAATATACCCTAAGGTTTCACAAGAACTGAGGCCAAGGGGCCTCCCAAGTTAGAGAACTCAGCATGGTGCCAACACAGAAACAAGCCCAGGCATAGTTTCCTGTCAGCAAAAGCAGTGCACTGACCTACCCACAAATGGCCCAGATTTAAATTTTGCCTTTCCTCCAAGACAAAACAAAGTCAAACCAACAATTTTTTTTAATTGCTAAGCAAACAAACAAAAACCTCAACAACCTCAGACTATTTCTACAAACCATATAATCAAATATGTCCTCTTACTTGACCTCCAAGTTACCCCTTGCTTTTCAAGTATGCTATTGCCTAGTGAATTCTGGGACATAAGAAACTACCAAAATTAATGAAAAAAATAGGAAGAGAAAAATTATTCAAAACACTAGAAAATTTCCTGACCTGAGCTTCCATATGCATTTAAAATGTAGACAGCCACATTGGGGAGAGGGGCTACTGTGGGAGAATTCTGCAGTATCAGAACTACTAACAGGTCTTACAAAGTTACCTCCTTTTAATTTATTGACCTGGAAAGTCAGATTTTTACGATTTTCACTAGCAATTCCCTTGTTTCATAGTCATTATTTTTTCTTTAAAAGCCCTCTGTTCTACAGCTTCAGTTAACCCTGGTCAACCACATTCTGAAAATATTAAACGAAAAATTATTGAAATAAACCATTCACAAGTTTAAAATTTCCCGCTGTTCTGAGCAGCGTGATAAAATCTCAAGTCAGCCAGGACGTGAATCATCCCTTTGCCCA
Organism: Hipposideros armiger; assembly: GCF_001890085.2. NCBI lineage: Eukaryota > Metazoa > Chordata > Mammalia > Chiroptera > Hipposideridae > Hipposideros > Hipposideros armiger. The sequence continues at coordinate 516,488 of NW_017731624.1, read as the reverse complement.
GTGTATACACTACCTGCTAATTAGTCACTTAGCTCGGTTATCAGATGGACTGTCCTGGAATTGCAGTGCTTGTGTTCCAGTCACCCTTATTTTACTTAATAATGACCCCAAAGCTATTCACATAACTTATATTATATTGTTATAATTGTTCTACTTTATAAGTTAATTGCTGTTAATCTCTTACTGTGCCTAATTTATAAATTAAACTTTATCATAGGTATGTACGTATAGGGAAAAACATAGTATACATAGGGTTCCGTACTATCCGCAGTTTTAGGCTGGGGGACAAAGGAGGACTACTGTAGTACTTTCTCATTTTCGAAGCACTTTCACAAATTACTATGAAGAAACACAGCACTGGTACCTAGGGGCTGTACTTTTCGACAGAGCTCTTCACCAGCCAGACTACCATCTAATTTCAATTAGTTCAGCCATCTTCCCCCAGGCCCTGGGTCCAGGCTTCTCCACAGGGGTGGACAGTAAAAAAAAAAAAAAAAAAAAGTAGAGCTCTACCCACAGAAGCCTCCAGGCTAACTAGCTAAGGGCAGGCACTCTCAGTCTAATCAGCAGAGCGCCTCCCCATAAAATCACTCATATTTCTGCATTCATGTGCTTTCTTAACGACAGCACTTTAAAATTTCATTTAAACTGAAAGTCCTCCATTAGCTCCCATGAAAAGATGTATTTTTAAATGCTTTGATCTCCACATGCCCTTCTGTACATTAGTATTCTTCACCCTCCACCATCTGCACAGAACCTAAAAGACCAAGACTTCGATGCATTTTAAAAAGATGGGGGAGGGGAGTGGAGTTATAAGCACAGCACCTTCTCTCCCCCCTATCGACTTGCAGCGTTTACAAGGGTTTCTTTATCTCGAAAAATGTATCTTGCAAAAGCAAAAGTATATTCATCCAAAAATTAAACACTCCCGCGCACCACACCTCACCAGGTTGAGTAGAGGCATCTCTAAAGCCTCTACTCTCTGTCCTACTCCTTTTCATTCTGGTCAAACTAGTGGTTTCCAACCCTTTCTATTCCTCTGTAAAACAGTTCAAAGCGTATGTAAGTACTGTTCCCATATACTTCCCATCAAGAGCAGTCATAGTACTGGCACTATAATGCTCAGAGCAATGTGATGGGAAATAAATGTCACATTGGTCTAGATTCTCCAAGAACTTGCAATCTAGAGAGACTCCTAATCGTTAACCAGGGTCTGGCGTGCACAGGGCGCTGTCAGGGTCCAGGAGTAGTGGGCAGCCAGGAGTGGTGGGCAGCCAGAGGAAATCTTAATCAGTTTGGCAGGGACCCACAGGCCAGTTTTGGATGCAGAGAGCCATGACTGTTCAACATTTCAAATCCTGACTTCTACTTCCCGAAAAGGAAGGAAATTTTTCGTAATAGTGGCTATTAATATCCCTCCATTCTGGTTTTACTCCCTTATGGCAAGTATCGTTATTATATGGAGTGCTCAAAAGCATCTCCAGCTATCACAAATGGCTCTCCGGAACCCCTACCCACGCCTCCCCCTCCACCACCACTAAGGATTTTAGAAGCAGCACCATGTCCGCACTGTTATCAGGATGGCAAGGGATCAAAATGTTGGTCCAAACCGCAAAGCCTCTGGAGGCCGCACAATCTGGGCCTCTGTCTACTGAAGCCCCAGCCCAGGTGATCCACACGCAAACCAGGCATTTTCCAAAGCATTTGCCACTTGGAGACAGTAAACCAACACCAAAGCCCAAAAGTCAAAAAACTTCAAACAAAAATGGAAAGGTAAAGTCTTCCCAGCCACCAATCAAGATACTAGAGAGTAGGGCGTGGCAAGGCGCAGGAGCAGCGGGCGGGGTGTAGGGATTCTCAGTATGGGGTTCCAGTGGGGTAAACTTGGCATCATCGCCGCGAGCTCAGTCCAGGCGGCAGAGGCCCTCGAGGTGGGTGCGCGCCGGGGCTCGTCTGTTGCAACGCCTTGTCCTCCAGCCCCTTACCTAAGTGCAGGGCCCCGGCTCCGCTCGGCTGTCATCGGCCGACGTGCCAATCTCCCTGCTGCCACAAATGTCACATTCCAAGAAAAAACAGTTCCACTTGGAAAGTTTAATGTTTTTCATTTCTTTAAAGGCAGCACTAACAGCAAGGGAGAGAGCTGGATGTAACTCCCTGGTTTCTATCAAAGAAACTTGTCTGGAGAGAACAAAGGAAGAGTAGCAGCTAACGCGATCCCAGCCTCGGGGTCCCGGGCGCGACCCCTTCGTCGCCCCCGCCCGCCAGAGCCGAGGCTCCCCCGCCAGCAGGAAGGGTCCTGCCGGGAGCGCCGCAGCCCGTCGAGCGGGCTGGTGCGCGCGCCTTTGTCTCCCGCGGAGGGAAACGGCCACCCGCCACCCTCTTCCGCCTCCTCCTTCGGCAATCGGGAGACCCGTGCGCCGGCGCGTCTCTGAGAGCGCAGCCATATGGCAGCGCCCCTCCGGAAAGGCCAGCCCCAGCATCGGGGGCGCGCCCGCACCTCGGGGCCCCGGGCCCGGCGGGCGGGCACAACTTCCCGGTTTTCTATGGGACGTGGGGCGGCGCAGCTCTGTTACCCGGCCTGCCGACACCGGGGGCCTGCCGGGTGGCGCGGGAACAGAGATCTGCTCTTTAAAAAAAAAAAAAAAAAAGGGGTGGGGGGTGGGGGAAGCGGCGGAAATCTGAGTAAGAAAGCAAGATTCCGGTGGCGGGCGCTCCCGGCCCCTGGCGCGGAACCTGCTGCCCTAGTCTCTCCGGATCTCTTTGGTGGGTCTCAGCCCGAGCCCCCGAAGAGGGGCCCCCCCTGCCCCGAGCAGCAGGGGCGGGGGCGCACTAGATGCCTCGGTCCTTCTTGTGGGAGATCTGGGAGACTCGGAGGCGTCGTCCCTGCACCCCAATCCGGGACTGGGGGTTACCTTTCACCGCAGACTCACAAGTTCCCCGGCGCAACTTTGTCCTCCACATGAGGCGATCATGGCTTGTTCAGTCTCGCAGCTGAAGAAGGCGGCCGCCGGGCAGCGCGCTGGGCATGGCGTGGGGCAGTGCGGGGACGCGGCGCGCGACAGTCAACCCCATGCACACAGGAAGAAGAGAAATGCCAGGGCTTCACTTCCAACCCCGAACCCGACAACCGCTGCTGGGTCCTAGAGCGTCCCGCGAGCTCCCGCGGCCGCCCGCGCTCCCCGAGCGCAGGTCGGGAAGGGTCGTCTGGGCTCGTCACTGTAACCCTACACTCCACCCCCGCCCCGGCGCCCAGCCTCTGGGCCCTAGAGCCCGTCTTCAGCCTCCCGCCACCCCTCCCCCGGACCGCGAGATTGCCTGCTGAAATCGCCCGGAGCTCGCTGACGTGTCTCTCTGAGAGTTAGGAGGGCAATAGCCTCCCTTGTTTTGTCCCCTGCCGGGGTTTAATTAATGTCAGACTCACCAGTTCTTCTTCCTTCGACATTCTCTTCCTTCCCACCAGGCCAACTCCCGACGAAGTCGGTTTCCCCGATCTACACCCTCTAGGTCCAGGTTAGGTTCCGTTTAGGGTTTTTTCTTGAGTGGAATTTCCAGGTGAAAAGTGGCCACACTTTTCTCTTTGCATTCCCCAGGGCCCAGCTCCCATCACACCCTGGAATTGGATGGCAAGCTGCTACGATGTGCTCCGTTGACAAGCAGAAGGGCCCAAACAGATCTTACAGTCTTAGCTATTAAATGTGTTGGCAGAACTGTACATCTTGTGGCCACAAACCCCCAGACCGTTATCTGCCCCAGTGGAGGCAAAGAAAGTGACTCTAGGAAAATGTTGCTGGTTCTTCCCCACCTCTTCAATCAAGCTGTACTAACACTATTCACCCACCCTATTATACTCAATTATACTCGGCAGACCTCTGGAGGCTTGATCTGGAGACCAGGAGACCGCCCCACCATAACATTTCTCCCTAGCTTTCAGGGCTAGCTCTGCTGCTCAGAGAATGAAAGGCCAGGTAACAGGGCAGTTGCTGTGGACGATGTTAATAGGAGAGTCAGTATATACTACTGGCTTCTGGTGCTCCTCTCTCCTACCTTTGCCTTTTCACTGGACCAAATGTGTGACAATTACCTAACTAGTCTGCCAGCAGTTTTACCCCTCCAGTTAATCCTGGTGGGTTGTGTGTCCTTCTGATTCCAGTCTATTCTTCTCCTCTCAAGATAAAGCCCAAATCCAGTCAGTTAACAATTATCTACCAAATACCTAATCTATTTAAAGTCAACTATTCTAGTACTTGATAGCACATAAAAGAAGCAGCTAACAAGCCCTTCAAGGACTTATTATCTAGTTAAGAAGACAAGATATGCAAACAAAACAAGAAAGCAACAACACAGGAGATCCAGGCTTTGGAGATGCCTGGAAAAGGTGGAGAGAAGGTGTGACTGCAGGAGAAAGGAGAGGCTTGAAGGGTGGTGGAGCTCAGATACAGCTAGCATTTCAGCATAGATTGGGGAAGAGGTAATGGACAGAAAAAAAAGAGGGAAAGAAGGAAGGAAACATTTATTAATTGCCCTCTATTAGATATCATACTATATACTAGGAGGCAGCAGAATTTACCAGTTATAAGCATCTACGGGAACAAAACAGGCATGGGGTGAGTAAACAGTACTCATACCACTCATCACCTGTGTGACCTTGGACAGGTCATCTAACTTCTCTAAACCTCAGTTTCCTCATTTGCAAGATGATGAAAATAGCACCAAACCTCACAGGGTGGTTGTAAGAACTGAATAAAGTAACAAATGTAGAATACTTAGCACAACGCATACAAGCACTCAACATATACTTGTTATTATTATTTCAACCAATCCTCCAATAGCCCTGTAAGATAGAATCTGGGAAATAGTTGCAGGAATCAATGCCTTATGAGGTTAGGACAAAGGAGGTGGAAAGGAAGAGATACCATGTAGATATCAAATCTTTGAAGATACCAAATACAATGAAGAAAGATACCAAATCCTTGAAGCCAGATTTTACTCTTTTTACTAACTAGATGGCTATCCTGGGAGAAAAAACAAAGTAATCAAGTTAAGCCAGATTTTGAACCTGGGTCATAGGAAGAATGGGTCATTGGACCAATGATGGAAGAAGTAGAGTTGAGAGGGAGAACTAACCTGAGAAATATGTTGAGAGACTTACTGTCCTTTGGGCAAGAGGAAACCAGGAACAACTGCAGCCTGGATGAGAAGCTGAAAACAGAGGTGCAGAGAATAAAAGAGCTGAAGCTGTGAAGATCAGTTTACCTGGAGAATAACCACAACGAAAAATTAGGAGAAGAAGGAGGAAGAGGCTAAGAAATAGAGAGCTGGGCAGGTTTGAAGGCATGGCCGCCAGAGAAAGTTTTAAGAAGATAGTCCCCCTCTCCAATGCTCCAGATCCCTAGACTTCTGATGAAGTGATAGGTACAGTTTGTGGGTTTAAGGATCTTCTGATTCAATCAGGTGAACCTATCCTAGACTCTTCAAATTGATCCCAAGTTATAACACAAGAGTCATATTCATGGCAGCACATGCAGAAAGACCTGCTGGAGGCCCGGTACCTTAATTTCTTCAACTATGAACAATCACTACGTCAAATATGGAAAATGAGTGATCTTCTCCATCAAATGTATCTGAATGTATTGTTCAGGAACTAAGGCCTGAGAAAAAGACTGGATTTGACTAGCAGGAGATTATCAATAACACTTTACAATACATTTGGTTGGAAATTCCAACATATGGTTGGGGGCAAATAGAAAGAAGGTATGTTTACAATAAAAGCTGAGTGTAGCTTTACTAGCGGCCAGGTAGTGAGACAGTCAGCATCTGAGTTTTCTTTCGATCTATACACTCACTCTAAAGGTCAGCATCCATTTTAAAAAAGACAACCCAGGTTGTCTTTTACTCCCCCCTAGGAAAGTTAAGAAAGAGGATGGAAGAATTTCAGTGCTCTTAGAGATAGCCCAGAGAACTGTGTCCAAACAGGGCAGGTACCAGGATGCAGGACGGTCCAGACAAGCACTAAGGCCTGAAGAAGAGTGAGGTAACAGGCATCCAGGTAGAGGAGAATGAGCTTGGCCTTTAGAGTAAGTCTTGTGTTCTAGCTCTGGTTCCACCTATTTCCAACTATGGAGAGTAACCTGATAAGAGCCTCAGCTTCCTCCTCTGTGAAATAGGAATAATTATACTTACCTCACTGACTTATTGTGAGGATCAAATAATACATGGCATGTGCTGAGCACAATAGAAATTCAGTAAAAGAAATGCTTCCCTTTTCCTCCAATGATTTGAAACACCAAGGAATTTTAAATTTCTATAAAAATGCAAATCTCCTCCCCCTGCCCCCCACTCCTCTGCATCCACTAAATACACCCTTAAGTCCTTTTCAGCTACTCTTTGACTAGGATGGACCCTAAGAATGGGCCTGAGTTTGCTAGGAGGGCAGTAGCAAATGGCAAAAGGAAAGTGGACAGGTATTACCACAAAAGGGATAGCTGCCGCACAGCATCACCCCGGACAAGGCACGCTGCAATTAGTTCTTGATGTCTGAACAAACCAGTGACTGAATGCAGCCAGACTGTCTTAATCAAAATGCTTATTTTGCTTCTAGAACATGTAAGGATATTTTCAAAGCCCAAGTTCTATAGTGCTTTCGAAAGTGTAATTTATAAACCAAAACATGAAAATGTTACATTCCTGACATCTCCACCTCCAAACTCTCAAGGTTCAGAATCTCTAGGGGTGGAGTCCTAGAATCCAGTCTAAGTGACCCCTAGCACACTGACATTTGAGGGCTATGGACTAAGATCTCCAACTGGCTCACTGAGGTTAAGGTGCTCTTGCAACTCTCTCTCAGTAGTGTTTACGACATCAGAGCTTAATATGATAAAGGTAAAGGTTGATGGCTGACATATTAGAGGTTAAACAAACCATGATGGGAGCACAGAGGAGTGACTGATTTTGCATGGTGGTAGCAGGGAGGTTCCAACAAATCCACATGCTGAGAGAAGGATATTACTAGGAAAGGCATGGACATGAGACAGGAAGTACACATTGCCATGCTTCTCAACACTCTTTCTTTAAATCTCTTCTTTTCATAAGCATAAAATGGTAACACCAATTCCAGATTCGATAAACCCCTATGTTATCACCAGACTAGAAGATTTTTCTAAGCTTTTCTTTCAGTCCTCTGTTTTGCAAAGACAAGAGTTGTATTTTTTCTTCCTGCTCGTTTCCAAATATGAAATCATGTTCTCAGATAAGCTTTTCCACATGGCACATGCCTTGGCTGGAGACTCTGACACGTCCTGCCCTCATTCTGCAAACTGTTGACAAGAGCATAATTCAGGGACTAGTGGGAGTACCTAAAGTAGAGGGTTCCGTGAGAATATAGCTGTGAGGAGAGAGAGGGGCAATGGGGTGAGCCTTTGCCAGGCCAGACTAAGAATGGAAGAGTGAAAAGCAAGAGGAGAGAGATGTGAAGGGCAAGTAGAAGATAACGCCCCTGTGGAAACATCAGGCGCCTTAGAGATCAGGAGACTGCTCCTAGGGGAATTTAAATGTATTATAACAGAATAGATCATCGAGAAACCTAGCTCCCTTTGAAGCTGACCCAAAGACTGTTGATTATGAAAAAAATTTCCCAACAAATATTTATTATGTACCTAAAAAGGGCCAGGCTCTGTGCTACCATCCTACTTAAGCATTTGGCTCGATGAGTAAGTTATAGATCTGGAGGCCTGTTTGTCTGGATGCCTTTAGCTTCACACCCATAGTGACACAGCAGTCTCTTCTTGCCTCATGGCTTTCTCCTGTGAGCATATTGCCTAATATGCTCTAAACACTTAATTTGATCTACGAGTATATAAAATACAAGAAGCAGAGGGTAGACAATTTTGTCCAGGGAAAATGCACCTATATTAAATAGCTAAAGAGGAAGAGTAGAGACATTGGCCCCAAACAAAATTGAGGTCAGATCCTGACTGGGACACTGGGTAGCTGTGAATATAAAGAGCCTGGCATATAGCAGGTATTTAACAAATGATAATCATTCTAATTATTATTTGCTACTTTTACTACAAAAACAGTTGGACTATTTAAATCTCATACTTTTGGGTTGGTTATTTCAAGGCTTCTCAGCCTTGGCACTATTGACATTTAGGGCTGATAATGCTTGTGAGGGACTGCTCTGTTCACCAGAGGATGTTTAGCAGCATCGGTGGCCTCTAGCTATCAAATGCCAATCGCAACCCTCTCCCACCTTTATGCCAAGTTGTGGCAACTGATAATGCCTCCAGACACTGCCAAATATCTCTTATGGGTCAAAATTGCCCCTGGTTAAGAACCACTGAGTTTGAGTAATTGATGTTTCCCAGTTTCTAGGCTCCCAAGCTTCTAACTATATTGATCATGTCATTGAGTTGTTAGGTGAATCCAAGCGTATACTGAGAGGAGACAGCCTCAGTTTTACTTATCTTACAGCATATCACACGATGGCAGTTTCTTCCTTTTCCTCTTTTCATAAACAAAAAACTAATCATATTTAATTCTCCTACTTCCAATGATGATATGGACACACAGGTGGTTTTTCCCCCCTAAAACTGGAATCATACTGAGTTTCTAAAATAACAGCAACATAAAATCACTATTAAAAACAAGGATTTAAAACAAGGATATTAAAAACAATAACTGGAGATAACTTAGATCTGAATGTTTATACTTAAGATCCCTGATAGTCATCATTCTGAAAAGGATGCTTAGGTGTTTTATTCTGAGAACATGTCCTTTCTGTCCATAGCTAGAAAGAAGTGAGAAGAATGGCCCCTCCACAACCTATACATCAGTTCCAGTTCTTCTCTTTCTAAAAACTGCACCAAAGACCAGCATGTCTTGTACTTTAAATGCCAAAGACAGAGAAGCAGGGAAGCTCTCACCATTACTGATTGCTTTAGCTGCTCTAGATGGTTCAATTCAAAAGAAAAATTTGTTTTACAGCATAAACTCATAGTGGGGGGAGGAATTTGAAATTCACATCTTAAATGATTAGCTATCCATCCAGAAATCATAAAATATTTATTGTGTGTCCGTGATAGAGCCAGTGTTTTATAATGCAGAACAGTGTCTTCACAAAGTCCAAGGTAGAGGGAAATAACTAGGAATAACTAGAAAAAAATTAAGGTCTTAAACAAAAGGACTAACTGAAAGGATTAACTGAAAGTACAACAGAGTTTGAAAGAAGGCAGAGCTTTGGGAGTGTTGCAATGGTTCATTCATTAAAAAAATATTACTGATTACTTGAATAATAAGACACTCCTCTAAGTCTGTGAATTCCCTGGTATGGGCTCTGTCTTACTAAAATGTACATAAATAAACCTATAATTGCAAGTTTGTTTATGTGTCATGAAGAAAATGAGCAGGGTACTATCACGGAGGCTAATGAGGGAGAGAGGTAGCTACTTGGGGGTGGGGAGACGGAAGGCTTCTCCAAGGTGATCAAGAAGGGGAAGGGCGTTCCAGCAGAGCAAACAGCAAGTGCGAAGATCCTGAAGCGGGAAAGAGCTTATAATGAGTGTGAAGAACTTAAAGGAGGCAAAGGGAGGGGACATGCCAGTATTCAATGCTGAGGTTCCAGGGATGGGCCCAGGAAGAGTTTCTGAGGACTGTTAGGTCTCCTTTACGCAGTGTCTGGGAATGGTCCCTTTCTATTCAACCTTCATAGCATAAAGTATATTGTTTATATATCATAAACAAATGAGTTTCAAGTCAAGTGGAAGAGAAAAGGAACATCAGAAAATGACCAATTTGGGATAAATAAAAGGATCAAATAGAAACAACCTGAAAGTAAACTCCACAGCCAATGTATTTGGTCACAGTATCTACACAAAAGATACAATCTCTCTAGAAGCTTCAGCTGAGTCCCACTGAGAACAGGGGAAGACCCAGGATCTTCAGTGAGAACAGGGGAAGACCCAGTAAGGCAGTAGTTCTTAAACTTGAGCTGCATCGCCATCGGAAGAGCTTGTTAAAACAGACTGCTGGGTCCCACCCCAGAGTTTCTGATTCAGCAGTTCAGGGTGGGGCCCAAGAATTGCATTTTTAACAAGTTCCCAGACAATGCTGATGCGGTCGGTCCACAGAGTACACTTTGAGAACTACTGGGGTGGGACATGCGGAGAACCCACATTTCTATGTACTCAGAATCCCAACCTAAATGAGGGAATGAATATACAAGAGATACTGCAGAAGAATGATCAAAACCTAGTGTCCAGCTTTGAACTAGCATGTACAGGATAGCGTCTGCTCTGTGCCAAGTGATTTCATACATTATCTCATTTCATCGGTACATAACACCCTGCAACGTAGGTATTATCATCCATGTTTCATACGTGAGGAAAAGAGCCTAGGCGTGGTTATGTGAATTTCCCAAGATCATGTGGCTCATAAGCGACAGAGCCAGGACTCAAGCCTGTTTTTCAGAGCAGAGCTCTTGCTTTTTACCGCTGCATTCCCTTGCCTCCCGAGCAAGCAGTGTCTCCTCCCATCTTGCCTGGACAGGAGGGATGCTCCCCCTGACCCCAGACCGTAGTGCACCACTGGAAAGCCCTCCGAGGCCTGACCCTAGGGCAGTTAGCGATGGATGGAGACAGTTTTCAGACTCTTGGGGGCTGCTAGGGGCCTGAACTTGTTACCAAGTTCATCCCTTCCCTTATGGGAGGAAGTCAGATCTATTAAGCCCCCACAAAGGCACTATGTTAGGCATGTTACATACATTGCCTCTTTCTAAACCACAAGAGGTGGTTTCCAATCTGCAAGGTACAATTAAGTATTTTAAAACACAGGCTGAGGAGTCAGGTGGGCCTGGGATCAACTCCCCCTATGCCACTTAGTAGTTATATGATTGGTTAAATTACTTGACTTTACTAAAGCTTGTTCCCCCCCCCTTTTTAATAAGTAGTAGTTACAATAGTATGTACCTCAAAGGGTTGTGAGGAATTCATGAGTCAAATTGCATGTAAAGCTCTCAGCACAGTGCTTGGCATGAAGCACACACTCGGTAATTATTAGCTATTATCACTAACTTGCTATCCATTTTCTTTCAAAATATATCATTTTAGATGAGTTTTAATTATTGCTGTGCTAGACACACAGTTTCTTTTTGTTTACATGTTTTGAGTTTGGAATATTTCATTGGTTCAGGAAATATGAATAGTGGGCACCTTTTTTTTTTTTTTAATAAAAACAATCCCCCAGCATTTAATGTCATCTGGTAATAACATCAGGGTAATCAAAGCAATATGAATAAATGTTTAAGAACTATACTCCTGGGCCAGCCAAGTGGCTCGTCAGTTAGGAGTTGGCTTGGGACGCTAGCTCTGAGCAGCAAGACCCCGGTTCGGATCCCACATTGAGGGCCAGTGATGCTGCGCCCTCCACAGCTAAGATGGTGAACAACAGCTCGACCTGGATCTGGGCTGCCATGAGTCGCCGGTAACGGCGTAGGCTGCAGGAGGGCTGGCTGGCAGCGGGCGTGAGCTTTCGTGAGCTGCCAAGAGCCACGGTGAGCAGCCGTCCAATGGTGGGCGAGCAACTGCCTCACCCAGGAAGAGCGCAATGATAATACCAACATGGGCCAGCGACGTCTTCCACAACTTGACTGAAGAGCAAAAGGACAGCAACTTGTCTGTTTCCCTTCCCCAATTCCCCAATGCTGTTCCCCTCCCCCAATTCCCCAATAAAAATCTTAAATAAAAGAACTATACTCCCAACAAAAGACACTTAAAAAACACAAACTATTGCCTTCTAAACAATTTCTCACTTCATTAGTCATTTCTAGTTGGAGACACTTTGGAGGAGAGTAATATTACCTCCTTTTAGCATGAGCCCACCCAGCTGTTTTCTTGGCTTTGCTTTAGAATAAATCTCTTCTGCATCATCTAATACGAGGTTCATATACTCATCAAAACCAATGATACAGCCCTCTCTCCGCATATTTACTTGCTCATCACACCACACCTGAATCTGAGCTCTATTTTGCAAGTGTCTGAAGATGAGGTTGACGGGCTGCACTACCACCTTCTGCACTTTTTGGCCCTGGCCATGGTACACCATAGCGGAAGCTGACGAAGACCACGCTAACCCACACGCTACCTCGGAAAGCTACTTCCTGAATGATGGGCATCTTGATTTGAGCCCCTCCACCCCAGTTAAGAAAAATATCTCCAGATACTCTTATAGACAAAACGGGGGAGGGGGGAGCGGGAATGAGCTAGATTAGATATTTTAGGCAAATTTAAAATAATTAAATAACCACACCCAATGTGTATTGATTCATGGAGTGTATTAACTTGGATGGGAGGTTGAGATCAAAGGGTCTGATGACCCCACTATACCAAGTATTGGTCAAGCTATATGTGAGGTCGTGTGCTCAGCTCTTAGTGCCGGGTTAAAGGGAAACTCCTCAACTGTAAGGCACTCAGCAGATACTGAGCAGATGGGAATGGATGGAGACACCAGAGCATACTACGAAAGATACCTAGGATGGAGAAGAGAAGATTAAGACACAATCTGATAGCCATCTTCAAACATTTCGGGAGTGTTCAGAAAGAAAGGGGGGAACAGACAGACTTATTCCATATTTGTTAAATAACACTCTAGAGCATTGTTTTTCTAATGGTAGTTGGCAACCCATTAGTGGAAATCAATTGAACAGGTAACCAGCATTTTAAATAAAATAGAACATAATAGAAAATATCAGAGGCGGCCTATCTACGGAGGCTAATTACTATTCCATGAAACTTCTGTTTTCCTTATACTTATATTAACATTTGTATGTGTGAGTCTAAACGTAAAACGTATCCTTAGGTTGGGTCACAGTTAAAAAATTTTTTTGAAAGCTCTAGAAGGCAAAACTTGGAGCAGTGGGTACAAGAATAGAAAGTCAGTTTTCAGCTCCCTACACACAAAGTGTCATAATAACGATCACTGCATAACGCTAACTCAGGTTTTCTCAGCACCCTCCCTGGTCACGATCTAGCAAGGGCTGTGTGACATGCATTAAGGCCAGCAGGCACTGGCTGTTCCCTGCAATGAGGACACCAAGATGCTCTGACTCTCTGAAAGAGTAGATCAGTCCCGAGCTTCTGTTATCCCCCTAGGAGAGAATGGAGAACATCAAAACCTCGATATCCAAACTCCAAAAGCCAGGGAGCCCATCCAGGAGAAAGGACTGTTCCGTGTTTACGTATAATACAAAATGAAGCACACATCAAATCCCCGAAGTTGTTTAGGATTTCTGCTGTAGGAAGGGTTAATTTCCAGCATCCATTTTCTAATTGAGATGATAAAGTAGCACACCGATCAGCAATCAAATCTCATTGATGTAAGCACCTAACTGGAGTCCAATGGGGAATGAATACCAGATGACTGGAACGGAGCCCTGCTTTACCAAACCTCCTAACGGAGCAAGCTGAAACCCAATGCAAAGAGCAGAGCATGCCCAGATGCTGCTCCCACACCTAGGGCTGCCAGATAAAACACCTCGCTGGATTGGAATTAGATAAGCAACACAATTTTTTAGTATAGTATGTCCCAAATGTTGTAGGGGACACACATATACTAAAACAATCATTTGCTTCTTATCTGAAATTCAAATTTAACTGGGCATCCTGTACTTTTGTTTGCTAATTCTAATAATACCTGCCTACATTGGGTTATGTCCCTATACCTGCTCTAGAGGATCCCTCAGTCTCTCATTTGGTAAACTGTGAAATGTCAGCTCCAAGGAGCTGGTACTAGTACAAACAATACTGATGATACTAATGCAAAAAGGGGTGAAATTCGAACAGGCGTTGTGTAACAGCTTTGCCCCATTGGACCCCACTAAACCAAATGTCAGGGCCTTTTAAGAGTGGGACAGACTCCTTGAGCCATGAGGACATGCACGGCGTTTGAGGAAGGAGTTAATAAGGTTACAGTCCCACTTCGTAGAGTTTCCATGCTAAACCTGGGCTGGTAGGAGGAAGAAGATTCAGTGTCATGCACTCCATTATTCAGCCCTCTCAGGTGGGCGGACCCTAGAGGAGAAGTTGACTGTGGCAGCTGCCAGCTTTTCTAAGGCAGACATGATGCTGTTCATGCCCTGTGCCTTTGCTTTTTCCAGTCAGGCTGTAAAGGATGGTGCTCCTACAGGAAGCCTGCCTGGCCTCCCCTCGACCTCCATAATTGAGTCAGGCTCCTCATCTCTCGTGTCCCATGCCCTCCTTGCATACTTCCCTTATAGCACTCACCGCAATAATTGCAACCACTCACGGAGTACCAACTATATACGAAGCACTTTGCTTCCATTATCTCATTCAGTCCCTTCCAATAACCCTACCAAGTAGACATTTACATTCCCATATCACAGATGAGGAAACTGAGGCCCAGAGAGGTTAGATAACCTGCACAAGGTCACACAGTCAGTACATGCCCATTGGCCTGAAGGAGCCAGAGCTCCACATTGTACATTTTTCTGTTAGTTGGTCTTTATCCCCCAGTTAGGTTAACAATTCTTCAAGGGAATTACTGTGTTTCATTCACCCTCATGTCCCCAAACCTAGCTTGCAATGTGTGTGGCAAATTGTAGGCAGTATTGTACACAAGTCAGACTGTGTTATAGTCAAATAGACCTGTTTGTAAATTATGGTTCTGCCAAAAATCTGCCACTGAGAACCAGGAGTTTGGATTCTAGTATAACTTGCTCTGGAATTGAGGATGGTGGTTAAAAATCCTAGCAGTAGAGAACAGAGCTGGGTTTAAGTCCCAGCTCTATGACTTACTAGCTCTGACTTATCAAGTTATTTAACTTGTCTAAGCTTTAGCTCCCCATCTGTAAAGTGAGGGAAATGATAGTACCTACACCTCACAAGATTGTTTTGAAATGACTAACAAAGTTCTTATCAAGATAACTAACACATGGAAAGTACTCAACAAATATTAGCTCTTTTTATTATACTGCATTTAATAATGCCACTTGAATAGGAGTAAGTAAATTTTGTTTAACTATTGGCATAAGCATTGCAAGTTTTAGATATAGTTTTTATTCAGGAGATCAGAACTTAGGGAAAATAAACCCCGTTGTGTAAAAAATTGGGGGGCGGATTTATTTTAAAAGAATTATTCATAGGAGAATTAAGTCTTTTCAGTGTTCACACAATGCTGAAAGAGCTCCCAGAAAAGGGAAGCAATATTTATGAGAAGGCTGGGAATGGAGAACCAGGGCTACCGTGCTCAGTTGTGTAAGCTGTTCACTGCACAAAAGTGCTGGGCAGAGAGAGTGAATGAGGCAGAGGGGATGGGGATTGCAATCTAGCTCACATCTACTCACTAAATTGGGAACACTGTCTCTGTTCTTCATCCATTTGTATGGAGATGCTTTTTTCTAATTTGCTCAAAAGGTACTATTTGGGCTTGTGGTGGCTCTAGCTTTCTATTTTTGTGGTTGATTTTCCTTTCCCTTTTTGCTTTTTTCAGAGTCACTAGATGAACAGAATAGAGGAGGAGAAATAGCTTGAGTTCAGGAAAGAAAGGAAGACATACTTGAGGGTGATGAAGTGGTGGACGGCAGGAAAAAAGGAAAGCAGGAAAATAAGGGTAACATTTATTCAGCGCTGGTCATTTGTCAGGCACCGTGCCAAGTGCTTTAGATGTGCTCACTCTTGGATCCCTGTTACGCTTCCACACAAGGGGACCCACTGGAGGTTGAAGCAGAGGTGGTCACGTGAGGTTAACCCACACCGACAGGCATGTAAAACCGCCTGCCACACTCCCTCAGTCCACAGCAAATGTTCAGAATCTCAAGTCCCTCTTTTGAGTTTGGGAGGAAAATGGCTTTTAGAGCCAAAAGAAAAATATGGTTTTTTTTTTAAGGAGGAGATAGTCTAAATTCTCTGGCTGGCCAACCCAAAGGCCACAATCATGGACTTTTCTTATGGTCAACAGTCAGTATATAGCAAAGCTTTGGGGACAGAAAAAGAGGGGCCCTGGCAGGTTAGACATCCCAGCAATAGGCCTTCATCATTCACCCCCCACTTCGACCTCATACTTTCCATACGGTTCGTTTAAGACCAGGTTCTGCACCCACAGGTCCCTTCTTTATTTTCTTAAGAATCTGAAGTTTCCATAAAATATTGACTGTTAAACAGTGACCTGAAAGCAGCTACAATGTCCACTCTTCCCAGTAGTCTTTAAAAAAAAAAAAAACACCCCTCAGAGAAGAGGTTGAAAATAAATCTTGCTACCAGGTGGTCAGTAATGTTGCCAACTCCAGATTCAGGAGTACAAAGGTCACAGGGAGAGGAGAATTAAGCAGAGATAAATACATATATGTGTTTGACATGAACGTAACCGCACATATGTGCCATGATGAGGCATGTCCATATTGAGCAATCCTGTATGGAGAGTGTTTCAGCAGACAGCAGACAGCTAGAGACAGCAAAACCACCCCTGAACATCTGTTTCCTTATTTTGCCAAAGAGCCTTATTTTTTTTACCCTTTTTTATAATTTGACCTGTTCCGTTTTCTGGCAGAGAGCCCTGGGAAGGCAAGCACTGCCTTTTCTGTCCATATCCCAACTTTAGATGGGAAAAGGAAGGAGGGAGAGATGGGAGGCAGGGGGAGGAAACTAATGGAGGGAAAAAGAAATAGGGCAGAAAAAGAGAGAGAGAGGGAGCAAAAAAAGAAGGGAAAAGAGGAAAGGGGAAGGTGGGAGTGGGGGGGCGTGGAGAGAGAGAGAGAGAGAGAGAGAGAAAGAGAGAAAACAAGTGATATCAAATTATTTTAATGGCTCACCCTTAGATAAACTGATTTGAGAGAAATAAAAACAGGATATAGTCCAGCGTGATCCTCCAGTAAGAACGTGACCCAGAAACCACAATCATAGTACTTTTGAACAGATCAAGCTGGTTATATAACACTCTTTAGACTCCAGTCGTCCTTAACAAGTGATGAAATATCATCATTTCTAGGTAGCTGTGATTCTGTTTAATATTCAGGAATAACTGGACACAATCCTATATATATTTCTAGTAAAAACATCTCATTGGCAAGGAAAATGCCCTTTCTATTGTCTCATGCGAGCATCTGTGTGTGTGTGCATGTGTGTTTTATCCCACTATTCCATATCTTCTTCCTTGTTCTTTATTCATTTTTTTAGCCAAGGTGGATAAGCGTTTATCTCCCAGAATTTATTGCCATTTTCCCATTCCTACTCCATCCTCTCTCCCAATTTTATTTTTTCCCTGAAATAAAACTTTACCCCTTGGGCAATTCGTAGTATCACTTTGCAAACAAATATTTTGGGGATAAATTTTACACCTGAGCCTGAGTCCACCTGCCCTTAGCTATGCTTTCATATTTCTCTCCAGGCTTCCACTGGTCTGCCCCAAATTATGCTGCTGCAAAGGTTTAGTTTCCTTTAGAAATAGTTCTGCGCCATCAGGAAACCAGAAGAGGTTTATTGTCCCCAGGGACTCTACACTGTAATACAAAGCAGACACAGCAGGAAGTGAATGAAGGAAGCTAGGAGTTTTTCCGGTTGTTGCTTCAGATCCCATTACAGAAAATTCCTCTAGACCATATTGATCACTATGTGATGGTCTAATTTAAAAAAACATGTATGTGTGTGTGTGTGTGTGTGTGTGTGTGTGTGTGTGTATAGTTTTAAGTACCTATCACCATTCATTCATTTATTCAACAACTATGTACTGAAGAGCCAAGGCTCTGTGTTAGTTACTTTCACATGTTACTTTATTCCATCCACAACCAAATCTTCCTGGGAAGACGGCAACTTGTCTATTCTCCTCCCCAGGAAACTGAGATTGGCTCTGGAACCAGAGATTATGTTTTGAGTCTAAACTTTGCCTCTAACTAGCTGTGTGACGCTGAACAGATCATTTAACCTCTCTGAGCCTGTTTGCTCCTCCAGAAAGTGAAAATAATTTCTTCTGCTTCACTGAGGATGAAATGAGCTGATATACCCAACAAGATCGATAATGGAAGAGCCCGAGTTGCCCAGATTTAGGGAACTATAACAATGGTGAACTATTCTGTGATTGTGTTGTTACAGCCAGGACACCAGACCACACCCCTGCAGGAGGGTGAGGTTTCCTGTGAAGGGAATTGAATTTTCCACTGTCAACCATCGTGAGAAAAAGTTAAACTGGGGTGAAAATTCCATCCCTCTCGGAAGCTACGTTTGGGGCTGGGGGAGGAAGAAGGCAGGAAAGATAGGCTTCCAAGGTTGGAGAGATCTGGGGTGGACCTAGGGGTGGGGTGCACGGCCCTGGCTGTTTGGAGGCTGGCTCCGAGCTGGGCAGGTAGCCAACCTGATCCCAGATCCTTGGTGGGGCTAGGCTTGTGCAGTAATTAGAAGGATCTGGGTCCACTCTGAGGCCGAAAGAATATGTAGGAGAGTAGTGCTCTCAGTCGTTGGCCAGCAGAGGGTAGGACACTGGGAAACCAGTTAGGGCCCCAGCAAGCGAGTGCTGAGCCTGCAGGTTCTCGTGTGAGCAGGGGTAGCAGCAGGGAGGGCCAGAAGCATGTGGTAACTGGTTTCTGAAGAAGAGAGGACTTGGGGCAGTTATAATGGTGTCCACTGGCCTCAATAAGGTGTCTCTGAATTCCAGCTCCCCTGGCAAAAGGCTAGAGCAGCCGGAACTGACTCTGTGGATGCAAACGGCTACACCTGAGAATTCCTGGAAATAAAATTAGAGGGTAGCCTTAAAGACTTGATTTATTAATAATATGGGAAAGCACATACATGGAAATCAATATATTTGGGGGTACCAATGTGGGTGACATGATTTAAATGCCAAGCTGGGGAGCTGGGTAGGCTGTTTATACACGTAAACTGCCCAGCACCAAGTAGGTGAATATTAAGTCCAGGACCTTTCTCCTTATTCATCCCCATGTAATGGGAGGAAAGAGACTTTAGATGCAGGGTACATTTTACTTAGAACAGATTTGTTCGTAACTCTTGCGTCTTGACACATCCTCCCAACATGGAGTGAGAAAGAGGAGATGAGCGGCAATATTATGTAACTTACATATCAAAAATGAAACCTCTCAGAAGGTTTTCACCATGTTTGAGTTATCAGAGCACTTGCCTGAGAACATGAAAACATAGTGAACCTTTAACGATGGCTATTTCGTGGGCCCTATCAGGAAATGGATGGCGTGCTCAAAAGGAGTGACTGAAGAAAGTCTGGTAAAGGGGCTGCTGACAAAAATGTGATGGACAGGGTTAAGGAAAAAATTAAGTGATGAAGAAGCACCTGGGGCTAGCCACAGTGGGGAGCTGCTACCACCCCTAAGTCACAAGGAGAGGTTCCAGAATCCAGCGAGATCTGATGCTATAAGAGAGGGCGACTCTAGAGGAACTGTGGCCTAGAATAACACAGCCATATTATCCCACAGCCTGAAAGGAAGGGAATAAGTACAGTCACATCTTTCTTTCCGCTCTCCCATATTCTCCCAGTGCCTCTTACTGGCCAAATCCAACTGGAAGCCAGAAGGCACATTCCAAAATGTTAGTTTTCCAAGGCACTACACAGACAGGTGAAGGGTGGTGAGTGGGTCTGGAAGAGTCTCAGAAAACAGTTGGCACATGACTTTACAGATTAGGAAACAGAGACACGGTTTAAATAACTTGCCCAAGGTCATAAAGCAAGTAACAGGTGGATCAAAATTCAAACCCACACAGTAGGACTCTGAGTCCATGCTCTTAACCAGTAAGACATGCTTCCTATAACGTGTTAAGAAGGTGACTGGTTATCGAGCACCTCTTTCTCCCTGCACCCAACCCAATCATTCTTCTGGTAGTAGACTCCACTTACCCCCCACCCAAATTCTCCAGCCTTCTTACAGCTAGGTATGGCTGTCTGACTGACTGACGTTCAGGCCACAGGAATGTAAGTGAAATTATGTGCAGTGTTCAGGTTGTGCTCTCTACTTTCCTTCTCTCTTTCCTATGGACTTGAATGTGACTGTGACAGTGGGATCTGAAGCAGCTACATTAGACCACTTCTTGGAAGCCACATTTGAGGATATCAGAGCATCACGAAGCCACCCATAAGCAGCACTGAACATATGCTTATGCTCTAAGTAAAAGAGAAATTAACTTGTATCTTGTTTAAGTCCCTGTCATTTTGGCCTCTGCTGTAGCAGTCAAACTGGTATTATTACAAAGGCCAGCCTCCTCCATGGCCAGGATGAGGTTCAGTCACTGTGGTTTGAGCTATAAAAGAAATACGACTGGTAAGATTGCTGGTGATCACCAATGTATGTGTTCTCCTCTTCTTCCTGGCACATGGCTAGACTACATTTCCCAGCCTCCTTCCGTCTGGGTGAGGCTACATAACTAGTTCTCACCTTTGGAATATGAGGGTGAGTGAGTATGTTACCTTCATCTGAGACAACCAAGAGTGAGCATACCCTTTCCTGGCTCACTTTATTCACCTATCTGCCAAAAGGATGCAAAGCATCCAGTGAAGAAACACTCCAGATCCTGACGCTCTAGAAGATGGTGGAGCCAGAGGATGGAAGAAGCCTGGGGCTCTCAGTAACCACATGGAGCAGAGCCCTCTGATAACCCAGCACTAAGCTATAACACAAGCAAAACACAATGCCTTTTATCTTGTTAAGCCACTGACATTTGCGTTTGTTTGTTATAGCGGTTAGCTTATACTGACAGATTTGATATTTGCAAGCAGATGCACTCTGACAGGCACAAATACTATTACCCAGCACTGCTGCCTCATCTCATATGTTAGGAGGGCAAGAGGGTGAGCTGGCAAACATTTACGTTATCATTTTAAAGACATTACACAAATGTGATCATTTACTCAAATAAAGTCCATACATCCTGTTGGAATGAGGAAGACAAGAAAAGCACAAGAAAACCCTTTCTTGTGGTATATTGGCCTGCAAGAGTTAGCCCTGGTGACTCCCAAGAACACTATGCTGATGAGCACTCCTTTCCAGCCCTCGGAGGAAAAGTCACAGGGTCTGAGCACTAGGAGTAGCAACTGAATTCACTGAGGCGTGCCAGCGGCCAAGTGACCTCAAAGGGCAAAACGCTAGGAAAAATTAAGGACATCAGGGACCTGTCTGCTTTTGGATGGTGAGTGGACGTTTCTCCCATTCTTTCTAATATCCACATTTTCTAAAATAAGCATTATGTATTTTATACTAAAAAAGGGTTTTAAAACTTCAATTTTTAAGAAAGGTTTAAAAATACACTGGGTAGGGACCAGCCGAATGGTTCAGTTGAGTAAGAGCACGAGCTCTGAGCAACAGGGTCGCCGGTTCAATTCCCACATGGGCCAGTGAGCTGCGCCCGAGTTGAGCTGCTGCTGAGCTGCCAACAGGTGGCAGGATGGCTCAGCTGGTGAGAGCACGTGCTCCTAACAACAAGGTTGCCAGTTCGACTCCCACATGGGATGGTGGGCTACGCCCACCCACAACTAAGATTGAACATGGCACCTTGAGCTGAGTGTCCACCAACGCGCGGCCAGATGGCGACTGGACTTGGAGCTGAGCTAGCAGTGCCCTCCACAACTTAGACTGAAGAACAACAACTTGGCTGTTCCCCTTCCCCAATTCCCCAACACTGTTCCCCTTCCCCAATTCTTCAATAAAATCTTAAAAAAAAATACACTGGGTAAACCTAAAGAATGAACAAAGAAGACAAATATAGGTCACAGGTCAAAGAATTCAGTCCTCAAGGCACTGTCACGACAAGCAGAGAGGCCAATCTTAGAGATCTATAACTATGAAAAGACACAGCAGCCTGAGGTGATTCTCACTCACTTCTACAACAAGCATTTACTAAAGATTTACATGTGCTGGGCACTGTGCTGGCTGTTGGATTGGACAAGAAGAAGGAGAGGGCCAAATCTAAGGCAGTGGCTCACAACCCTGGCTACACACTGGAATCACTTGAGATGTGAGTTAAAACACACACACACACACACACACACACACACACACACACATGCCACTGATGCTTGGGACTACAATCCAAGGATTCTGATGCAGTGGGTCAGGGTTAGGACCTGATATCAGGACTTTTAATAGTTCCTCTGATTTTAGTGTGCAGCATTGAGGGGCATTAGCAGGACATGACCCATGGGATTAGCATTGAAGGAGGGGTAAGAGTCAGCCACAGGAGTAAGGGAGGGGTGGGGGGAGGGCATGCAGACAAAGGGAACAGAGCTGAATTTAGACGGTTGCTCCATAGTTCAATACACCTAGAAGATTATAGTGGGTGGTGATAATATGGATTACGGAGGTCCTCCTAGGCCAAACTAAATATCTACCCTCTGGTATTAGGGAGTCATTAAAGGCTATTACACAGGGGCAGACACGGTCACATCTGGCTTCATTCCAACTCTCCATGCATTCTCTCTTACCTCCTCAGATTGCCATCACGTCTACCTGTGGACGGGATTACAGAAGGGCTATCAAGAGGTGTGGGCTTTGCCTCCTTAGAAAATGGTACCACCACAGAAGAGAGTACATTTCTGGACTCTCCATCATGGGCAACCTCCAACACAGCATTCATCCAGAGATACACTCCTTTTTCTATTGCCTTTTCAACCGCCCCCCCTCCAATTTTTGCAACTTTATTTCATTACATGATCTTGCTGCAACACTGAGAATAAATTCCCCCAAGGAGCCAGTTGTAGTTCATTTGGAGACTGACATGAAAATTTGAAGGTGAAACAGACTACCGATCATACTACAAGAAAGCAGTAGGACTGTCTCCAAAGACCTCAGATGAAAAACTGTTCCATATGCTGTTCCAGGGACAAATTACTAAATAATTCAATTGACCTGATCATCATGCCTGAGCATCTGTTTCTGGAAACTAGATATGTTGCAAAGAAATTTGTAGAAATAAAGATTATTTTGGTTACTAGGTAGGACAGTTGGTAAGAGCTATTCCATCCTTCGTGCATGGGAAATAAATGTCTTTCCAATAAATAATAATAATAAAATAACAGCAACAAGCACTTCCCAAATACTTGCACATACAACACATGGTGCTAAGACTTTACATGTAACATTGCAACATCTATGAAATAACTGAGGCTCAGAGCACTTTAGTCATCTGCCCAAAGTCACAAGTTAAGTGATAGAATTCAAGTTAAGTTTTTATGACTTACCTCTATCTTTATATTCTAGCTAGAGGGGTGAATCTGTGCTCATCTGTGCTCCAGAAAGGATGACTGCTTAACAAGCTCATCCACTGTATAAGAGGCATTTTCCCTGCTGTGTCTAAGAAAAGCACCAAAAACTATCATGATTCTTTCCAAGGGAGAAATACCAGTTCCCTCTTTGACCGGGATAGCATGGGAACAATGCAGTGTCATCCAGTAAGCTGCTCTGTCTGACAGAGAATAACCCTTTGGAGACATGAGAGACACCAAACAGCATGGCACTTGAATAAATAATAAATAATAAATACCCAACAGCTATGGATCACCTTTGGCTTTCAGCCCCACAGCATCTCGGGAGGCTAGAACTGGACAACACCTTAGAGGTCACCTGGAACAACCTCAGCTTCTTGAAGATGAGAAGACAGGCTAGCTAACATATCAACTGAAGAAGTGAGGGCTAGACACCTGGTTTCGGACTCTCAGACTTGTGTTTTATATTCCCTACCACCTTGGAAGCCCAGAGGCCCATGGGGCCTATAACATTCTCATCTCCACATGAGAAACTGGGCTTTTCACCCAGGGGCGCTGAAGAAAAACAAAGGTTGTTTTCTTATTCTCTACCAGTTATTTGAAGGGGTCCTCCTATTTATCAGTGCCTCCACTGGGCAGTCCCATATGTTAGTCCCAGAGAGAGAGAGAGATGGGAATGGAAAAGGGTCAAACACCTGGGCCCTTCCAGTGCATAAATCAGTCTGTGAATGCAAACAATTTAGTAGTTAGGTGGTTTCTCAGAGCAAGGTATGCTCATCCTGCCACTGTCTATAATTTCCACGGACCAAATAGCTTCTGTCACACTGTGGAGTGCCAATGCTGGTGTCGTTAATACACACATGGAGCAGATCACCAAGAATTTGCCCTCTTAATAAATCACTTCATGCAAAGCTACAGTTTAGATGTCACTTTCATTTCCTGAAAGGATTCACCATCGTGTGCCTTTAAAATCTAGTTTTGCTCATGCATTTATGATTCCATTTACAGAGATGTGAATGCCTCACAACTTGCCAGAAACAACGCATCTTCTGAGTAAAACAAGGGACTCTTCTTGGCCTCAGAATGCCACCCTTGATCCAGACCTATTTTGGGAGCATGGCTCCTAGAAATGAATGAAAGTTGTTGCTGAGGTGGAATTTTAGGTCAGGTGGTATGGGACTTGGTGAGAACATACATCCCAGGACGAGAGGCTGACCAGAAACGAAGTAACCAAGGCTGAAAAGGATACTGTGAATTAACATTTTAAACAGCTGTCACTCATGGTAGGAAGGCAAGATTTTTAAGCTGGTGACAAGAGAACGGCAAGGGCAGACTTGATAGCCCAGACTGTTAGCAGCTAAAGTAAACCAGAAAGTGAGGGGGGGGAAAGAGGAAGAAGAAAGAAAAGAACCCAACCACTAAAGCCACTAAGTGAGACTGGGTTGTAGAAATACTTAGAGGGATCCTGACAACACAAATTTCCTTCTCGTCACATAAGGAAGTCTCTCTTTGACAAGTGGCAGCGGTTTACCGACCACAAATCTCCACTTATAAGGACAGGCATAGGAGGGTGAAATGCCCTCTTCCTAGACACCTACAGGATAAACAAGGCATAGAAACCAGGAAGGGATGCAACTTCCAGGTCCTGGAATGTAATAACGGCAACGCCGTTTTTTGGTCCTCGACTTCATTAAATTCAGGTTAAGACTACCACACAACGTCCTTCTCGTGCAAGGTACCTGGCGAGGGAGAGCCTGCCACCGCCGCATCCTTCCAAACAGGATGAGCCTGAGTTCAGGGAGGCCCCAGGTTGGGAAGTTTGCTGGGCCGCGCTCCTCGAGAGCAGCATCGCTGACCTGGCCCGCCGACCCTGCTGCCCTCTCCCCGCACATCTGGCACGTTCCCCGCCACCCCAGAGCACGCGTGCCGAGAAAAGAGCAGTCAGTTTTCGCGCCGAAGGGAACGTGCAGCCCGGGAAGGGACCCCTGGCTCTTTCCCTCCGCCCCTCCTGCTGATTTCGTCTCGGCGCCCCCCAAACCCGCGGTTTTCGAGCGGAATTGGAGAAGAAAGGCGACGGGGCAGACTTACCTAACTCCTCCGGGTTATAGGGCGCGGGAGAGGCTTCCACTAACTCACTGTCTGGAGAAAGAAGAAAAACAGAAAACAAAAATAGAATCGAATCAGGGCGAATCGATGAAGCATCAGTGACCGCGCAGGTCCCTAAGCAAAGCGCCGGTTTCTCTCTCCCAGCGATCAGAATCCGTGAACCCGGGGGCCACACGGGGTCCGGGATGCCAGAGCCACAGGGGATACCGAACGGCCAAAGAAACCCCGAGGGCAATTCGGCCCAGGGACCGTGCGTCTTTCAGGCGCGGGCAGGTGCGCGCCAACTTTCCCCAGGTGCGACCCTGCGGCTCCCCGGGCCGGCGCGGCGGGCTGCGCCCTCATCCTCTGCCCTCAGCCTGCGGGGCGCATCGCTGCGTCCGCCGGGCCTCGCGCCGACGCCCAGCGCTGAGAAGTCCCAAAGTTTCCCGGCGGGTCCCGGAGGCCCGAGGGCGCGCGGCAGCGGCGAAGGCCGGCTCCCCGCACTCACCGGGCCCGGCGCCCCGCGCTCATCCCCCCGCCGCCAGTTGCTAGGCGACCGCGGCCGTCACGCTCCGCAGCGGCGCGCGCGCCGCCTCCCAACTCCCGGTTGGAGGGTGTCCTCTCCCACCCCCATTTATTAAAAATCAGAGCACAAGCAGTTCTAAAACGATTCCTGCTTTTTTCTTTTTTTTTTTTTTGTATTACGTCTGTCCTACTCCGATGCTTGGGAAATCATTTGTTCTGAGCTTCTCATGGGGAGATGCAGGATTCTTAGAGGTTTAATATATCAGGGAGCAAGGGAGGAGGAGCCTCAAATGCCCCCAGCCCGCTCCTTCTCTATGAACCTGAATTCTAACTTCACTCCAAACAATATTTCTTCCCCCTTAAGACACTGCCTGGTTCAAGCAGGGAAAGTAATGTCTCCATTTCACAGGCAAGGAAACTGAGCCTCAGAAACGAAGTAACTTATGGATGACTGCTCAGCCCTGTGATGGGGTATGTCTGTCTGTCCATGTGAGGAGAGCAGAGCAGTGCTCTGTCTATATCAAGAGTTAAGAGGTTTCAAATCCATAATGTAGAAAGAGAAGTTACGGTCTGAGAGCCAGAGATGTAGATCCTAAGTAATTCGTGTCCGAATGTGGGAATCTCTCTCTCTGGGTCAGTGGCTTGAATAGCTTGGACAGTTGCATTATGTATTTCCCCCCAAAACTGACTGACTGCCCTGCCTGGAAGGGCCCTGGGCTTTTGGGATTGCTCCAGGGAGAGAGCTCACACTAACGCCAGGAGGAGTTAAGAAGAAGGTAGGAACGAACATGGAAAATGGTTGTCCCTTCTCTGTCCTTGTCCTGGGAGACTGACAGTTGGAGTCGACAGTCTGGGCAACCTCTGAGGGCCATCTATAGTCTCAAAGTGATCAGATCACCAGCTGCTGCAGCCTGAGGGTCCTTGGATCTGTGCCAATGTGCTCTTATTCTGTAAGCACTCAGCTATCTCTGGGCTTTCCACTGTCAGCTTTGGGTTTACAATTTACCTTGGAGGACAGAAAGAGACCACTCTAGTCATCATAGCTCGTGGTGAAACAGGTTGGGGCTGTCCTTCCCCACTGAAGCAACAATTTTTGAGCTGCTTACTCTATCTCCCCCACCCCCCACCCCCATCCCTCCTGACAACCTGAGCTCCCAAGTCTAAGAAGTGAATGTGTTTGGGTGAATATTTGCATGACACCCCAACTCCCATCTCGTAGAACCCTCCCATTTGTCTTCAGGAATTCATGGTCATCACCAGCAAAATCCCCAATATCCTCATCCTCTTGTCTGATTATCTCCTTCAGTTTCTTTCTCTGATCAAAACGTGGCTCCCCTTGAAAATAACAGACCACATTACCCTACTTACTGCAGCTGTCTACAGATCCTTGGTTATTCTACCTCACTCCTTGAAGATACTGGTATCTGGCTCACTGTCACTTTCCCCAGTACCGTTCCCATGATAATTCTTATTTCTGAGTTTACCTAATGGATTCCTCTCATACTGTAGTCTCTCAACTCTTCAGTATCCTTTCCCATCCTTGACCTCCAGCTACCTCAGCTCCCTGCTGTCACAGTGACACCGTCCAAAATCTCAATGTAAAGTATTCCGTTCTCCAATCACTGCCTCCTAACTTCCCATCTTGTTCTCTCTATTGTCTTAATTCAATGCCTCTTTGACCCTAACTGCTCCTCTAATTTACTCATCCCGTAACCTTTTCTCTGTTCCTTACTCTCCTCATGACCCTCCTTCCTCCTATATCCACCTTAGTTTCCAGGTTCATTATTATTATTTCTTTTTTATATATCTACTCACATGCATGTCCCTCTCTCTCCATGTTACACCCTTGGAAAAACCATAACCCTGATAAAATCAAATTCTTCACCTTCTCTCTGCCAGCACCCAGCTAAACACGACTGGAGTACACCATCGTGCTGCTGAGTCTTATTTTCAATTCAGGACCACTCACCTTAAGTGGACCTTAGTGTTTGCCTGGTCTACTTACTCTCCTGCTCTTCTATTACTATGGATGAACCATCTGTACTCCATCTGACGCCAGCTCCTCCATTGTGGATCGAGTCCCGTGCCCTTTCATGTGACTTTCCCCACTTCCAATCTAAATTAATGTTTTCCTCTCCTCTAGATCATTCTCATCAGTATACACACACACTACTGTGTATCTATCTTTAAAAAAAAATCCACTCTTGAGTCAACCTCTCTCCAGCTTCCGCTCTCAATTCTCAGCTGCCCTTTACAACAAAATTCATCAAAATAATTGTCTATGCTCATTGTGTCCACTTGTTCCTTTTGCTCTTAGAGGCTTCTAGCTCACCACTTATTCAAAGTAGCTCTTGTCAAGGTCAAGATTTGGCCTTACCATTGCCAATTCCAATAGTCAGTTCTTGGTCCTTTTAGCAGCTTTTGACCCACTGATCCCATGAGTGGGTGGGCTCAGATGCACTTTCTGCAGGACCAGTCTCTTCCATTTCCCCATCATATCAGAGGCAACTAGCCTTCAGACAGTCTACAGAGGGCTTTAGGGTCAGCCAGACCTTGGTTGGAATACCGGCTCCACTATTAACTAGTAATTTAATTTTTGTCAGCCTCAGTTTTCTGTAAAAATGGAGATAATAATCATACCTAACTCATAAGGCTGTGATGAGCATGCAATGAACTAAACCATGTAGGGCTCCTAGAAGACAGTCACATTGTGAAGATGAAGTAAATATTAGTTACTATTGGATGGTGCATTCCTTTTACAACTGAGAAAATGGGCTCTTTTTTCCTTTAATACGTTTGAGTTACTGAAAGGAGTCACTAAACATAGAGTATGCTTCAAATTAAGGGCAATCTTCCATTGTCCCTGACTTTCAGCCCATGTTCTAAGAGTTGGTTATATGGAGCTGGCATCAGATATCCCCCATAGGAATGGCATTACAAATGTTCCACCTGGTGATTAGGTCCTGGAGCCTTCCCAGCTGCTCTAACACACAGTGGACTCCCTTCACTTTGTTCCTATAAATAGGTGACTCGTAAACCAGGAACTTTCCTTACTGCACTTACGTTATTTGAATTTCCTAATCAACTGAAGGTTAATGAGAAAATATTTTTCTGGCTTCAATATTTGCTGCTGAAAATTGTTCTAAAATATATGATTCCAATTTTCTATCTTAGGAAGCCAAGCAGAGCAAGCAGTAATATTTCCTGTTAATCAAACAAGCATTTATGAAGAATTTACCATGCTTCCAGGACTATGCTAAGCACTGCAGATACAAAGGTGATCAGACCAGGTTCCTGCACTCAAGTCACTCACCTTCTAATAAGAAATTCCATGACAGAGGACCTTATGAGCCCTTACGCAAAGTCCAAAAGTGCTTAGCCATATTTAACTTTAATAGGCCCCTTATAAAGAAATGGTTCTGTTGGAGGGGCACTGAGTTTAAAGGACAGTGCACAATTTTTTAGGCTGGAATCTCAGCTTTGTCTGTCCATTATTAGAGACAATCTCAGATATGTTACTAAGCTTCTCAGAGTCTAAGGTTCCTGACAATAACACTTATCTCATTGGATTGTCAGGAGAAGCAACACAGGTAAAATATGAGACAGACAAAGCACAGTGCCCGTAACACAGTGGATGCTTAGTATGTGTTCCTTTCTCCTCACATGGAGGGCTTGAGTCCTTCCTTTTGACTGTCCTAGGAAGAGAGTGAGTCTCCTGCTTCCATGGCCCATGCAGACAGAAAGAGGGAGTCCCTCCTCCTATTTCTAGGGCAGGATTTATTAGAGAGTGGGACATGTGGGGAGAAAGCAGCAAGGAAGAAATACTTCTGGGGCTCAGGGTGAAATATTCCTGGAACTCAGGTTTTCCATAGAAACAGATAACACGGAGTGGGGGTGGGGGCTAATGTCTAATGTCCACTTTTACTATTGCCCTGCTATATCATGAGTTGAACAGGTTTTGGGGAGCTAGCCTGGGAACCCCACCCTTAGTATGTATACATATATATATACATATATATATAGTATAATTATGTATATTACATTATAATATAATATAGAATTCTAAATTAATTTTTATTATGTAAGCAAATAATATATGTTCAGAGTAAAGGAAAAAACAGAAAGTCCTCTTTCTCATCCTATCCCAGTTTCCATCTCCAAACTGAAACACCGTGCACAGCTTCTTATGATCCTGGTAGAATTTTCTTTAGGTATATTCAAATGTGTTTATGAATTGTTTAAACAAGTTGGACATCATATTATAGATTCCCAATTAAAGGCAATATATTTTTAAATAAAAAGTTGGTCCAACTTTAGTCATAAGCTGGGGTGTGACTACTTTCTGTTTACTAGGGCAAAAAAGTGTACAAAAAGCCACAGGGGAAACAAATTCTTATTAGCTTTTAGAAAACAGTAAAATTTGGAACAAAATTTAGGCATTTCAAGGGTTGTGTGTCAGTTATCTGGAAAAACTCAATCAGAATCTTCATTCCTCTGTAATCAAAGTATGGTCACATAGCAATATTGGGTATAACTCTAGGATCAAAGGAATTCTTAGCTCCATGTCTAGAGCTAAGAACACACCCCAAATGCCTTTTGGGGTAGTTGCAAGAGGCTTTGTTAGCACAAGGCCCATCCTGACATCCTGCTTAATGTGAAGGGACTGCACTGTGTTACGGGCCTGTGCAGAAGTCTAGGAAATCCATCAACCCCTGGCTGGCCTTCACTGCAAAGGTGGCAGGGCCTGCCTTGACTGCAGGCTCTGCTTGGAGGAAAGGCCACACAGAGGGCCCCTGTTTATGGCCCCAGCCAGCCTTTATGGGATACAGAGCTCCTTGGTCAGTAGAAAAGAGAAAGAGTTGAATCTCACACAGACCTGGCTTCTTCCTCCAAGAGATGCATGAAGGGCTCAAAGCCACATAGGGAGAAGTTTTGTTTTGTTTTGTTTCTCAGCTAAGGTATGTTATCAATTCTCTTTATAAGGAAGAGCTACACAAACACCATAATAATAAGTTAGAATGGTAGCCAGAGGCCTGTAGGATCTGTGTACAATCTTCCCAAACACTACTCCAGGGAGGTCACCAATTTCAAGTACGAAAGACAGACAGAAGTGGCCTGAGCCCTCCCTCTGCCTTCTTCTCCTTCCTGGCGTTGCTTTGGCTCATATTCTCTGCAGGTAGCCTCCTGTCTGCTGGAGGCCCTCTGCTAGTTGATAGCAGAGCAAGTGGAGAAGCAGTGCTCACCCCTTGTCCCCTCCTCTCCCTGGGGAGCATGGACAGGGCTGATATAGGGCAAAAGAGTGGGGCCATGGCTGCCAGAGCACAGCATGGCTCTCTTCTATTACGTTGTCTTTTATCTGCATCCTTTTAGGACAAGTCAACAGAGGACACCAAGGACAAATATATGCCCACCTGTATGGTTATATCAACAAGGAAATTCCACTTAATTGGTCACAGCATTAGCTCCAGGGCTACATTGACCAAAAGAACATTTCTCCTTCTCTTATGGTTTAATATTATTTTCTGTTAGCACAACCCCACATTTTTATAATCCTTGTTGAAAGGGAGACACAAAAAAACATAGTGGCTTGATTTTCCTTAAATAAAAAAAATCAAGCCTCAGATAACTGCTTTAAGTGTTTTGTAACTTCCAGAAGAAAGAAATGGGTCCTATAGGAAGAACAGTTAACTATATCTCACCTGAAAAAAATAATTCTCTTTAGCAGAAACAATACAGGCCAAGAGATGATATGATATTAAGTTTGACAGGAAGTCAAGGATTACTTTTGGTAAAAATGTGAAATATGTTCTCTGCAAAATTCAAATGCCAATGCAGTAGATGCTATTAACAATAGCAAGGAGTTTTATGGAATATATAAACAAATTGGATCCATTCAGCCCCCCAGGACTCTTGTTACCATCTATGGCATAGAGATGAAGATTTAAAAGACTCTTCACTCATCATCATATCAAAGGAAATAAACTCTGGCTCAGCCAAGAAACTACTGGAAGGTGTATATAGACATGAGTCAGAATAAAGAACCATTCCAAAAATACACACAGAAAAAGGGCCCTGCAGAGGAAAATCATACACTTCCAGCTCACACTTAGTTGGGTCTACTGAGTGAAATCAGACAAAACACCCTGTGTTAGGATTAAGTGCAAAAACATTAGCGGCAATTGAAATCTATGACTGAACTATTAAGAACAGAAATCCATAGGATGAATGTGCGTTTCTGCTGAGTTGCAGAGACTACTCTGATCTCACATTTTCCACCCCAGAATCCTGGACAGAGGCCTGTAAGGGAAGCACTTCTTTTGGGGACTGCAAATAGTCTTCTTGGCTGCCTAGGGGCCTCTCTTCTTTCATAGTAAAATGGTTTTTCCAAGAAGCTAAGGCCTTAGCAGTCAGCATAGTATATATATAGATGCTGGAAGGAGAAGCAGAGGCTTGGGTTCCAGCCTGAGTTCTGCCACTAATCTTTCATTAAGTTTCCAAACTACCTGGACTGTGCTCTCCTCTGTAAAATGGAAAAGATCTTCATGAAACTTGTCTAAAACAAAAATGCCAATAGAAGATCATGGATAACGGATTTCCATTGTATTAGTCATTTTACTATACCTTATGCAAAAGAAATAGACAGAACAGATCAAGATTCACAGGAAGGTGGATGCCAAAGTGCTGCTCTTTGAAACTGACAGACGAGATTGAAATGGACAGAGCATAGCTCTGGGGTGTGAAAATCTGAGTTTGAACATGAGCTCTGCTGGCCTGTGCTGAATGAGCTTGGCTTAGTTATCTTGCCGTTCCAAGACTCGGTTTCCTTATCTGCAAAATGGAGATAATAAGAACTGCTTGACAAAATTTCAATGAAGATTTGAATAAAATGAAATAATGTCCAGGGCAGTGCTTGGC
This sequence comes from Hipposideros armiger, assembly GCF_001890085.2. NCBI lineage: Eukaryota > Metazoa > Chordata > Mammalia > Chiroptera > Hipposideridae > Hipposideros > Hipposideros armiger. Next base: position 483,746 of record NW_017731624.1, on the reverse strand, counting down.
ACACAGACTGCTCTCAGAAAAAGTTCCTTCCTTCCTTCCTGATGTTTTAAAACTCTCCCTGACCTTGAGAGTCACCAGAAGGGAAATCGGCTCCTTCCTGTTTTTATAACGTAATGGGAACAGCACCGCTGACTCTCTAGATGCACCTGGCCCCACTGCCAACTTATATTCCCCAGACTTCCCCCTTCCCCCCTAATGAGGAGCTTAAGCAGGTTGAGTCCCCTGGGAAGAGTGGATGACAGCAGGATTCCCAAACAGCTGAGTGAGCACATCTATAACAGAAAGAAGGGTTTTATAGACTCACTGAGAAGGGCTGTGGAGGCCTCCCTTTCAGCACCAATCCCCACATGTACGATGTGACAGCTGATGCATCGAAGGAGCAGCCACATCAGCTTGCAAAGTGACAATCAGAAACAGGGCTCTGGCCCAACATGGGCCTCCTCCTTTTTTGTGTGTCAGGCACTGCATACAATTGCACTTGGAAAGTGTCTTCCAGACCTTAAACATACATTTGCAAAACCACTGGCCCAGGCCTTTGAGGGTATTTTTAGGAGTGTAGGAAGCAGGAGCGGCAGAGGGACTTTCTTCCAGAAACTCCATATCACCCTTAGACCTCCTGGGTTCTCCCCAGGCAGCTTCCTGGAGGCTGTCCCACACTCACAGCAGCCTGAGAGGATCTGAGGATAACACAAAGGCAGATGTTGCGTGGATCTGGCCCTGCCTCAAGGTCTGTGACTCACCAGGATGACTGAGCCTCCCTGGCAGATAACACAGTTCTCAGAGGGCTCCATGAAGCCAAGAACAAAACCCTGGGGCCTGGACACTTCCAGGACTTACCCTGGAATTTCACTAAAAATGTCAACCCCATCAGCCCACACTGGGCCTCAGAGATGGAGCAGCTGGTACTAGCCAGTGATGGGATGGGGAAGGGAGGGGGGGTGTTGTGGAGGGAAGCAGGTGGGCCAAGGCCTTGGCAATGCATGAGCTAAGACCGTAGGAAGGTCTTGGATGATAATCCACACATTGCAATAGCACTGTTTATTTTCCAACCCTGCTCAGAGTTATTGCGTTGTTGGAAAAGTCATGACGCATTTCTGCAACGAAAAACATAGAAAAAATAAGTCATGACTTTTCCGACAACCCAATAGTCCTGTTTTGTACTGTAACAATGAAATAACCAGCAATAAGAATCTGTACCTGGACCACCAGAGCCTTACACTGATAAGGCAGACTAGGGAGTTTGGGAGGGTGAATGGAGGGGCAATCGCCTATGGTGACTTGGGGTTAGGCAGATCTAGGTTCAAATACCCACTTGGCCATTTACCAGCTAAATGACCTTGCACAAGTTTTTCAGCCTCTTCAGGCTCAGTTTCCTCATAAAACGAGAATAAGGTTGTTGTGAGAATGAATTAAGACAATCTACAATACATACAAAACAGGCTTAGCATAATTTCTAGTGTAATGTATTGACCTAATATATATACATATTTGTAATTCATCCAATTCTGACTTAGGTCTGGCACAGCATGACTTCTACTTCATTTCTGAGGGCTAGTTTTTTTATCTCACTTCAAGATTTCACCAGGTTCCCATTTGGGCACACTACCACATCCTCTTAGGACTGGAGCCCTTTCCCTGAACCCCAGCCCAGGCCTCTGAGAACCACCCTAATACCAGCTACTCACAAGAATTTTCAAATTTCAGCCATACTGATTTCTTGTTACGGTACTTCACCCACATACGGCAACTCGAATCACTCTGTCTTTGACACCTCCATCAGCACAGACTGATTGTCTCAGCTGGGGCCAGATATACGGTATCGATTGCCTACCAAAGCTAAGCTCCTCTATCAGCCCCAGGAGCTCGTCACTTACCTGAGAGCAGTGCCCTCCCATTAGACAGATCTAGACACAGGTCTGTGTTCCCTTCCTACTAGCCAGCCATGCCCCAAAGATTGTAGAGACATGACATAGTGAACTCGTGAAGGGACGTGGTGGTGCTTGGAGCTGGTCACAATAAACACTTTCTAGCCACCCCTTTGTCACACTGATCCCTAAGGCTTCTTTCAGTTCTAAAGTTCTATGATGGACGATTCTATTATCTAGGTTACAAAAGCACCAGCAGACAAACCATACCTACTTTCTTCCTCTCCTCTGCCTTCAAGCTTTGGACAACAGCCTGAGGTCACTGAATGAAATGCTATAGGTGTGCTGAAAGTAAAGTGAACTGAGGCGGTGGTGCCAAAAGCAGTTGTATGACCACTGGGATTGCCACAGGACAATAAGGCTCTCAGTGCAAACAGAGATATGCAGGAGATGTGGTCCTTCCCCTAATTCATTCATTCAGTCATTCATTCATCCACTCATTCATTCATCGAGCCACCCAGCCATTAAATATACATAAAATATTTGCCAGGCTGCTTGAGAAAGGGATGCGACAGTGACTGAAACCAGACATCTATCCCAGGAATCCCACAGGCCGTCCAAGATATAGACAATCACAGTACAGTGTGCTAAATCTTGTGACACAGGAATCTGCAAGCTCTGTGGCAGCGCTGAGAAGAGACCTTGCATTCAGACCAGGATAGGTGTGTGCAGGTGGCAGCAGCAGGAAGAGATTCCAGGATAGATTACTTAAGCCGAAGCTTCAAAGAGGACTAGGAGCTGACCAAGTAGAAGTTTAATAGTAACGAATGCCTTTGCAAAGGCTCGCAGGTGTGGGGGAGCCTGATCTACTCAAGGATCCACAGGTAGGTTGGTCTAATGATGAGGAGGGGGTTTGTTTTTTATGATGAGCAACAGATGAGTCTAGAGAGGCAGGCAGAGGTCAGATCAGGAAGGTCCATGTGTTGAGCTGAGGAGGTTCACCTTTATTCCACAGCTGTGAGGAAATATTGGCTTAAGAACCTCTAAAAAAGCGGCTAGGGTGGCAATGTGACAGGGCACAGGTGTGAGCAACTGTTGATTTTTGGCTAGACTTCATCCAAGCTCCCTCTCTCTAGTATCAACCTTCCCTTTGGGGAATCTCCTATTGTGTGCAATAGACTCGTTTGGAAGATATACCCTGGTGCAGTGCGGCAGCTCAGTAAATGTTAATTGCTGTATAACTTATCCCATTTTAGAGATGGGGCACAGCAGAGAGAGTAGTCTGGTGATCTCTATGTCTATATGGCTCACTCTCTTGTATTCGCAGTGGTTGGTACATAGTAGATACTCAATATTTATTTAGTGACTAAATAAACAACAATAGGAAACATACGCTTACTAAAAACATCAGGTGACTGTGTTAACCTCAGCAGCCTTCTATCTCCCTATCCATAGAGTGGCTCCTACACCCCAAATAGATCTCCATTAGTTTTGGGGGATGGAGGAGGGTTGGACTCTTTTTTTTTTTTTGAGGGTTGGACTCTTAAACTTGACAGAGGACCACAGCTCTGTCTGTGTCAGGATTATATAATAGTTCTTACATTTATGCTCCATTCTAGGACAGTAAAAATATCCCCATCGTTTAATGCTGAGTTGCATTAATCTGATGCTAGGACAAAGAAAAAGAGGGGAAGGTGAGCTGACCTGTTTATATCGATTGCATTACCCTCAACTTTAATCCTCACAGGGCTGTGGAGAGGAAAGGAAAGGGGAGGGTAGAAGAGAAGAGGGGAGGGGACTAGATAAGCAGAAACACAGTACCTGGATACAGGTTAGGTGCTCAAAGATATGTGACTAACTTCCTACCTGACTAGAGTAAGGGCTCAGTAAATGACAGCTTACATTACTCGTGGTCCTTATCACAACCTTATGAAGTAGGCATTCTTACTCTCATTTAGAGCTGAGGACACAACAGATTTTCTCAAGGACACATAGCTTGAAAGTAGGATATTCAGGATCAGAACCCAGGTCTGTCTTACTCCAATGTCCATGCCCCCTCCTCACAACCTGCCTGCTTTTGAAATGATAGACCACACTGGGCACCTACTGAGCACAGCTGGGTTGACACAATGAGTGCAGGGGTTGAAGACTACCACTTGTATCAGGGACATCAAAAGCAGCCATACCCACTCTGGTGTTGGCATAATGATGAATTCCAGCATGCGACAGCCAGGTTCCTTCCTCCAAAGGCCAGTTTTCACTGAGGTCCATGTTTCCAGCAAGTCTCTTGTATGTGCAGATCTCAGATCAAATGGAATCTCCTAAAATAAATAAAAAGCACAAAAAATAGAGATGAACTGCAACTGATGCTGTCCTGGGAAGGGGAGCCTTTCCTGAAGGAAAATAGTTTCTAGTTTATTACATTTCTTTAGCATGCAAATATTGTTGTCAAGATTCAGGCATGGCCTGCGTGTGAGAGATCTTCCAATGAGGCTACTCAAGTTCAGGAATCACTGTTTCCCTCTCCATCAGTTAACAAACGTTTATGGAGAGAGCTATCACATGCTGGGCTTTGAGCAAAGAACTTACTGTGTTTAGTTCTGCATGTTTTATAGGCTCCTAGAATTTCAGGGTAGGATACAGTGGGATCTCAATTTTATAAAAATAAATAGGTATATATACTATATATACCTGAAAAAGAGACTGGAAAAAGTTGAATTAAAAAGTTTGAAGTAGCTATCATTGTATTGGAAATGTGAGTGCTTTTAATTTTCTTTGTAATTTTCTGCATTTTTCACAATAAACATGCATTCTTTTTACAGTCTGAAAAAAGTATATAATAAATATTTTAAAGGAAAATTCCAGGGCCAATAAGGATCATGGAAACTAATTTTCATTTCCTCTTGAAAACTATGATAAAAAGTTCTGTCACAAGGGCCCTTGACTCTGCTAAAAAGGACACCTCGCTGGCTACTCACAAGATGTCCAGCTTGGAGAATGTCTATCAATAAACTGCATCTGGGAAGATTACAGCTCATGGTCAAACTTCTGCCCACATCACAAACAGAGCTTCATAACACTCCAGCAGTGTTCTTAAATGTGCTTAAAGCAGTGTTCTTAGCGTGTAGCAGGTTCTTAAATGTGCCTGAATAATTGAACATGACTGATTGGCCTAATCTGCAAATGCAACAAGTGGAACATCCACATGGCAGAAACCCTGTCGGCCTAATTAGGATGGGCAGCCATTATCATTTGTGGTAATCAGAGCACCTGGCTGGATTTGGTCTCCAGAATGCTGTTCGAAGTTGTCTTGCAGGCTCCTGCACAGCCGGCCCGACTGCAGACATGGCAAACTGACTTTTTGGCTGTCTGCCTAGAGAAATCTCGTACTCTTGGGAGTTGTAACAAACAACCAAAAATCTCTAGTAAAATACCAGGAGGTAACAAAGATTGTACTGTACTCTGTCAGGTACTGGCTCACTAGGGATATGTGTTCAATCCAAAGTTTTAGAAGAATCCTAGACCAGAGTGCAAATAGCACAATGCCAGAGTGAAAACACTTATCAATAAATCCAGAATTTAGCCCTGACTCTGGCATCATATCCAGGTGATGTTGGGAGAACCACTTTACTCTCTCTCGACTTAGTTCCCTCCACTTTAAATGAAAGAATTGGGACTAGATGTTGTCAAAGGCCTGTTCAGTCTTTCAAGACTGGCAGCCTATAACAATATGCTTTTACACACAAAGGCAACCCCTCCACCCACAATGAGACGAGAAATCTGCAATATTTCTCTGTTAGCAAACTGAGACATCAGCCTCAGTATGTGAGAGGTGTGACTGTTTGAGGCTGGAGGTAGACTGCCATTAGAACAAAATATTGGGTTGTCGGAAAAGTCAGGATGCATTTTTGCAACGAAAAACAAAAAAAAAATACATCCTGACTTTTCCGACAACCCAATATGTTCTTGGTGCAAAAATAAAAAACATATCTGGAATCGAAATCCAGTCTTGGGCCATGATAACATTGGTATCATCATTTAGTTAAATATTTAACATCTTGTATCTTCATCAATTATGAAATAACTAACAATTATACTACATCCTTAAAGAGCAACATTTATTTACAATAGATATGTCATTGAAAACCATTTCATTAATCCTACAGTATCCTTGAGAAGTGAGTTAGAAATTCTCATAGCTTTGTTTGACAAAAATAGAGCTTTATTGATTAGAGAGTAATTTTTAAAGTAAATTTCCCATCTTTCTTGGTCCAGTAGCCTAGACACCCACCCACTGGCCCCCAGGACACAGATTTGCAATATGTTATCTTCTGGATGTGTGAGTTTAGCCTCGCACATCCATGCATTTTATTTTATTAATCTGAACAACATAGGTTCATGTTGAGTGTTTTATTAACTTCAACCTGCAAACCCCGCTGGTTTTTCTCATGCTTGAATTTCACACCTCAGCTTGGGAAGGACAAGCACAAAATGTGAAATGAAATTACATCAAACACAAGTATATCAAGAAAGACTGATCAATCACATCTGTTACTGAAACTCTAACACCACCACTTCAGTCACAGGAAGTCCCAGAGTTGCTCATGAAACTCTGGAGCCTAGAAAATATTTTCTGTCCATATAAAACAACATATCCAGAATTTCCTATAATGTGTTTAACTTTTATCCAAGTCAAAATGCTATCAAAGATGAAGTCCATGAAGAAGAAACTAAAGAGAGAGGGAAAGAATTAGTGCAACTATGGGAATGGGAAGTGAGAAATACTTTTCTCTAAAGCAGTACATGGCAGCTCGAACAATAATGTGTATAAGGTGGGGAGGCGAGAGTGGGAAAGCCTATCGAAAACTTGCAGTTGTAATTCTGACTTTGAAAAGCACTCAAAGACATACTTTTTTAAAAAGAGGTATCTGTGCTCCCATGTTCATTGAAGCGTCACGCACAATAGCCAAAATATGAAAACAACATAAGTGTCTTTTCAACAGATCAAGGGATAAAAATGTTACACACACACACACACACACACACACACACACACACACACACGGATATTATTCAGCCATGAGTGAGAAGGAAATCCTGCCATTTGGACAACATGGATGGACCTGGAGGGCATCTGCTAAGTGAAATAAGCCAAAGACTGACAAATACTGCTTGATATCATTTATATGTGGGATCTAAAAAGAAAAAAATAGAAATCATAGAAACAGAGAGTAGAAAAGTGGTTGCCAGAGTCTGGGGCATGGGAGAAACAGGGAGAGATTAGTAAAAGGGTACAAACTTACAGTTATAAGATGAATAAGGTCTGAGGATCTAATGTATAACAGGATAACTATGGGTGATAATACTGTATTGTATAATTGAAATTTGTTTAAAAAGTAGAACTTACATGTTCTACTAAAATGAAAGATAAACATGTGAGGTGATGGATGTGTAACTAGATGGGAGGAATCCTTTCACAATGTACACATACCATATTTTGCTGTGTATAATGTGCGCCTGTGTGTAATGTGCACCCACATTTTTGGCCCAAACTTTCAGGGAAACAGAATTAGTACTATCCATATATAAAGTACATCCTTATTTTTCCCTCACAAATTTGGGCAAAAAAGTGTGTATTACACATGGCAAAATATGGTACTGGTATACACATAGATCATCACCATGTACATTTTAAATATCATACAATATTATTTGTCAAATATACCTCAACAGCTGAAAAATAAAATAAAAAGCAAAGGAAAGGTGGGGGAGAGAGGCAAAGAGAGATGAACTAAGCCACCTGCAGATTTGGACAGTGAGATCTACGCAATACTGGGGTACTATGAAACATAATTGATATTTAATAAATATTGGTTGATTGAATGGACGAATAAGTGATAATAACCAGTGGGTAAGGACCCTAGTCAGATATTAGATATCATTAAGCTCCCAAAGGAAACCTGTCTATCCTGAGAGAGTGGTGTGAACCTGAATGGGCCATTGGACTTCAGGAGGATTAGCTCTATGTCTACCCGTCCACCAGAACTCTCCCAAAACTGACACATCCTCCTCTCTTTTCAGAGCTGCCTCTAGAGCGAGCCATCCCCTCAGCCACCTGAGCCAGAAAATGGCCATCCTTGATTGAGTGATTACATCTCACACCCAGTCAGTAGCCAAGCTTTGTCTATTCTAACTTTCAAATGTCTCAAGAATATATATATATATATATATATATATATATATATATATATATATATATATATATATATATATATATATATATTGCTCTCTGTTTTCATTGCCTCAGCCTTAGTTCAGCCACTATACTCTCTCACTGAGATTCTGCGATGATTTTAGTGGGGACTTGGTCTCTCTTTCTTCCAATCCATTCTCCACATTTTGTTGTAGTAATATTTTTTTAAAGCACAAATCTGATCATGTCGTGCTTGATGAAAATACTCCAATGATTCATCAAACCCAAGAGAAAGTCTGGACCATTTAACATGGCATATAAGGTCCAACAATAGCAAAGTATTTGCAATCCCTGAAGCTCTTCTGTTTGGTCTTTTACATATTCAGCCACGCCTAGACCTCTAGCAAGATTGTTCTTCCTGCCTCACAGTGCTAACTACAATTTCTTCTTTCACATCTCATCTTAGATTTGGCAATGTGCTCCCTGCAGACTTCCCTGTCCTTAGCCGGTTACAGCGTGTATCACACTGTACTGCGATTATGTGTTAATATATCTTGAGAATTTAGTCCATAGTTTATGTTCTCAAGAGCAGAGATCCTACTCATTTGTATCCTAGCATTTCTACAGTGGCTGTCACAAGGTAAGCACTCAATATGTATTTGGCGAATAAACAAATATAGGAGTGAATGATGGTGTTTGGCACAAGCATATTTCAGGTTAACCCGTCCCTTTGGAAAGTATTCTCTTTGCAACCTTACCCGTCCTCTCTGTTTCTTTGGAAATTTCTCCACCTAAAAACCACACCCAAGCTGCCTCTGCTTCCTGGCCCCATTCTGACCTTCTCAGCCAGTCTAACTTGCTGAGTCTCCCACTTACACTCCTACTTCAGTTTGCATACCTGTCCCTCTGCCCAGCATGCCACTAGAACCCCTGTCCTCATACACCTGCATCCTTCTCCCAGGTTGGGATGAAGCTACGCAGGAGACACCTGCCCACCTAATGCAGCCGAGTCACACCTAGACTTCTAATCAACACCCCCAAGCTCATTTCTGGCAGTGGGGCCTTGATCTAGGAATCTAAATTCAGAAAAACCCTGGCCATAATTTGACACTGCCTTAACTGCCGTGATATAGCTCCAACTATAGAGAAGGAATTAACTAACTAGAAGTGCCATGTTTGAGGAATGAGATGGCATATGCCATCATTCAAGTATTCAAGCAATCATGAGTTCTAAGGAATATGAACACTCTTGCAGCAAGCAAGTCCATTCACTGATAACTTCTACTATAAAGCAAGATATACATAAATATAGATAGAGATCGATATATAAAATGAATTCATTGATTCATTTGATAAATACTTACCTGCTGTCTCCTATTTACTAGTCACTGTGCTAAATGCTGGGGATAGAAAAGGATAAATATTGCCCTTCTTTCAAGGAGTTTTCAACCTTGTGAGGGAGACACATATCTGGATATATCATTACAGAACAATGTATTAAGTGCAAGAATAGAGACATGCACAAGGTAAACCAAGGATATGCAAATAATAGAATCTGAAAGTTGAAAGGAATCTTAGGGCCTTTAATCTAACCCTTGCCTTATTCATGACTCCCCAGCATATGCCTAACAGCCTATACTTAAATACTACCAGTGAGAAAGAGCTCACTTTCTCCCCAGACAGCCTATTACATTTGTGAACGCTTCTGTCAAGCAAGTCACTTAAAATTCTCAACAAAATATTGATGTTCACCAACAACTCTCAGTGCTGCTAAACTGTTCCAGAACCTCCTGCCCCTTGTTCTAGTCTAAAAAGGCTAATTGAAAGTGAGATATTCTTCCAGGAATATCAAGATTTTACCCCACTTCTGATACTCTCCAACCCTTGCTGGTAAGGAACTTCTTCTGCAGTGAGTAAGGAATCGAAAAGAACATTCCATCTTGGTTATGAATAGAGGGTGTAAATCTATCTTGTCACACCCAGAAAACAAACCAAACAACTAAATTGAAGCACAAGAGGGAAGAAGTCACATCATGGGATCTTCCTTCTCCACTGGGAATTTCTAGCTAAGATAGACATTATCTAGGCTCTAGGTGTCCCAGTCTCTTTGGGAAGCTATAACGAAGGACCACAGACTAGGTGGCTTACATACAACAGAAACTTATTTTCACAGTTCTTCAGGCTAGAAAGTCCAAGATTAGAGTGCAAGCATGGTCAGGTTCTGACCAGAAGTCTTTCGGTTGCAGACTGCTTGTTTCTCATCACATCCTTACATGGAAGGAGAGCTAGAAAGTTCTCTGGGGTCCCTTTTACTAGCATACTAATCCCATTCATGAGGGACCCCATGACCTAATTACCTGCCAAAGGCCCCACTTCATAATACCATCATATTGGGTTTAAGAGTTCAACTTACGAACTTTGAGGGAGCACAGACATTTAGTCCATTGCACTAGGTCTAGCCTGATATCAGCCATCAGAAAAACCCAATCATCAGTGAACTTGTGGTCCACAGTGGAACAGAAGGCAGTCTCCTCTTGGGCTGTCCCAAGGGTTTGGCTCTGAATAGAAACTTTCAATTTCTAAACTTGGAAAGTTCATTTCCTTCCAGCTCCAATAGTCCAAACACATCATAGTATACATCTGGGCTCTTAATATTCAATGGCACTAAAAAAATAAAACTCTTAAATTTGGTTGAAGTAGAAGAGTAGAATGCTCTAAGTATCCACTGTAAAAGAAAATGCTTCTATACATAAACAGAAGGACATGAAATGCTAGAGGCAGAGAGTCTTCCCCTGACTGAAATGGCTGATGTTCAGAAAGCCGACATGATTATTCTGGACTTCTTTTTTTTTTCCAAGAATTCCTATCAGCTTTGTAGAACTGGAAAAATTTCAGGAACTTGAAAACCATTATTTCAAATTGGCTACTGTGGAATTCATTGATGCTAAGATTTTAAGTATTCCAATAAGTAATTTATGCCACTACTCTAAGAAGCTGTGGCAACAAGCACATTTTTAGTAAACCTAATGAAGTTATAAAATTACAAGGTCTTTCACACAACTCTCAATGACTCAGGCTTTTCATGTCTAAGTCAGTCCATTGCGACAAAGCTCCGAAGTCCTCTCCACCATGCAACCTTCCCTGGCAGAATTATTTCCTTCTCCCTTTGTAATTCTCAGAAATGTTTATATTCCATTAAGATGCTGCTTTTCTACTGGATGGTAATACTCTCTTTACAAGATGATTGCTGTGCCCATTAGAAGGTAGTCTCCTCCTGCGCTGGCCGAGTGGCACGATGGTTAAGAACTGGCTTGGGACGCCAGAGGGCCCCGGTTCGGATCCCACATATGAGAGCCAGTGACACTGGCCTCTACAGCTAAGATGCTGAACAACAGCTCAACCTGGAGCTGGGCTGCTATGAGTCACCCAGTGACGGCGTAGGCTGCAGTCCTGTGGCAGTGGGTTGCCATGGGCTACCGTATGTAGCCAGCAGCCAGCGTGAGCGGCCA
>NW_017731624.1:454758-472074 GCF_001890085.2 Hipposideros armiger | reverse complement strand
CGTCCTCCACAACTAGACTGAAGACCAAAACGACAGCAACTTGTCTGTTCCCCTTCCCCCAATTCCCCAGCACTGTTCCCATCCCCCCAATTCCCTAATAAAAATCTTTAAAAAAAAAGAAGGTAGTCTCCTCCTGACAAAGTCATTGTTTTATCCACCCTTTCCTTCCACACAATGCCTAGCCAGACAGGGGGTTGAGCAATGATGGTTGAATTAATGAGACTGACTTACCTACAGCTGAGAAACACAAATGACTCTGTACCAGCAAACTCTTCACATAACTCAGGGTTATATCAGCAATCATAACAAAACATTTGTCACTATATTCTGCCACCCAGCAGCACAATGCCCAAGTGTGCACGGATGAGCAAATAAAAAGGAAAATAAATATTTCGAAAAAACTGTGTTCTCACCTGGCTTAACTTAGTGACCCCGGACAAATCACTTCACCTCCATGAAGCTCAGATTTTCCTAGTGTGTAAAATAGGGCTCATAAAGTCCATTATTCCATCTTTAATAGAGTTTTGTTAATATCAAATGTCAACTGGAGAATCATCAAAACAGCGCACAATGCACAGCATTGTCATCATTCAGCAAATTTGCTTATAGATATCACTTGCTATGCAGCACTGAATTCCAGCTTGGAGTTGCCCAATATGGGAGGTGACCTAACATATGGAAAACAGTATGAAGGGAGTGGGTAAGAGCAAGGACTTTAGGGACTCATTTAGATTTAAATCCCGGGTCCACCATTTCCTAGCAGAGATCTGTGAGCAAAGCATGTAATGTTCAGCCTAATTTTCCCCATCTGTAATAAAGGATCATAGCACACGCTTTTGTGGGCTTGTTGTGAGGATTAAATGAAAATACATATCATGTACCTAGTACAGATCCTGGCCAGTAATAAAATTCAATAAATGGCAATAGCAGTTGTTTTTATTATCATCATTATTAACTCTTGAAGCAGATACACTTCTGGTAGTGACTTAGCCCCATTTGCAAACTTCATTCCATGAGGAAACAGGATGAACTGTGACGAGGCATTAGGAAGCAGTCATTTGTCCCCAGAGGAAGGCTGCTGGCTAGAACACACTTCCCTGGAAAAGGATGTGTGAAAAGTGGGTAAGACTACAAACGTGAAACATTTGCTGTCTGCCAGTCCTAAAACGGAAGGGGAAAAAAAAAATAAAGCTAGGCAGGAAAGAGTAGCAGAGGCGGAGAGGCAGAGAGAATTTCTGTAAGGACTTGCTGAGGCAGAGCCATAATGCCTCCTGGGTGTGGGATGCTGGGAAACCACAGGAGAAGATTAAGTCGTTCTATTTGAGAAAAGGAATTGGGCTGCAGCCTATGAGGCAAAGAGAAGAGCCAGAATAAGATAAACTGCCATGGCTCTGATTATGAACCAAGAATAGGATAGTGACGTGGGCCCCACAGTTCACATGCAGATCCTTACAGCCATACCTGCACAGCGGAAAATATCGGAGTCGCCGTCTAACCAAGCTGTCCAGTAGAAAAATAATGTGAGCCCACATGAATAATTTTAAATTTTCTCATAGTTGTGTTTAAAAAAAGGAATGAAGGGGAGTTCATTTTAATAATATATTTTATTTAATTCATTATATCTAAAATAGTATTTCAACATGTAATCAACATAAAAATTAGTGATGAGAATGTTAGAGGTTTTTTTTTACATCGAGGCTTCAAAATCCGGTGTGTAGTTTCACTCACAGCACACGTCAATTTGTTCTAGCCATACCTTAAGTGCTTAATAGCCACATCTGGCACAGGTCTCACCCCAGAGGAAAATGAATTCCATTCTCCTGACATCCTTAATACTTTTTGAAAGCCCAAATTCCTAGAGCCAGAAAAGACCTCTGGAGATGTTCAGAGTGCAAGGGCCATCTAAACATTCCTGACAGGTTTCCCCTTAGCATCTTTGCTTGAATGGAAGCAGTTTCACACCCCATTGCCAACCATCCTCCAGTTCACGTAGGGCTGACTTAGTGGTTGGCAGGACAGGTTAAGCGTGGTGGATGTCCTTTCCACGCTCCCATTCTGAGGGAAACTGCCTGGCCCACACCCTCCTTCTGCAATCCCACAGCAGCTCTATGCACCCACTGCTCCCCACGATCTCTCTGGGCCAGCTGACCAAAGGTGGGTACATGATTCTAAGAACCATTCGATCCATTCATGTAGTCACCTGGTATGGAAAATCCCACCCAACCACCAGGGACAGGTCACTGGGGACCCGCTGGACCAATCAGATCCTGTCGGGAAAATAGAGGCAGAATCAGTCAGCTGATGGAGAGAAGCATCAGAAGGAGACACACAAGAAGCAGAGAGAGCAACAACAATATTGGGTTCCCTTCCAACCAATCTGCAGGTGTCTTCAGGTTCTTCTTCAATCTGTTTTCCAGATCAGACTTCCAAAAGCCATTTCATTTTGACAAAGCAATTCTCCAGATGAAAAAAAAAATTGAAAGCCTCCTACGGGAAGGTCTCCAAATAACCCTGGTTCCTGGAGCTCTGTTGGAACCTTCCAGTACCAACCACATTGTGGGCCCCTGAGACACAGCTGTTTTGCCTTTTCTGGTTTTCCATGAGATTCCTGTATCTAGTTTACAAGAATCCCTTATGTTCTGAAGAAGCCTGAGTAAGACTATGCCTTTTGACAATAAGGCCTACCACAGAGATGGAAGCTTTCACACACGTATGAGCAAAGCTCTTTTCCATCACTCCCCCCTGGACTTGTTTGCACTCGCTCTCATGCCAACACTTAGCCTGACAGAGAAGTGATGGATTACTTTGGGTTGCATTCCCATGTAATTATTCTGAAAAGACCTCATCATAGTGGCCTTCTGGGGACTCTCTTAAGCCTTATGTCATCTACAGCAGTGCTTCTCAACCATGACTGCACATTAGAGCCACCTGGGGTACATTTAAAATATGCTGATGCCAATGCCCTCCCCCAGCCTTATGAAATCAGAATCTCTGAGGGCAGGTCCCTGGACATCTGAATTCCTTAAAAGCTCCCCAAATAATTCTAATGTGCAGCCACAATTGTGAAACACTGATATACAGGATATGCCCTTATACAGCTTTAGGTTTCTGGCAGAGAAAAATCATGTACTATTTTTAATTATAAAAGAAATGCATATTTGTTTTTTAAGAATACATAAAAAGTGGGGAATTATTTAAAGTAAAAAGTAAGTCTCACTCATAGAATCCCCAACAGCCCCAGTCCCTAGAGGTAACTATTATAGTTCCTTTTATGCCCTTCCAAAAATTGTCTATGCCTATGTAAATATAATATATATTTTTTTTGTGGCTGGCTTTTTCTCTTACTAATGTATCTTGGTTATTAGCCTAGACATTTTTGATAAAGAAAAATAATGGCAGGTTTTGAGACAGTACTTACTTTCCCAGATAATACAATAAATTATAAAACCAAAGTAACTAAAACAGTTGATCTTGTTGCTGTGATAGATTAATTATTTGATTAGAATCAAATGTTCAAAAAATAATCAATGACATTCATTTAGTATATGAAAGAATTGACATTTCAAGTTACTGGAATGAAAGGATAGAGTATTCATAAATAGTATTGGAGTAATTGGCTATTTTTTAAAGTGATTTCCTATTTCACAGTATATATAAAAATGAATTCAAAATGAATAAAAAATCTAAACAATAAAAGCAAATTCCTAGGCATGTTGGAAGAAATAATTTTATTCTAGAGTGGGAAAATCTATTAACATGTGAAATCTAGAAGTCATAAAATAAAGGACAGACAGATTAGACTATATAAAATGTAAAACTTCTCTATAAAGAAAGACACAATAAAGAAAAGTAAAATAAAAATGAGTGAACGGAAGACAATATTTTCAACATGTATAAAAAAGATTAATATCCATACTATGAACTCATGCCAATAAGAAAATGACAATCAACAGAAAGACTGGCAAGACTATGAACTGACAATTAACAGATAAACATAAACTATAAATGTATGAAAACGTATTCAATTTCAATACTCAGAGAATGAAAATGAAAACAATGCTGATTTTTTTTTCATGTATCATATTGTCAAAATGTTTTAGAAGATTGATTAATACCAAGAAGTAGTGATTCTTTCAAGAAATAGGTAGTCTCACTCTTTGGTAGAAGAATAAAAAATTGATACAGCTTTTAAATGGCAATTTGGCATATTCTATAATGTAAAAGTCATATGTCCTTTAGGATCCAACTTGTGCAAAAGAAAGAAGTAGACACACACACACACACACACACACACACACACACACACACACACACTCCTAATCATGTAGAGAAAGGGCTAGAAGGAATCTCAGACTTTTAATAGAGATACTTCTAGGGAAAGAAGGGAGATTTCAAGCTTAGGACTATGATGAGGCTTTGAAGGAAAAATTCATTTAACATCATGTACTTTATATATTTTTTATGATTTTTATAATGTATATTAATTTTGTAATGTTTTAAATAATAAAAAGAAAGTTCTTTCATATTAATTTATTCTTCTTGAATTGTGAGTTTATGTTCCTTTCTTATGTTTATTGGCCATTTCTATATTTTTTTTTTCTGACCAGCCTGTTCATGTATTTAGCCCATTTTTACTCATTTTTATTTTCATATTGAGTGTACTATTTAAATTTTAAGAATAATATAGTTTGCTATGTTACATAGATATAATGCATCGACTTTTTCCATTTGTCATTTGTGTTTTGATCTCATTTATACCATTTTCATCATATATGTTTAATATTTCATGTAATTATATGCATCAGCCTTTTTCTGTATAGTTTCTGGGTTTGGTATCATGCTTAGGAAGGTCTTTCCTACGTCAAGGTTATTAAATACCTTACTCATTTAAAATTATTTTTATTGTTTAATATTAATATATGTTTTTATTAATTGGGATTTTATGTAGAGATAGGGATCCAGCTCTATTTTCCTCTCCAAATGGCAGTCTCCTCCCAATACCTCTAAGTTGAAATGCTACGTTGCCACGTTTGTCGCACCTATTTCTGGACTCTTTACGCTTTTCCATTGACGTCTCTAGTGTTGCACCGTATTTTAATTATTGTATGTTGGAACATGCTTGAATATCTAGTATGGCTAGACTTCCTTTCCCCCATTTCTCTCCCACCTCCCCCCAGAGGTTGCCTGGATACTCTCATTTTTTAACTATAAAAGTTTATCATGAGAAAAGGTATTATAGACTCATTTCTCCAGGTTCATAGCCTCTTGATTTAACCAAATACCCTGGAAATAACTCAATAGGAAATCATAAAAGGACCCTAAAAGGTAGAGAGAAGAAGGCTGACTGGCTAGGGACTTCAGGAGTTGAGATACCATGGCGATTTTCCTAGGTTTTCTTTTTATCTACCACATATCCCATGCTATGCACCAGAGAGGCCTATACCTGAAACCACCAAGAGGCATAGGATGATTAAAAAATAAGCAAGAACAGCCTTCTCTATCTGGACAAAGGACAGAGAAAAGGTGAGCCCAGCAGAGACCTAGTGGGGAGATACATCCTGTGGTCCCCAAGCAGGGCAGTGATAGGGCCAAGAGATTGATCTGCCTGCAGCAGGAATGACAGCAGAGCAGGCTAACTCCTTCCCTGCCCCCACACCTGCTGGCAAGACTTACCTTCCTCAGTGTCAACATCAGCTGGGTCCCCACCCCATACACAGAATAGCAGTGGTCCCCATTTGCACCATTATCAGTAGGGCTCCTAAAACAACAGATGAGCCAATCCATCCACAGGTATAGCATGAGCAGAGCCTGGGTGGGGATCCATTACCTGCCCCATACCCACCAAGCAGCCCAGGAAGCACTTGCAGTAATAAAGCAGGAATGCAAATAGCACCAGTTACCCCATATTAGTATTGCAAGAACTCTGAAAACAAATTGTCACTGGAACTACAGCTCACAAAAGTAGGTCAGGACCTACACTCTAAATCTAAATAGTGTGACTACCTACAAAAATAAAATATTTAAGTAGGGTCAGGAGTCTCTTGACAATATTCAAAATGTCCAAAGTACAATTAGAAATTACTCATCATTCCAAGAACTTGCATGAGAAAAGACAGTTAACCAATTCCAGCATTGGGGTGAATCAGATGTTGGAATTATCTGACAAGGATTTTAAGTCAGCCATTATAAAAATGCTTAAATAATTACAAGTTCTCTTGAAACAAGCGAAGAAATATAAAATCTCATCAAAAAATAGAAGTTACATAAAAGAACCAAATGCAAAATATAAAGTTGAAACACATAACAGCAGAAATGAAACAATTCACCAGCTAAGAAGGAAATAAAAAAGATAACAGCAGAAATAAATGAAACTAAAAAAAGGAGCACAATAGAGAAAAACAGTGAAACAAAGAGCTGGTTGTCATAAGAAAAAACTCAGTAAGATCAATAAACCTCTAGCTAGACTGCTAAAGATAAAAAGAAAGAAGACACTGATTACCACCATCAAGAATGAAACTAGAGCTATTGTTACAGATCCTGTAGCCATTAAAAGGATAATAAAAAAAATTATGGACAACTTTATAGTGTTAAATTTAACAACTTCAAAGAAATAGATGAATGCCTTGAAACCATAAACAATGAAAACTCAGCCAAGATGAAAGAGATAATCTGAATAGTTTTACAATCATTAAAGGGTTTGAATTTATAATTAAAAAGCTCCTGAAAAAGAAATCTCTAGGTCCAAGTGATTTCACTGGAGAATTTTACCAAGTATTTAAAGAAGAATTAACACTAATTTTATACAATCTTTTCCTAAAAAATAGAAGAGAAGGAATCACTTTGTAACACATTTTATGAGGCTAGTATTCCACTGTTACCAAAATCAGACAAAGACAGTACAAAAAAGGGAGAACAACAAATCATTAACTCTCGTGAACTGAGATGTAAAAATTCTCAACAAAATATTAGTAAATTGAATCCAGCAGTTTTTTATTAAAAAAATAATTTACCATGACCAAGTGGAATTTACTCAAGATATGCAAAGATTGTTTGATATTTTAAAAATCAAGCAAATGTAATCCACCTTATCAACAGGCTAAAGATGAAAATTTCTGTGATCATATCAATTGATGCAGAAAAAAACATTTAAAAAAATCCAACACTCATTCATGATATAAATTTTAGCAAACGAAGTATAGACAGGAATTTCCTCAACTTGATCAAGAGCATGTGTGAAAAATCTACAGTTAATGTCTTATTTAATGGTGAAGGAAAGACTGAATACTTATTGTCTAAGACTGGGAATAAGGCAAGAATGTCTGCTCTCACCACTCTTACTCAACATAGTACTGAAAGTTCTAGCCAGCACAATAAGACAAGAAAAAGAAATAAAATCATACAGATGGAAAGGAAAATCAAAATTATCTCCATTTTCAGATGACGTGATAGTCTACATAGAAAACCCTGATGAATCTACAAAAAAAAAAAAACCAACAAAAAACTACAGCTAATAAATGAGTTCAGCACAATTGCAGAAGTTAATATCAACACACAAAAATTAATTGCATTTGGGGGAAATTGATTAAAAGGTACAAACTTTTAACTATAAGATGAATAAATTCTGGAGACCTAATGTACAGCATGTGACTATAGCTAATAATGCATCGTATACTTGAAATTTGCTAAGAGAGTAAGATCTTGAGTAAGCTCTCTCAAATGTTCTCAACATACACAATCACATGTAAACACACACACATGATGAGCTGATGGATATGTTAATTAGCTTGATTATGGTAATTATTTCACAATGTACTATATATGTATATCAAAACAGTGTGTTCTACGCCTTAAATATATACAGTGCTTATTTGTCCATCATACCTCCATAAAGCTGGGGAATAAAGAAAAGAAAAAAATTGCATTTCTATATACTAAATGTATACATGAAAAATGAAATTTAATAATGTAATATGATTTTCAATTGTTCCAAAGAAAATAAAATACTAAGCTATAAATCTAACAAAATATGTACAGAACTTTCATGCTGAAAATCACAACATGCTGATGAAAGAAACCAAAGAAGACCTGAATAATGGCAGAAATTTTTCATGTTTAAGGACTGGAAGTCACCACATAGTAAAGATGTCACGCCTGTCCAAACTAAACTACATGTTTAACAGGATTTCTATCAAAATCCTAGCAAGGTTTTTGTAGACATAGACAAGCGTTTTATAAAATGTATATGGAAAGTGAAAGGCCTGAGGATAGCCAAAGCAATTTTGAGAAAGAACACTAACATGGGAGCAATCACACTACCTGATGTATGGTTTACTATATAGTTGCTATACAGTGTATGATATAGTAATCTAGATGGTGTGGCATTGCCAAAGGCCTACACACATGGATCAATGGAATAGGATGGAAATCCTAGAGACAGAATTACATAAATACACCCAACTGACTTTTGACAAAGGGTTAAAACCAATTCAATGAAGGAGAGATAGCCTTTTAAACAAATGGTGCTAGAGCAACTGGACATGACATAGGCAAAAAAAAAAAAAAAAGAAAGAAAGAAAGAAAGAAAGAAAAGAAAAGGAGAAAAAGAACTTTGACTTGAACCTGATATGTTATACAAATATTATCTCAAAATGGGTTATAGACTTAAATGTAAAACTATAAAGGTTTTAGAAAAAAAATAAAAGAAAATCTTTGAGAACTAGACTAGGCAAAATGTTCTTACACTTTACACTAGAAGAATAATCCATAAAAGGAAATTGAATTTCATCAAAATTTACAACTTTCGCTCTATGAAAGATTCTGTTTAGAGGATAAAGTAAAAATTTACAGAGTGGGAAAATATATTTGTAAACTACACATCTGAAAAAGGATGTGTATCTAGAATATATAAGGAACTTACAAAATTCAACTGTAAAAAACAAGCAATCCAATTAGAATATGGGCAAAAGTCATTAACAGACATTTCACTGAATAAGACACAGACAGTATACAAGCACATGAAAAGATATTCCCTAGCCATTAGGGAAATGCAAATTAAAATCACAATGAGATATCGTTACCCACCTATTAGAATGGCTAAAATAAAACATAGTGATAACCACATTCTGACAAGGATGCAGAGACCCTCCATTACTCATACGTTGCTGGTGCTAATGCAAAAGATTAGGGCCACTCTGGAAAATAGTTTGGCAGTTCATTCTAAAACTAGAAATGGACTTACATAAAAATCTATATATTGCAGCCTTGGGCATTTATCCTAGAAAAATGACAATGTTCATGCAGAAACTTGCACACAAATGCTCAAAGTGGAAACTACCCAAATGTCCTCCAATGGGTAAATGGGTGAAGAGTTAAATAAACTGTGGTACCGTGGAATGTTACTCAGCAGTAAAAAAGAACCAACTATTGATACATACGACAACTTGGAAGGATCTCAAAAAACTTATCCTAAGTGGGAAAAGTCAATTTCATGCATGTAAATACTGCATGATCCCATTTATAAAGCACTTCTGAAATAACATTATATAGATGGACAATGGTTAATGATTTCAAAGAGTTAGGGATGGAGGGGTAGATAAAAAGGGGTAGTACAAGAAAGACTTGTGGTGATGAAATAGTTTTGTATCTTTTAAAAAAAAATTTTTTGTATCTCTGCATCTGCCAATTATCTCTTTCTTTCTCTCTTTCTTCCTTTCTTCCTTTCTTTCTTTCTTTAAATTAAAGTTTGTCGGGGTGACAATTGTTAGTAAAGTTACATAGATTTCAGGTGTACAATTCTGTGATACATCATCTATACATCACATTGTGTGTTCACCACCCAGAGTCAGTTCTTTTCTATCACCATATATTTGATCCCCTTTACCCTCATCTACCACTCCCCTTCCCCTTACCCCAGTTTTGTATCTTGATTGTGGGGTAGTTACACGAAGTTAAGTACTCAACAAATATCATCTCATTTACTCTTCACGAGAATTTTGTGAGATGGCATTATGATCCAGATTTTAAAGGTGAAAAAACTGAGAAGAGAGCTGTCTAGACACTTTCGAAGGTCAGCCAACTAAAAAATGTCAGAATCCAGATTGGAACCCAGGTCATCTGATTTCAAAACTTGTGCTCTAACTGCTAATCCATGCGTCTTCCCTAAAGCCTGTTTTAAAGCCTCCTCTTTGGGGCTCTTTCCTAGGGGCCTCAGTTGCTTTCCACCAGACCTCAGGGCTCTAGGCATTTCCTTAACTTCATATTTTTCCTGCTCTGCCTGTTTTCCCCAACAAATTCCATGTGGAGGAGGGAGAAGGGTTAAAAGAACAGGTAAGATCTTGCAGCAGAGCTTTGAGTGAATAGAGTTAGGTGGATAAGTGATGGAGGCAGATGAGAGAAGAATGTGAGCGTGTGTGTGTGTGTGTGTGTGTGTGTGTGTGTAGAGAATTTTTTTTTTCCACTGATTTAGTTATAAGGGTAAAGTTAGTAAAGTAATCAAGTCCCTTTCTCAGGCTGTTTAAACTGTAGCATTTTCTTCCATAGTGGCCTAAGGCCTGAGACTATCCAAGGACTAAGAAGTGTCTGGATAAATTCCTCTACTCTCCCACACCCTCCCGGGGGGGGGGGGGGGGGGGGGGGGGGCTTGATCTAGACGGGATTCTGAGTAAAGAAGACGCCACCTTGTTCCAGGTATCTATTGTTGCATAACAAACTACCTCCAACCTTAGATGATATACCTTGCTATTATCTCTCAGGGTTCTGTGGGTTGACTGGGCTGAACAGAGAAGTTCTCACTCAGTGGCTCTCGCAAAAGTGCAGCCAGTGGCTGGGTCTGGGGTCTTCTAAAGGCTTCTTTCCTGAAGCCTAAATGTGAATGGCTGGAAAAACTAGGGCTGGCTGTGCTTGTCTTCATGCAGCCCCCTCATCCAATTAGCTTGGGCTTTCTCACAGTGCGGTGGTCTCAGAGTAATTGGCAGTCATGCACTGGGGCTGGCTTGTACTAACGTGTAAGAGCTGAGTCTCTGTATTTCTCTCCAGCCCTACATTCTGTGTTGTCACTTTGGTAGCTTGAAATCAGCCGTGATGGGAGGGAGTATTTTTACCGTGACAATGGGAAAACACTACAAATCAGGTTTTTTTTTTCTTTTCCCCCCAGAGAAAGCCAGGTTACCAGCACATGACTTTACATGGTGGTTCGCTTCCCCAGAGTGAGCGGGTCAAGAAACTCAGGAGGAAGCTGCAAAGCTTCTTAGAACCTAGTCATGGGTGTCCCCAAATGCACTTTCTTCTTATTCTATTGGTCACACAAGTCCCTAAGGCTATCTCCAATTCAAGAGGAGGAGAATTATCATCCATGTCCCATGGAAGAATAGCAAAGACATTGTGTCATATAGGACCCGGCACAGAATAGGGGTTAAATAAATACTTGATGAATAAATGAAAGAGTAAATTCACATAAACACTAATCTGTATGTCCTGAAGTCACCCTAAAACTATAAAGCCTTCTGGGAAGTTTTGTTTCATCATCAGAGAGGTCAATGATTTTTAAGTCCTCACAAAGCCAAAATCTAAATTTGCCTGATGTCGATCTATTTACACTCCGTCTGCAGGTATTCACAGACCTGTTTACTCAAGTCCTCCCTGCTTATGTACTCAGCTGGTACTGTACACCTGACAACGGCAGAATGCTTGTTTTATAAGTGATTATATACTATTTGGGTTTGCTTTACCACCTTAAGTAAACTGCATATCCTTAAGAGAGTTCTTCTGTGTTTCTTTGCCACTCCTCCTTCCTTCCATGCCCAAAACAGATAATTATACATACACACACAAATACTTACAAGATATGTGATGGTTAGAGATTACAAGCCTTAAAAGGGAAGGAAAGAAGGAAAGGAGCTAAAAATTCTTAATTGCTATGTTTTAGAGCCTTCCATAAATGTTCTTATCTAACTCTTGTATTCACCCAGAAAAGTAGACATGCTTATTTCCATTTCACAGTTCAGGAAAATGTGTCTCAAGAAGTTTAGCAATCTGGTCAAGGCCACACTAGGAAGTGGGGAAACTAGGATTCAGCTGTAGGCCTGTCCAGTTCCAAGGCCTGAGCTTCTGCATTCCTCAGGCCATCGTCCCACTGCAATACACATTCCCCACCTCCCGCCATTCTCTCTGCTTCCCTCCTTGAAGTATCTACAAGAGTCATAAAAATGCTGATGCTTCTAAACTCGATAGGGAAACAGGTGTTTCAAGTTCTGCTCTTGTAAAAAAAAAAAAGTCCTTTAAAAGCTAAAAGCTTGAGAAGATAAGAAGCTTAAAACATCTTATATTGGGAAGGAAGTGAGCCTAGTAGCACGGAAATTGACTAAAATTGCAATAACTCAGACAAAAAGTGTTGGTGGGTTGGACCAAGGTCATAGTGGTGGGATGAATAGATGTGAAAATTTTGAGGGACATGAAGACAGAATCACCAGATTAGTGATTGATTGGATTGTATGGGTGCTGATCAATCATTGTGGAATCACCCAGCTGCACAGGGAAGGTAAGACTGAGGACAGGAAGCCTGGATGGGACTCCTGGAAAAAGATGATAAGGGCTTAGCTAGGAAAACAGCCATGGAAGTGGGAAAATGGATGGATTTGAGAGACAACATAGAGGCAGAATCTGCTGGATGTGTTTGCCAAACCAGATGAGGGAATGTGAGGACAAAAGTGGGGTCAAAGGCGAAGTCCAGAAATCTGTTATGGACAACCAGGTACTTTTCCCTGAGCTAGGGACACAGAGAGGGGAGCAGATGTCAGGTAAGGATGAATTCTGGACGAGCCAAGTATGAGGTGAACGTGTCAGCAAGCGCTGGCAGGCAGTACGTAATTGCATTTAAAACAAAACAAGCATCTCTTGTTTAATGAGATTCTTGCTCCCTTCAGAGGTTAAGGATGAATGTACTGAATACAATGAAGTCAGGTTCTGTGTCAGGTAATAAAGGGCTTTACAATTCTTAGTGCTTTCACTTCACAGTGGTTCTACTCTCTCCAAAAGCCATTTATCACCCTGGAGGCCCTTCTGTCATAGCCAAGATGTCTTTATTGGGCCTTCCAAGGCTAATATGAGATAATCAGCGACCATGACTCATATAACTCATAGAAAGTGTTGCAGGAAAGTATCCCTAGGACCACAGGTCTGCCTGTGCAAGTACACACACACACACGCACACACACACACACGCACACACACACACACACGCACACACACACACCTTCATGCTCATTTTCTTAGAACGCGTATGGACAGGCACGAAGACGTGTTTGTACACTTCTGCCCCACATAGCAGCACAGCCATTGTTTACTCGAGGCGCCTGCATGTCAGGACAAGATTGTCTCCTGCTAGAACTCTGAGGAAGACATGAAGCATTCAAGCCAGAGAATGAGTAAAGGCTCCCTGGAGAGCTGCTGCTTTTCTGCGCATCAACTTTTGTCATGAGACTATGAGGGTTCCACCCAAAACACAGAGCCAGTAGTTAGGAAGGCAAAGCGGGTAAGACGGCCCCAACCCAGAGGAGACCACCTGTAGGTGCTTCACCAACATGCTGGTTACACAACTCTTAGAAACCAAGCCCAGATTCAGTTTCCATGCCCACTGTGAGAACCTGCCACTGCCCCTGAGCTGAGTGGCGTCCTGCCAGCACACCAGGTGGACACCAGCTGCCTGGGAACCAGCCGTACTCCTCAGCCAATCGATTGCCCCTTAACCTGACTCCAACAACTTTACCCAGAGATGCCCGAGAAACTCCCCCTCAAATCAAGCTTTCCTGGATGGAAACCCAGTAAATAAGAGCTTCCTTACCTGAGAGAAGGTCCTGGTGACCAGCAGTGGAAAAAACACCAACTTCTAACAGAAGTGACAGGGATTCACAGGGCAAATCTGTCGGTTTTAAAAGAAGAAAGGTGACTTCATCCCGGGTGCCGTGGAGTTTAAAAGAGCAACGAGTGCTCCCTGGCCGAGCCAGCGCTGCCTCATCAGTGATGACTCCATCCAAATTATGCAGCCGCTGCCCAGACACGCTCAGCCTCCAGAAGGTAAATCGCTGGAATCTGACTAGCCCTGTTGTTTTCAAAGAGCTTCAGAAAGTCCTGAAGCACCAATCGCCTGAACCGGGCGGCACCAGGATAGAAAAACCATGCACTTAGATCCTGAGTCGTATCATTATCTCCCTGGAATCCAACCGTCTGAAAAACAGCTTCTAGGGAAAGAAAACAAGTATTTAAATTCCTGAGAGATAAATTTTGCAGAAAGGAGGGGAGAGAGAAGAAGCAAAGTTATTTCAGTCAGGACAAAGGGGCATTAAGAAGCTTGAAATGATCACCTTGCTAAGAGGTTTTCAGAGCTGGTGGATTTATAAGCATAGAAAGGTGACAAAATAGGTGACAGTTCTTTGTAGAGGAGAAGGTGTTTAGGTGAGCAAAGGGGATCAGTCACTGTATGGAAAGAAAGTGTGACAGCCTTTATAAGAAGGCAACTGATTTTTATTTTCTTTTTATTGCCTATGAAAAGTACCACTTAACCAATGTGGGGTCATTTGTAACAATACATAAGCTCAAAACATGCTCACATTTCACCAAGAACAATTAAGAAGAGATGTTTAAGTAAGGAATTTTCTCTTTTGTATGTTAAAGGGGAGGCTGGAGCAAATGAATTTATAACCAGGGATTCAATGTCACGTCAAGCTACCCAGGAGGCCAGGCACCTTCCCTGACGCCACATCCTTGAGCTAAACTTTGGGCAGGACTTCTGGCTGTGGTCCCAGGGCAAAGAATGATAATGAGTGTGACCTCTGTTGGAAGTGGGGCAAATGGTCAAGCTTAGCCACCCAGCACCCTTTCCCTTACACCTCTACTTGAGGAGAGTATGCCGGGACTTTCGGTCAATAGGCATGTGTCCAGGTTTTTGCTGAGCTATTTTGAGACTTTGGGATCTTTGTGTGTCAAGTACAGAGAGTAAAACAAGAAAAAAATCTCTTTCTGTTTAGATAGAGGTATTCAGGTTCAACATGAGAAAGGGGTTTCTGAACTCAGAGATTTAAGAAATGTCAACGTGGATTATAAAAGGAACTTGCAAGTCTTCTGGTCAGGGCGTAAATAACAATAAAAGTAGAAGAGGAACAGAGTTTCATCAATGGTAAGATCAATAAAAGGGCAGGAGCCATTCTTATTCACTTCATCACAGTATCCTCAAAGCCTAGCACAGGGAGTAGCCCACAGTAGGTGCTCAGTAGGTAGAGTAAATAATGTCAGACAGCCTCTTCCTGTTCAATTTCTAGAACAGATATGGTGAGAACTCTTAAAGTCACCCTCTGGTAAACAAGGCAGTTACAGAGAGCACAGCCATTGAGTCTTATGGAATGCAAGAGGAACTTGGCCCTTTGCTATGCCTCAGCCTCCAGATTCATTGCCAAAGTTAGAGTACAACAAAGGAAAGCAGTTTCTGGACCCAGAAGTCTCCTTTGCCTACCCGGATCCTCTATACATCAGCTAGACTCTAATGTCCTTTCCTAAGGCCAAGATTCCATCTAATGCACAATCTGCCATTTAACTTCAATTATCTTTTGTTTTCAACATTCTATCACAAAAATTTCAAACTTAAAGATGCATTGAAAGAATTTCACAGTGAACACCCATATACTCATGTAGTTTCTTCAGTTGACATTTTATTATATTTGCTTTATCATATATTGATCATCTGTCCATTCCTTTATCCATCCAGCAACCCATTTAATTACTTTTCTTATTGCGTTCCAAAGTTAAGTTGCAGATATTAATACATTCCTCTCAAGTACTTCAATGTTATTAACCAGAGTTCAATATTTGTTTACAAGTATTTTTTTCCAGCGTACCATTTTCCCCTCCTACCAACAATGTTTAAGAGTTTTAGTTGATTAACATCCTTTTGACATTTGTTGTCTGTCTAATACCAGCCATGCTGTTAATGTGGTGTGGTATCTCATCATTTGCATATCCTTAATTACTAAAGCCGTTGAATGTTTTTTCATGTACTTATCGACCATTCATTTACTATCTCCAGTTCAAATCTTTTGGCTATTTTTAAATTGAGTTGTTTGTCATTTTATTATTGAGTTTTAGGAGTTCTTAGTATATTTAAGATACCAATTTTGGGTCAGACATGTTTTGCAAGTATTTTCCCCTGCCCTGCGGCTTGCCTATACATTTTCTTAGTAATGTTTCTTCTGATGACCAGAAGTTTAATTTTGATTAAGTCTGATTCTTTTTTTTCTTTTTGGCTTTTGTCTTCCCCCAGTCATGAAGCTATTCTCCCATGTTTTCTTCTAGAAGTTTTATAGTTTTAGACCTTATGTCTAGGTCTACGGTCCATCACTAATTGATTTTTGTAGATAGTATGATGTAGGGAAAGGTTAATTTTTTCCCATATGAATAGTAGTTATTTCAACACCATTTGTTGAAAAGGCTTTCCTTTCCCAGTTGTGTTGCTTTGACACCTTTGTTGAAAATAAAATAAATGTGTAAGTGTGGGTCTATTTCTGGGTTCTTTATTCTCTCCATCTGTTTATTGATCCTTCTGTCAGTACCACACTGTCTTGATTACTGTAGCTTTAGGGTAAGTCTTGAAGTCAAATAGTGAAAGTCTACAAACGTGATTTCTTTTTTCAAGACATCTTGAATATTCTAAGTTCTTTGCATTTCTATAGAAATTTTAGAATCAGCTTGTCAATTTTGATGAAAAAGCATAGTAGGATTATGATTACAATTGTACTGAATCCATAAATCAATTTGTTAATTGACATCTCAACAACACTGAGTCTTTCAATCCATTAATTTGGTATACCTCTCCATTTATTTACATCTTTAACTTCTCTCAGCATTGTTTTATTGATTTTCTCTTTGTCATTGATTTTCAGCAGTTTGACTATGATATGCCTAAATACTTTTTTGTTTTGTTTTGTTTGTTTTTTATATTAATTTTTTTTGGTCTTTATTGAAGTTTAAGAGTCTGTTTAGACTTTAAATTTTTTACCAAATTTATGAACTTTTAACCCATTATTTATTCAAATACTTTTTTGTGTCACTCTTTCTCTCTCTCCTAACCTTCTGGGACTCCAGCTATACACACACACACACACACACACACACACACACACACACGGTGCTAAAAAAATGTGTACACATTTTAAGAAAGGAAAAAACTGTATTAAATTATGCTGATGGTAACCACTTTGAGCACCTCTTGCAATTGCAGAAGTCAAATGTGACTTGTATTCATCTTTTGTTATCAGTATATATTGAGTATTA
>NW_017731624.1:393517-454696 GCF_001890085.2 Hipposideros armiger | reverse complement strand
ATATATATATATATATATATATATATATATATATATATATATATATATATATAAATATAAAATTACCTTCTGGGACTTCAGTTTTATATATATATATCCTTTTGATATTGTTGCAAAGATCTGAGTCTCTGTACATTTATTAAATCTCTGTTCCTCAGTTTGGATCATTCTTGTTGATCTATTTTCTAGTTCATTGATTTTTTGCTTTTTCATCTCCCTTCTGCTTTTAAGTATGTCCGTTGAATTATTTCAGCTATTTGTTTTTCAGTTTTTATATTTTCATTTAGTTTTTTTTATGGTTTATTTATCATCTAAGATTTTGTATATTTTCATTCTGAACATATTTTCCTTTACATACTTGAATATAGCTATAATAACTTATTTAAAATTCTTGTCTGCCAATTCCATCATCTAGGTCATTCTAGAGTTGGTCTCTGTTGATTGTCTTTTTTCTTTAAAATGAGTCATGTTTTCCTATTTCATTGTAAGTTGAATAATTTTGGAGTGTATCCTGATTATGAATGATATGTTGTCGAAAGTCTGTATTCTATTGTACTCTTCTGATGAGTATTGGCTTTTCTTTGTTCAGGCCTTTCAAGTTGCTGAAATTAAGTTGCAAAACCCTATCTCCCCTGTAGCAGCTGGGATTTCAGTTCTGCTCTTTCAGCTGAAGCTACTTAAAATTGGCCTCTGGTATATGTGGTTCAGGAGTCAACCAGAGACCTGGGCAGAGTTGCTCTGCATATCACAGACAGGGCCCTATTCTTAGGCTAAAAACTGTAAATCAGGAAACACCCCATGTCAGTCTGTTCTTCCAGTGCTTCAGTCTCTTCTGGCTTCTGTTTTTGTTGTATCTCCAGTACCTTCAACTAGTTGTTCTTATATTTTGTCCAGAGTTTATAGTTGTTATCTATAAGAGGTATGGTCCAATAGGAGCTACTTGGCCATACCAGAAGGCTTCAATTACCTTTTGAGTCATCTACTTAACTTCAACAAGACAATTCATACCTCTTTCCTGGGGTACCAAATATGTTTCCTTTCAAGCGCCACCTCAAATTTATTGGTAATATTGAAAAGGATACAGAGCTTCAACAGAAAAGGGTGACGTAATCAATAAGCCATTTTCTTTATCATATAATGCTTCATCACATATGTCTGCCTTGGACATAGGAGGGGCAGTGTAAGCCAGATATTTGCAATTTCTCTTAGTTATTTACATAACAATGCATAATACTCAGTTCATACCTACTAGAACATCTCTTGAAGTCAGAGCACTGTATTTGCTTGTTTGATGGTTAATCTTCTCCATTAAATGGAAACTTCATGAGATCCAGGCTTGTGCTTGAGAAATTCTCTCTTATGTGTCCAGTGTCCATCATGTGGAATATAGCAGGCTCTCAATAAATATTTGGTAAGTGAGTGAGAATACTGTCTGATCGGAACCCACCCCACCTGGGTACAAGTTATCATCAGGGATTTATCCCTGAAAAAGTAGGCAATCAAAGAATATCTACTCGAGTTTAAGTTTTGTTTTAGTTTTACTTTTAAAAATTACATACATAACAAATTTGGAGAAACAAATAGAGAACACATATTAGCAAAAATAAAATAAATCAAATTACCTCATTTTTCCCCCTCTCAGATATTACCATTATTACAAATTTTTTCACGTACCTTTTTGTTATCCTCAAATTTTTATTCTCAACCTTGGGTGCATATTAGAGTTTTCTGGGCAGCTTGGTAAAGTCATGATGTTCATGCCACACCCCAGACCAATTAAATCATATTCTCAGGGATTGAGATCCAGGCACTAGTACTTTTTAAAATTCCTAAGATGTCACCAATACAAGTGACCCTTGAACAACACGGGTTTGAATTGTGTAGGTCCATTTATATACAGGGTTTTGTTTTTTTCCCCCAATAAATACAGTCAGGCCTTCGCATCCCCGGGTTTTGTGTGCTCAGATTCAACCAATCATGGGTTGAAAACAGTATTTTCACATACCTAACTACAGTTTCCCAACCGTGGATTCCCAACCACATGTAGAAAGGACACTTTTTAACCCGTGGCTGGTTGAATCCGCCAATGCTAAGGGACGTCTGTAGTGTCAAAAGTCACACGCAGACTTTTGACTCTATGGGTCAGCACCCCTAAATCCCAAGTTGTTCAAGGGTCAACTTTGTACAATTAAGAGGACCTAAAAGATGTCCCAGCCAGGACTATCAGAGGTTTTTCAGATTTCATCTTCTGTCTCCTACATGACACAGCCCGTACCCTCCAGTTCAGAGAAAGCAGAATTTGAAGCAATTAAATATGAAACAATTTGAAATCAAAAGGACACCAAACATACATAATCCAGAGTGAAAGTGCATAGAAGCTGTGAGTTAAGTGCGCCAGGACCGACACATCTGTGTGCAATCAGAGGCGGACTCACCTGTACTTTGTGCTTCCTGGTGGAGCCCTGCCAGTTGGTTTCCAGTAGCAAGTTGGAGAAAGGGGTGCAGTGGCACATTAGAATGATAGGTGATGCTGATTCTACTCCTCACTTCTTCGAAAATGTCTGCTTGTTTTAGTCCCCTGGTTCCTGGCCTCTGTTCTCCCTTTGTGGTTTTAATGCTGTTTAAACTCTTTACCTGACTTTGGAATTTGAAAAGACCATCCTCAGCCAGACAATCACTGCAGAGCTGTGCCGTTGCTGGCCAGGTAGGTGGCCTGCCTGGCTGGTGTGGAACCCAGGTGAGTTGGGCATAAACATCTGTCACCACCCTTTCCCCAGCATGCCCCAGGGGAACTGATCAACAACAAAGCACTGAGCCTGGTTCTTGACCCAGGCAACATGACAGAAGCTCCCAGGAGGTTGTAAAATACCTATTCTTAGGCCCTGCCGCAGAAGAGTTAACTCAGAACCATTGGGTGATGGTATTCAAACACTGGTATTTTTGTCAAAGTGCCCCAGGAAATTAGGACATGACTCAGGGTAAGAAACAGTGGTGAGGCAACTTGGTCATCTTGCCTCATGGGCTGTGGTTAGATTTGAAATCTCCCTTCCTGCTATTCCTGGAGGCAGCATAGAGGAAAGTGTCAGGTGTTACGATAAATAGGCTATGGTTTAAATCCCTGCTTTGCCATTTACTGGCTGTGTGACATTGGCTAAGTTACTGAATATCTCAGACATTCCATTTAGTTAATGGTAAAAGAGGCAAAAGAATAGAACCTACCACTGAGACTCAATGAGACACCATATATAAAGCAACTGGCACACCGTGTGTACCTAATAAACATCCGCTCCCTTACCTCCCTGCTCCCCACACTCTCACTATACCTTGGCTTGCAATAGAGCTGTGGGCAGCTCTAGCTTTGCTTTTGGGCTTATTCTCCTTGATCTGACCGTGACCACAACATCAGCCTGGATTTGCAGCCCTGGTCCCATTCTGATCTCAGCTTCTGAATTTATCCGGCTCTTCTTTCCTGCGGTGCAGGTTCTGGGCCCAGTTTCCATCACCTGTTTCTGTTGCTTAGCTCTAAGCCCCACAGGGATGGTTTCTAAAAGTAACTGGCCCCATGTTGCTCCAGCTGAGTTTTAGCACCAGGAGGGGGTGGGACTAATTTTAGACTTGTCCTGGACTAACATCTGAGTAAAGGCAAGGCCATGCAGCTCCAATCTGCCCCCTTAGGATCTGGGCTGCAGTTTACAGAGAAAGATTGGGGAGATTTTGCCACAGGGTTTATGAGTCTGTAATATGCCAGGCACCTTATATGAAAACATAATACAGGAAATCATTTACCTCAAAAATCTATTTCGATTTGAGCCTCAGGTGCTGTGATGATTGGGAGTCACAACAGAACGTTTGATATGTTAATACTTGTCCTGAGCTAGGGTGGATGATTAGCGAGCATCTACCCCAGGGACAGGACCAGGCACATCCCTGTCCGGGCCCTGGGCCTGAGACCCTGCAGGGGAGAGGCTAATGGAGAGAAAAGATGGAAGAGGTTATTGATTTATTTGTGTTTTAAAGAAACTGAGAAGGAAATAAGATGGAGCAGTGCAGTGACAGAAAGTCCTAATCGAGAGAAGCAGGGATGGCACTGCAGCTCCTAAACCAGCCTGGCCCAGAGTCAGTGTTGAAGGACTGTTTTTTTGCATGAGTGTGGAAGGAAAGGCTACCAAGATGGAGAAGAAGAGATGCTTGGGGGATGACCTATGAGTATCTTGCGCTTTGGAAGGAAGGGCAACCAGCACATAGAAACTTGGACACTAAAGGACTTTCCAGGGACCCGCAGCATCAGAAGGAACTTGTGGCCTCTGGGTCCAGGGAAATTAGCACTTATGTAGTCAGGCTCATAGGTGTTAACAACAAAATAAGGTTGAGGACCCTGAAGGTTAAGAAATAAGGAAGACAAAGAGGAGTAGTAAAGAGTAGGGGCTTTAGAATGAGTCAAACTAGTTTTCCCATTCCACCACTTAATGTTGTACTATCTTATGCAAATCACTCAACTACTCTGAGTCACAGTTTCTCTATATACAGAGGGTGCCAAAACAACGTAGACACATTTTAAGAAAGGATAAAAAAATTGTATTAATTGTAATACTCAATATATTTCTATAATAAAAGATGAATACGAGTTATATTTGACTTCTACAACTGTAAGAGGTGCTCAAAGTGGTTACCATCAGCGTCCAGACACTTCTGATCATGGCGAGCTACTGTTCAAGCATAGATAACATCTCTTAAAATGTGCATACATTTTTTGGCACCCCTGGTATTTATTCAAAGCCCACCAACATACATTTATTGAACAATCCCCAACAATCTATTGTGCCAGACCCTTGGAGACTGCAGTGAACAAACAAGTTTCTTTGTGCATCTAACAATCTGGTAGGGGAGGCAGACAAGAGAAAAGGGAAAGATAAAGGCAGATAATAGGTGCTGTGAAGAAAGTAAACAGGATAAAATGATGAAGGGGAATTTGGATAGGGACAGCTTCTGTGAGGAGGCATCATTGAGACTGAGTTCTGAGTGGTGAGGATACTCCAGGCACAGGGAACCACAAGTGCAAAGACCCCCAAACAGCAAAGAGCTTCACAGGTTTGAAGAGTGAGACAAAAAGTAGAAAAGAGTAGGATAAAAGGAGATGGGCTGAGGTAAGACAAAAGAGAGAGGCTGGGATGCATGGGACCTCGAGAAGTCTGAATTTCCTAAGGAGAATAATTCCCATCTCTGGGCCAGAGCTGCTCCTATGGAGGACATAAGCAAGGAGCACACTCTGAGGGTAGAGGAGGTGGAGAAGTGCCTGTGAAAGGGGTGCCACTGAGACATGGGATCCTTAGAATGCAGCCCGGATGTCAGCCCCAGCCAAATAGGTGAGAATCCCTGTAAGAGAAAAAAACATTTTAAATCTGCTCTAGGATCAAACCCTTTTGATGTAATTTGGAATCCACTGAGAAGAAATGAGCATTCCTGATAAAATGTTTAACTAATCAATTATCTGGTCAACTTTAATGAGATTAAGCTTTGTTCTGGGAATCTGATCATCCAACCCCCTACCTGATGACTGTCCATCAACTGTTTTAGTGTTTAGTTAATTATTTAACCAAACAATCTTTCTTTTCTTTTTG
Organism: Hipposideros armiger; assembly: GCF_001890085.2. Lineage (NCBI taxonomy): Eukaryota > Metazoa > Chordata > Mammalia > Chiroptera > Hipposideridae > Hipposideros > Hipposideros armiger. The sequence goes on along the minus strand of NW_017731624.1, from coordinate 449,078 downwards.
TATCTTAGCCTATTAACGATCAATCAAATCATTTTCTTTTCCTATCAAATGCCCCTACTAGAAGTGAACCCTTGAATTGACCTACTGGAGGCCTTTTCATTGGCAGCAAGATTGTAATAAAACATTGGCATGTGCTTTCAATTGAATTTTCTGAAAAGTTGTCTGGAACACCCTGGAGCAGGCATGAAATGCCTTCCTCAAGTTTTCCATGAGTCCGAGGTCCCCTTGACACTTGCATTCCTGCTTGTGCACATGCTGTTTCTGGCTACACGTGGTCCTAGCCATGGGAGTTCTGCTAAGATCCAGCCTGTACAAGTGATTTGGTGAGTAGCAAGAGGAAGGCTGTATGGGTTAAATTGTGTCCCCCCGACCCCCACAAAAAGATATGATGGAGTCCTACTTGCCAGTACCTCATAATTGATCTCATTTGGAGATGGGGTCTTCACAGAGGTAATCATGTTAAAATGAAATCATTAGGGTGGGCCCCAATCTAAAATGACTGGTGTCCTTATAAAAAAGGGGAAATTTGGAGGCAGACCCACACACAAGAATGCCATGTAAAAATGAAGGCAGAGATTAGGGTGATGCTTCTACAAGCTAAGGAACGCCTGTTAAAGAACAGAAAGCATTCATCCATCCAGTGCCAGCAGAGCCAATTGCTAAACACCAAGAATTGCAGTGGAGAAAGACTGGCTATTTTATTGGAGAATGGTGCCCTACAGGAGAATGGGAAACTAATGTTCAAAAGCCCAAACTCCCCGATGGTGTGTTTGTTACAGATTATATAGGGCAAAATCACAAGACACTGTGGGTTAGGGGGCTTAGGGTCACGCTGGGAGCTGAATGGCCAGAGGTGAGGTAAGGGTAATGAATCATTTCTTCAGGTCTTAAGGACAGTTCTGAAATTTGTTCCAGTGTCCTTCTGTCTGGTTTTATGGGAAAATAGCCAGGGGGTGTCTTTCCACCTTAGGGCTCAGGAGATGAAACATAACTTAGGTTGAGATGTGATCTTTTGTCCGCCAGAGGTTTAGACCAAGTGACCATTAGTCAGGGCTGGGTTACTGTCCTCTGCTGTCTCAGGGGTTGCTGTTTATCGGGGAAAGGCTAGGTCTCTGAGGGGTAGATAGTGAGAAAGAGGGATATGATTTCCAGAGCTAGGATCTAAAGCTAAATTTAATCAAAGTCATAAGGACCTTTGATTTTATGCCAAAGATTTCCAGCAAATCCCCAGAAGCTAGGGGAGAAGCATGGAACAGAGTCTCCTGCGCAGCCCTCAGAAGGAACCAACCCTACCGATACCTTAGTCTGGGCCTTCTAGCCTTCAGAACTGTGAGACAATACATTTCTGTTGTTTAAGCCACCCAGTTGGTACTTTGTTATGGCAGCCTTAGCAAATTAATACAAGGACTTTAAAGGGAACGTTACAAAACTTCATCCTTAACACCTCCTTCAGCATTTCTTGCTTGCAGTACCACCTACCTGGTCCCAGCCTCTCTCCACCTTTCTGGCTCTTTCCCCCTGTCCCTCCCACCCTCATTAGTCTCCCACCTCCCTCTCAAAGAAAAGCACATTTCTCATTTTGCCTCATGCATAAGGGTCTCATTCTTATCTGAAACAACCTATCAAATTCTATTAGTTAAGTAACATTTTATAGAATTATAACACATGCCCACACATCTTGAGGAAAAACAGCGAGGAGTCCCAGGCTCCCTGCTGAGGCTTCCTTCCCTCCCCTCATCCTCACAGCGGGTCACAGGCGTTCAGCACCCTGCCATGTGCTTTAGCCACTTCCCAACCCTCAAGCTTCTCCTCTCATTTAGAAAAGCCACTTTCATTTTAATCACCCAAGGAAAAGATGCTGAAGATATCAAAAAGATAAACATAGGGAACTAAGATTACAGTAGATTTCAGGGGCTTTTCTTCAGTTCCAGAGTCCATGTTGACATGGGAACAGGAAGTGCCTCTGGATTTTTGTCCTCTTTTATTCCTGATGGTGGCTGCCTCCTCACAAACTTCTAGAAGGGCATGATGACCCTTCTCCCATAAAGGTTATTTTCCTCAGCACTGGGCCCATACGGTAATTAGAGCAGAAAAACGGGTGCCCCATGGGTTGAGTTAAATTTGACACACAGAGAGACCTTGAGAGTTAGTAAGCAAGGTGAAAATTGCATACAATTCAAGGTAGCATAGAAAAATCTCTTCTAAGGCATCATTTTGGAGACTGAAACACTATTTTTCAAAGTCCATCCATTGCAACCTGCACAGAAGTAAACCGCCATTTATTCAGCTGAGTCAGCTGGCTGGCTTTTAGACATACGTTGTACTCTGTTTTTATTCTAAAATCACATTCAGTGTGGCAAGTCGCTGGCACTGGAGGTTACCGAGGGAACATGCGAGTCATATCTCCCATCTCACATTCCTTCTGGAGCATACCTTTATTAAGTAGAATGGTTTGTTGAGCAGAATTGCCCACAATATTTAAATGATTGTTTTCTCTCTCGAAGCCCAAGTGCATATAGCTAAATTTGCTTTATAACAAACCTTTACTACATAATAATTTATGTAAATTTTTATCGTCTTAATACCCATCCAGAATTTCCTTTTAGGTGAAAACCACATTTAAGTGAAATTTTAAAAATTAAAATAAAAAGGAGAAAAACTGACTACTTTCAGCAGTATCAGCTACATCAGACTAATTTGCAACAGGCCAAACCTCCCACTGACAAACAAACAACCGAAAAGCCAGATTCAAAAATGGCTGAAGGCATTAGAATGTGACCATGGAAGCCAGGATTCAAGGGGCCAGCATCTCTGAGCAAAGAGGAAACTCCTTGAGGTGAGCCTGACATTTGATGTTGCTTTTCCCTTCCAGAAATTTGCTAGCTTAGTCAGTTTAGGATGAGAGACCCAGAAGCCAAGCAGAAAAAGGTGGTTAAGTAGAACTTTTGGTAAAAATCGAAATTTAGGACCACCAAGGGAGCCAGGAATAAAGGGATGAAAAGAGAAGGGAGTACAAGAGAATGAGGGGGACAGTCTGAGATGCTTTTCTTCTCAAAGTATTTGTCCATTCATAAGTGCCATGAAGTCAGCCAAGTGGAAAGCGTTGGATAAGAGGCTGAGACCTTAAGCAGACTTCAGCAATCTCACCAGGCTGAGAAGGGAGCCTGGGAAACTCCGTAGCTCTATGCCCTAGATATAGGGGTAAATTCAAAATAAATGACCCAGTGTTACAAAGGCTGAAATGCAGCCTCAAATCCATCCAATGCCAAATTGGACGGCCTTGGAGAAGTAATTTGGGCTGTAAACTCACAGTAGGTCACTGTTGTCTGCTAACCTTTGGTTATAAAAATAAGCAGAGGCTCTAAGGCAGCTTAAGAAGGCAGCCCTGGGCAGGAATTCTAGAACTGATGTGCTCTTCCCTGAGTAGAGACATGGTTAGCAGCACCTGCCCCGTGTGAGGCACCACTCTTGAGTGTGGTATACAAAGAGGCACCAAAGATGTGTCCTTGTCCTCAAGGGGGCTCACCATCTACAGGGGAAGACCAATAAGCAAAGAAGTTGATGATCACTGAGCGTGACAAGTGTTGTGTCATTGGAATTAAGCCCTGGTCGTTCACAAAAAGTGAAACAATTCAGACTCAGCCTAAAATGAGGAGAGCAAGGAAGTAAATTTATTCAAGAAGAAAGATGCCAGGGTAGAAGTTGCTGGGGCAGACAACTGCACCTAGCTTTAGGTTAGATTTTTCTTATATAGGAAAACGTAGGTAAATTTCCTTACAGCAGGAGATGTGACATATAGACCGAGGCCATTGGATTGACATAAGTTGGTTATATAACTAGTTTCTTTCTGTGCATGCTCTTACCCAGAATGCATACAGAAAAATCCATGGGGCAGGGGCAAGCCTTAATGTTCATTTTATTTTCATTGTAGTATAATGAGGCTAGAGTTCAAGTAACAGACATGTTTCAACACTTTGCACAGGTGTCAAAACCAGATTACTCTGCTTAGGGTCTTATCTCCTCCTTTTAGGAGGGTTTGGACATCTTTGATATATCTCTAGAGGATGAGCCTGGGCGGTTCCTGGGGAGGGGATGCAGGCCTGGGCAGTCCCCCTTCATGTTCACTTTTACTAACCTTTTTTTTCCTCGTCAACAAGTGCTATGAAAGAAAAGGATGTCCTGGGAGCTTGGGGAAGAGAAGCTAATCTACCTTGATGTTAGGGGAAGGGGGAGGCGGGGAGAGAGGGAGGAGAGTAGGTGAAGCCAGAGGGGCTTCCCAGAGGAAGTAAAATCTCAGCTGAATCCAGAGGACTAGTCGGATTTTTGCAGGTACAGAAGGTGGAAGGTAATAAAAAGCAGTTGTTAAGAGAGTAGATCCTAAAAGTTCTCATCACAAGGAAAAAAAAACTCTTTTTTTTGTGTCTCTATATGAAATGATGGATGTTAACTAAAGTTATTGTAATAATATCACAATATATGTAAGTCAAATCATTCTGTTGTATACCTTAAACTTATATAGTGCTATATGTCAATTAAAAATAAAAAGGGGGGGGGACAGATGGAAGAGTACATGCAAAGAGAGAACAAGGCTTGTCCAGCAAATAGAAAATAATTCTGTTTGATGAACATGCAAAGTACCAAGTGGGGGAGAATCAAGAAAGAAAACTGGAGAGAAAGGCAGAAACCAGATCCTGGAGGGCCTCTTACACCCGAAGTCAAGCCACGCTAAGCAATTTCAGCAGTCTATTTGAAATGGTACATTGACCTAGGGTAGTGCTGCCCAGGACCACATTTTATTTCTTCTGGGAATACTGGTTATCTCATATGATCAGCTCTAACGTCTAATTGTGGCATGTCTTTGATGAATAAACTGATCCATCAAGAGGCTAATATTGCAATATAGGTGGCATATCTTAATGGCTTGGATTGGTGAAAAGGCCTTAAAAGGGAACAGATAAGAAAGCTATTTGAGAGTCGGACCTGGCTGATTGGCCTTGGTGAATGAAGGTGAGGGCGGAGTCAAGGATGATGCTTAGGTTTCTAGTTTGGGCAACTGGAGTAATTTTCTTAATGACAAACAATTATAGTCTTGTGCCTTATCTACCTTCTAGAAAGAAAGCATCTGAGATCAAGAAATTCAGAACCACAAGAAGTTACTGAATACTGGCTACTTGTCAGGCACCTCCACCTCCCATTCATTCCTCACAACAATCCAAGGAGGTGAACACTGTTCTTTTTTTACCATTTGGCAAATAAGAAAACTTTAAGAATCTTCCGACTTGCAAATGGATGACTTAGAATTTGAATCCAAGTGTATCTTACCTTAGACTCTGACCTCTTAATATTAAGTTTTTCCAGATCGTGCTTGGATTTGAACATAAAGCTGCTTTGAATTGGTTCTTGAATCCACCCAATTCAGTGTGGCTCATAAAGCTGGCCCCACAAATTATGAATTAGTTGGATTTCTACGTCCTCTTATTCTGGGAACCTTAGATGCTGTATTGATGGAAACTTTTCCAGTGGTTGAGGTGGGCCCATCCCTAGGAAAGGAACTCTGGGGACATGATGCTGGTTCTTAGCCTCTCTCCTTTGTGGGTCCTATTCTGGGAGGCTTGGAGATATGAGCTCTTCCCAGCCATTTAGTGCTTCTACTGAGCAGGCGAACTTGTGTTGAGAACCAATTAGTGTCAGCTGGGAGTGCAGGTGCTGTTCCTGGGAACATAAACCTCACTCAGAAGCATGGGGTGGGCAAGAAACTAATTACAGCGGAGCTTCTATTACACCTGTCTCCCTCCAGAAAGTGCACACAGAAATTATATATTCTATGCATACTTCTCAGAGAGCACAGAAGCCCGCTTCTCTCTCTATCCTTAAAATGGCAGTCAGGGACGTTTTAATCAGCATCTCCATGCCTCTTGTGAATTATTTCCTGCCAGTGGTCTCCAGACTCCACCTGGATGTGTTCCCTGGGTCTCCCGGCCCAAACTAGTCAGTGAACATAATAATACTGATAATCATCAGCGTAATCACAGCTTCGGATTTGCAACACACTTTCACTTAGATGATCTCGTTTCATCTCCACAGCAGGCCTGTGAGATGGGCAGGGCAGGCTTTATCATTCCCCTTAGTTTACACAGCTAAGGAAACTGAGGCTGGAGCTGTGGCGTGAGGCTGGTGCGTGGCTGCTCCAGGCCTAGTGCTGCTACCACTGGATCCCTTTAGAACCAAGTGGAAATGAAGACAGGGCATACAGGCTCACAAAGGCTAAGGGGCTCTTAGCCAAGGGGACCAGCTGGTGCGGGGATTCTCAAGGGCTGTGGGGAGGTGAGTGTGTAGGAGGGAGCTGGGGTTGAGAGGTAGTGCTGTGGGTGATTCCCTAGAAAAGGAGAACTTCTGAGCCATCCCCTGGATACCTAGCGCTCATTTTAGGAGCTGCCTGGGGTCTGCCTGAATCTCTGCACAAGCCTACCACAGTCTCTTCTGCAGGTTAGAGGGCCAAGAATCTTCACCCATAGCTGGTGGGACAGGACTAGCCCCTCCCAGTTAGCCTAAAAGAATGCCAGTCATCCTCTAATGCCATGCTGACAAGCCACTTCTCAAAACGACCTCAACAGAGAGGACCGGAAGCAGGGACCTGCCCATCTTTCTCACCCCTCGGAACTTTTCATATTGAGTTTGAATGGAGTTTAATCCACGATGGGCAAACCGAAGCACGTTTTCCTTTAGAGGTGATGACTGCTCCCCTCCCCTCACTTCCCCATGCACCTTTATTTGGATAAAGCTTATATGTCCTTTTGAAAGATGCACATATCTGTCTTCAGACACAGTGGCATGCCGGCTCCCTGCCGTGGGCCCCCAAAGCTCTCTGTGAGGTCTGTGTCTCTATGAGAGACAGCTCTCATCACCTTGGATTAAATCCCATGCCCCTGAGCCGGTCTCTGTGTTCCCAGCATTCCAATAAACAGAAGGAGGAAAGGGAAGCAGTGAAGGGGTGAGGGCCCCTGGTCAATTACATTACCGTGGTCTGCAAGGAGCAGCAATACAGTTTTAGGTTCAAGAAACCTAGCATTGCATCCTGGTTCTGCCATTTAGTTCTGTGATCGTGAACAAGTATTTCCACATTTTTGAGCTTGGTTTCATTAGGTATAAAATGGGGATGTTAACACCTGCTCTGCCTGCCTCAGAAAGTTATTACAAGGATTGCATAAGATAAAACAAGGGGACGTGCTGTAGTGGAAGCCTGGGACAGCCTTATTGCTAGGATTTGCCCTGTCAGCAGTTATGATTGGGAGAGCTATTACAGACCGGTTTGGGCATGGGGACTGGGAAAAGCAGAAAAGAAGCAGTGGGTGGTGGTCTTCAATTCAGGAAGACAGGCATGCTTGGGGCACCAGCTAGAGAAAAACCTTGCTCAGAAATGCATCTCCCACAATTGCAGCTTTCCTCTGGGCCTTGAGCTTTTATATAAACATCTATATCTTTTACATTTGTGGTCTTAGTGAGCCTCACACAGTTCTGGAAAGAGAAACCTTTAGCTTAAGAGCTACACAGGAGTTAAGGGACAAGGCTGGGACTAAACCCCACATCTCTTGAGGTCCATGCCTGTACCCTTTCTCCATATCAGCCACCCTGATGCAGGAAATTTTGATTTGGGGATAGAAAAGGAAAGGATGAAATTATTTTGAAGAATGGGCCACTTTAGGGAGATTAGACCTGGGGTGAGGGGAGCTATAGCAGGACTTATCTAAGAACTGTAGCATAGGATGGGACCATGGGTATCTGAGCAGGAAGTAGGAGAGAAAGTACTAAAATTTATTCATTTGTTCATTAATTCACTCACTCATTCTTTCTGATCGCCTTTTCAGACCTGTGGGAACCAAAATAATCAGGTCCAGACTGCCAACTTGGGAGTCAGAGCAGCTCACAGAGTGGGGTAGGAATGAAGGTAGGTGTGGGGAGGCTGTTGGACCAACCCATAGAGGTTGTCAGAGGCATCAGGGTGAGTCTGAAATAATAACCAAAGACATGCAGTTGTGCAACCCGCTCATAGAGCTGAAGGGATTGGTCAGAGAAAGATCTCATTTCAAGTCCTCAGGACTGAAACTAGGGACTCCAGAGCAGAGAGAGAGAGAGCTTCAAAGGCTGGAGTTGGGCATGGATAAGGCAGCCTGGGAAACTCCCCGAATGTAGGGGTTGAATGATGAGAAGGAGCTGGAAAGGTGAGGAGTCAGATGAAAAGGACATTAAGTTCAGGCTTTAGATTTATTCCTGGGACACCAGGAACCACAGGAAAGTTTCAATAAGGTAAGGGGCATGATTGGGTTTGCATTCTAGAAAGAGCACTCTAGTTGCAGTATGGAGGATACATGGCAGGGGACATTAGTGGGGAAGACGAGTAGTTCAAAGGCTGCTGAGGGTCTGAACAGTTTCAGGGACAATGGTGGTAGAAATGAAAGGTTTTAGGGAGGCAGAATCCATTGGATTTAGTAATAATTTGAATATAGAGTGACTTGTGAAGGGGAAGGAGATGTCAAGAATGACTTCCAGATTTATTAGCCTCGATGGAGACTAGAAAACTTGATTCAGGATCCCACTTTCCCATTATTTTCAAACCCACAAATCCTAAATCATCATACCCTTTAGGCCTCAATTTCTACTTCTCAGAACAGGAAAGTTGATCTAGAGTGGTGGTTTTCTAATTATGGTCCTCAGAGCCATCCTCCTGGATGTGGCTGGGCCTCAGGGTGAGAGCTGGTGTCCTGGCTGTCTCTGTGACAGAAGGCAAGACACAGTGTTTCTGAACCTGGGTCTCCATTTGTATAAATGGAGATAATTATTCATTCATTCAAGAAATAAACATTCTAGGCAAAAGATAAAAAGAATGAAATCGGCCTGTGCCTCATGGAGCTCACAGCCTAGGAAGAGAAGCAGAAATATAAATAAATTACAAAGGAGCTTGGTAAGTGCCATGATGGTGTAAACTGTATACAGAGGGAGGTGGCCCGAAAGAGGGAGGGACCAACAAGTGCAGGGGCTGCATCTAGAGATAAGACAATGGAGTGACAGGTAGATCCAGGGAAAGCATGCTCTGGATTAAAAATTAGGCTGAGCCTTCTCTTGTCCATCTCCTCTTTCCCCTTCCCCTTCCTGGACCCTTACCTCGTCCTTCTGCCTTCTGCATAGCATCCTCTTCCTCACCTACAGGTGAAGCCCTGAGGGATTCTTCAAACTGCAAGACTTTGATCAATTCCATATTATTAATATCCAGATCAAAAAAAAAATCAGCTAGCCCAGCATCAAGGGGTGAACGCACCAATGGTGGACATGTAGGTATCAGAGACAAGCCTTTCTCTGTAAGCTAATACCGACATATATAGACTATGTATTGCAGGTTCTGGAGAGCAGGTACTGCCTTTAGTCCATAGTTGTATCCCTAATGCCTCATGCCATGCCTGGCACATGGTAGGTGACTAACGATAATGTGTTGAATGAATAAAGCTCCGTAGACTCTTTCAATCCTAAAAGGTTACTGCCTCATTTGTTTCCCAGCCTCCAGGGAGGACTGCACCTCAACCACCACACCTGGAGGCTATTCAGACTCTTTAACAGATTCTACAGCACCCACCCAAGAAATAGGCAGGGAAGTATAATAGCAACACCTCTTATTTTTTAACTTTCATTTACTCATCAGGTACACATTGAGCACCTCCTCTGTGCCAGTCTCTGGACTCAGAGATGAGATGAATATGACCTGAAGAATGTCCCAGCCTCATCGGGGGACAGATACTGCATTCCTAATTGCTGTACAGTGGAGGCTCAAGGAAGAAGGCATTGGCTTTACTGAAGGGATAGGTGTAAGAGATGCTTGGGCTGCATCTTGAGAAATGAGTAAGTATTGGACAGGTGGATAGTCTGGTGGGGCTAGGGGAGAAAAGGGTAGCTGGGACAAAGATATTTAAGATGAGAGATATAGTGTTTACGGCAGTGCTACTCAAAGTGCAGATCCGCAAGGAGATAAGGAACTTGACCCAGCTCTGCTTCTTTCAACAAGTGAGGCTTATTATAAACAAACTCTCCTCTGGACTAAACTGTGTGTTTAGTGACCACTGATTTACATGCTGGCACAAGCGCCTCTGTGGAATTAGTAACAAATGGTTTGTAGACAGGCAGCTGGTCTGCAGACCACACCGCTGCTTTACAGTTTACCAAATGCTTTCACACAAGGTTTTTTTTTTTTTTTTCCTCTCTCAGAAAAAACTCTATGAGGTTGGCTGGGCAAGTATCATAATACTCATTTTACAGGATGGAAGTGGAACCTCACAGAGGTGAAGGTTCACGTCACACAGTAGGGAAGCAGAGAGCCTGGGATTCGAAGCCAGAATTTCCCCCTGGCCTTCCCCTCTTCTAGACTGTGTGGGAAAGCACTGCTGACTCGTGAGATGGCCTCATGGCCAGCAAGTCCGTAGGAACAAATGTCAGAGAGAATCTGGCAGAAGTGGATCATGTGTGTGACCTCATATGGCATTTCTCATGTTCCTCTGTCTCCTATTACTGTCATCTCAGGAATAGAGGCAGGATGACTCTTCCTTTCCATCTGCCCACCCTGAAGCCACCCACCCCTGCCATCCCAGGAGATCTGCCTCCAGCTCAGCCCTCTGCTTGACATTTCACCATCTGAAAGGGCTTGGCATTGGCCCCACAGGGAGATTATCTCACAGATACAATAGGCATCTACTCAAAATAGGCTTCACATCCCACAAACGCCATTCGGGGCATATTGCTCTTACGCTGGCCAGGTGGGCTATGGCACTGTGGCGAGCTGTCCTGTCTTCCCTTAGGGCACAGCTCCTTGGGCATAGCCTTTTTTCTTTTCTTTTCAGGTAAACAAACCAAGAGCAAGTAGAGACAGTTACAGCTAAAGGCCAGGAAATAAGGGAGACTCCATGCCTCAGGAGCCTTAAATCAGCAGTTATGGTCTGGCCATTCCTCCAAGCAGCAGGCTAGTGGGTAAGGCTCCAGGGCCCAGGTCTGTGTCCCCACAGCCATCCGACTGTGGGAATAGTCTATGAAACTGGAGTGAGTTGCGTGCAGAGGGTCAATGGCTATAACACCCAGCCTCCAGGAACAGTCATGTGTCCTGTTCTGGAGGAGTTCCTACTTGGAAAAGGGGCTCAGGCAGGGCTCCTCCCATCTGCAGGTCCTCAGATGGAAAACAGTCGGGATCTTGAGCCTTTTAGAAGCTGGGTTTCGGATGCCAGGGAAGATAAAGAAGGAAACAATTGGAGCGTTTCTTGCAATACGTGTCCTTCCTTCACCTTGGCATGGAGTCCCGTATTCTGAAATAGTACCATAGTGGAGAAGGGAGAAGAGCACTCGGTGGCAGTCAGGAGGCTGTCCCGATCCCAGTGCCAACTCCACTTTGACCCAAGGCAGTTCCCTTAACCTCTCTGGGCCTGTTTTCTATTGTATAAAGTGGGGATGCTGTTAACTGTCATAGCTGTCTCAGGAATGGGAGATGATCCCAACCAATCCCCAGAGGCTTTGGGGACACATCAGACGCCCTCTCCCTGTCCTCAGTGGCTGCCATGTTAGGTATCATTCTATTCTATCTACTTAGATCCATTGGCCCAGTATATCATGACTTTTCTCTTCTCTCTTGTCTTTAGAATAACCTTAAAAGACCCTCCTATACTGAGAAATTTCTGTCTTCATCCAACAGTGAGCATCTGGAAGTCAGGATCCTCACCTTATTTGTAGTCACAGGAGTCACAGAATGATTGCTATTTCCCCCCAATAGAACCCCCATGACTCCAAAAGTATTTCTTTTGTATTTAACAAGCACTTATTTTAAGCTTACGATGCACCAGGCATTATTGTGAGCACTAAACATGTATGAACTCCTTTAGCAGGCACTATTGTTACACCCATTTTATATATTAAACTCTATGTCTGATAACGCCAACAGCTGGATCTCCTATTGGTCTGTTTCTCTTGTCAGTTTTTCTCTTTGTTTTGATCCTTTTCGTTCTTGATTCCTGGTATGTCTGATGATTTGGGATTGAATGCAAGTAACTCTGAATGGAAAATGGTAGAGAGATTTCAAGGTTCTGGATGACATTATCTTTCTTCAGAGAGGGTTTACTTCTGATGCTGAAGGCAGTTAGGAGAGCAGATCAGGTTAACTAATTCTGAGACTAAGATGATTTAGAGAGTTGCCTCAGTCTGTGATGACTGGCGTTTCTAACTCATCTTTGCTCCCAGGGTACTTGATGCTTTCCTGTGTGTTTATCAGGGGCTCTTCACCCTGGTGGGTCCTTGATTCCAACTTTTAACTTCCCAAACCTGAGCGGCTACTTAGCTCTGCTTTGCTTCTACGCTCTTTAGCCACCATTTGCTGCTCAGCTTCTTGGCCTCTTGCTGCTACTTAGAAATCGGCAAATACCTTGAGGGGCAAACAGGCTGCAGATGTTGGGCGAACATCTCTTTTTACTTTTCTTTGGGATTTAGGTAATTCAAGTCCTCACTTCCTAGTTCCTGCGAATTCCTGCCCATGTGTGTGTATGTGTATAACCTGAAATACATATATACATATTTCTATTTTTATAGTTCTACTTTTATAGTTATTTTTAGCAAGAGATTGTGTTATTCTAACACAAGCTAGTTCACCAGAGTTGGAAAATAAAATATGTATCCTATTCTATACATGAGGAAACTGAGGCAAACGAATGTTAAATAACTTGCAAAATTACTATGACAGTGAAACATTTACTCATTTACTTAGAACATACGTATTTAGTAAGCACCCACCATATATTAGACACTATCTTGGGGATTAGGAATATAAAATTAATAAGCCGGTGCTTGTCTTCCAAGATCTCAGTATTGAGTGGATGTCCCTTAAAATTCAATGTAGACAGTGCTATCACTGAGGGAGGTGCAGGTGCTCCAGGAGCCCAGGTAACGTTTTATCATGCTGACCTGTGCTTCTTTCTCTGCAGAAATCTGTCCCTTAATACACAGGGAACTTCTTGAGGTCAGAGTCTATGGCTTATTCACTTCTCTATCTCCAGTGCCTTACCCAGGGACTGGAACAAGGCAGGTGTTCCATAAATATCTGTTGAATTAATTTTCAAACAGAGAAGATGAAAACTAGGAGAGGATGGAGGCCATAAGATATTGGAGATTAATTTCGCCTGGCAGTCAGGAATCCCTGGTCCAGCAGCTCTCTCTGTAAACATGGAAAGTCTCCTCCTCTGTCTGGGCCTCGGTTTTCTCATCAGCAGATTGGAGAGGATGAACTAAATAATGCCTGGGATCTTTCCAGTAACAAGTCCGTGTAGCTGAGTGTGACCACACAGAGGATTAAATGACCATAGCCTACCTCACTGTGTCCCCATGTGCCACCTAGAGGCTGCAGTACTGGGCCAGGTGGCCTGTCAGACAAAACCAGGCTGGCTGTTCCTATATCTGTCTCCCCTGTTTTCTCCCACGGAAAAATGTAGAGTGAAAAGCGTGTCTTAAGCTCACCTGGCAAATGCAAGAAGTTTCTTGTGCAAGACAGGCCAACAGAAACAGGCGGAGAGTGAGAAAACATTTCTAGGTCTTCTTCCACTGGACCTGTTCTGGCCAGCCTGCTCTGTCTCTCAGTTCTCCAAACACAGAGTTTGCTTTTCTATTTCAGAAAACAGTACTGTCTCTATGGCCAGCACAATGCTTATCCCAGCTAACGCACGGGAAGGAAGCCAGTTCCCTCGCCTTGTTTGGCAAAGTGGGGCTCCTCTTTTCAGACACCCATCTCGCCATCACCCTGGCATCTGGACATTCTCACAGAGGCATCCAGAGAAACAAGTGGACACAGATTCACACTCAACTGATTAGTAGCGGGGGCCTGCACCCCCTGAGAGAGCATCTGCCTCCTAAAGGGCCTGTGGCAGCTGAAAAGTGTGGGCATGAAAGCAACAAAGGACAGTGTAGACATGCAGCCATCTCGCCTCCTTATATGGATGAAAGACAGGGCCCAGAGAGGGCCCATGGTTCTCCTGAGGCCACCTCATTGCTTTTCATGGTAGGGCACAGAATTTAATGACACAGTGAGACAGCTCAGCCAGCCCCCTGGCTGGGAGCATGGCTTGATTTCATTACTGAATCACACAACAACTTTCAGACCCTTTTCTCATTACACGTCCTATGTGCAGCAAGCCCATAGCCATCCAGCATTCCTGTGCGGAGTTTTCACCCAGGACACTGAAGTCAGCTGGGGGAAGCATTTGGGCCCGATTATGTATTTCCAAACATACAACTCCAGAGGTGGGAGGAAAGAGAGGAGGCAGCCAGGGATACTTTTGTGGATTATGCAGTTACTGACCTAAATTTTATATCAGGGGAGAGAAGAAAAAAAAAAAAAAGAAAGAAAGAAAGAACTGCCGCAGGTAACACTGACATGTTGAGAAAGTGCTGAGGAGATGAAATGCCCGACGGGGGTCTTTGAAAATGTTGTCTGTTTTAATTGGATGTGTCTTTTCAGAACTAGCTGGTGGCAGGCCCATCACAGGCTCCTTTTAATCAGTGGAATTCACATTTCCCCACAGCGTCTTCATACAGAGTAAAGTGCAACGGGGCAGAGGCTGGGGGCCTGGGGAGTGGGGAAGGATGCGATTCCAATTTGAAATACGGTAATGGAGAAGGGTTTTATTTAAAATGGAATTGCCATGCTCCTTCCACTTCAGGCCTTAGTGAGCAGATTTTTCTAAGGAGAAAGACACTGTTCTCTTGGAGCAAGAGCCTAGAGTGATCTTCTGGCCCGTTTTTTTTTTTTTTTTCCTGTTTCTAGAATGTGCAGGTGTGCATGGGTGTCTTTCTTTTCCAAGGTTTGCAGCAGTAGAGTTCACTTTTCCCCAGCCCAAGGAGCAATGCAGAGAGAAGGGTGGGTGATTGTGTCTAAGGGTGGAGAAGAGAAGGCAAAGGAGGGGCCAGGCCTTGTCATTGCAGTGATCAGACTGAAGTGGAGCAGCCGTTGGCCTAGGATTCATACCAGGAGCCAGGCCTTTGCTTTTCTCATTTAACCTCAGGACAGAGAATGTGGCCAGAGTGGGGCCAGGGGTGTCCCTAATATTCATTCATTCACTCAATAAATGTTGGCTTGGAAGAACTACTCATTGCTAGGCACTGGAACTCTCATATTATAAGCCTTAAGGGTCCCATTTCTGGCCTTAGTCAAAGATCTAGGTCACAAGCTCATCTTGGGACCACCTGAAGCAGACCCAAATACTCAGGAAGCTCTCAGGACCAACAGAAGCACCTGGAGGCTCTGAGATTCCAGCCACGGGGCTCGATCAAAAGCCTGTGGCCCACCCTGAAGTCTAGCACTGTAGTAAGGCTCTAGGATAGATCCACAGCCTCCGAGGAGCCTCAGAGCCATTTGAGATTGAGAGATAGAGGTAGGGGGAGGTAAGAAGGGTGAGAAGGAAGGTGGAGAGAGGGCATGCTGTTCGCTACAGTGCCTGAGCAAGTGGCAGAGAGATTCTTTGGGGCCTGTTCCGGCAGCTTAATCTGTAAGGGAAAATTGATAAACACCTCTGGGTGTCCCATTTCTGGTTCAAGGACACTCAAGCCTCAGTGGTTCATTGAACAGTCATTTAATGAGCACCCATGGTGTGTCAGGGACTGTACCAGATTTAGTGGCCCCTGCTCTTAGCGGGCTCAAAATATAGTCAGGGAGACAATCATTGTGTCAACACATTTTGTCGAGTACTTCCTTTGAACTATCCTGTGCTGGGTGACGGGGATACAGCAAAACATAAGACAGGCTCTCTGCCTTGAAGGCCTCTACATTTTATTGTGGAAGGGGGAAAGCTGACAGTAAGCATGTAAATAAGTAACACATAATAAGAAACAAGAGAATTTCAGATATTGATAAGTACTAAGAAGAAAAAACAAGGTAATATATTTGAGCGAGAGCAACTGGGGTAGGGACTGTTAGATAGGAAAGTGGAAGGAGGCAGCTCTTAGGAGATAACAATAGAGCTGAGAGCTGAGTGATGAGAAGGAGCTGACAGGACACCAGTCAAATTAACCTGAAGGGAGACCCAGGACAAAGGCCAAGGTGCAACCTGGTCTGCATGTTTGAGAGGCAGCAAGAAGGCCAGTGTGGCTGGAGCAAAGTGAGTAAAGGGGGAGTGTGCAGAGATATCAGAGTGAGAGGCAGTGGTCAGCTCATGGAGAGCCTTGATTTTATCCCATATATGATTCCATTGAGAAATCAGGAGTCTATATCTCCTTCTCTTGAACTGTGACTGCTCGAGCAATAGAATTCAGCAGACATGATGCTGTGCCAATCTCTATGCCCTGATCTTAAGAGACTGGCAGCTTCTACTTCCTGTCTCTTAGAATACTTATTCTTGGAACCCATGCTATGAGGAAATCCAACTTGTCCCATGGAGAGACCCACATAGAGAGGAACAGAGGTCTAGAACAAGAGCCCCAGCTGAGCTCGCAGACAACAGACAGTATCAACATGTTAGCCATGTGAGTGGGCCATTCAAGAAGTGGATCCTTCACCCAAGTCAAGCCACCCAGCTGACCCCACGTGGAGCAGAGAAGTGTTGTTCCTATGAGTCATACCCAAATTGTAGATTGATGAGCAAAATAGGTGATTGTTGTTGTTCTAAGCCACTAAGTTGTTGCTTTTGTTTGTTTTTTGGTGGTGATGGTTGGGGTGGGGGGTGGGGGGGTTGTTATGCAACAATAGATAGCCCAAACAGATGAGAAGTCAATAGAGCAGGGATTGGCAGAGTTTTTCTTTACAGTTTTTCTTTATTAGCTAGATAGTAGATGCTGTGGTCCTTGCATATCAAAGGGTCTCTGTGGCAACTACTCAACTCTGCTGCAAAAGAAGTCATTGATAATACACAGATAAATGAGCATGGCTGTGTTTCAATAAAACTTTATTTATAAAAACACAAAAAGGGCCAGGTTGGCCAACTGATTATAGTTTGCACATCCTTGCAATAGAGGGTTTTAAGCAGCAGAGTGATATACTCTCATTTATACCTAGAAAGCTTCTTCTGACTGCGAGGTAGAGAATGGACTGACTATAGGGGAACAAAAGCAGAGATGATGACAACTTGACCTAGGGTTTTACTAGTAGCAGTGGAATGATGTCATCAGGGATCTCTGTTGGAGGCGGCACTGATGAATTACTGGGACAGCTAAGAAAATAGCCAATTGATCATTGCTTTGAGAGAAGTCTAGATAAGGAAGCTATGAAAGCTCAAAGCAAGTACACTCATTTTGAGGATCAGGGCAGCCTTCTTGGGAGAGGCAACTGCTGAATAGGAACTAGTCAGTGGAAGAGCTGGAAGTATTATCTTCCATACCAGCAGAGTAGCAGTTCACAATGGCTAAGGTGACAAGAGTCAAAAGCACCAGAAATAAGAGGTAATAGAGGGCAAAGACTCTGGAGAGTGGGCAGGAGCCAGCAGGCATGGACTTTGAGTCAGCCTGACCTAGGTGCTAATCCCAGAACCTGGCACTTACAAGCTAAGAAACACATTGAGCCTCAGTTTGCTCATGTGGGAATAATAATACTTACTTTATAGAATAGTTGTGAGAATGAACATTTTACAAATAAAGAAAGTGAGGACACAAAGGTCAAGGGCTGGTTTGGGCCTAGGTATTTTGACACCAAGTGGCATATGATAAATGCTCAATAAGTGATTAATTGAGGAATCACATCAACAGGCCTTCAGGTGGTGATTCTGTGAAAATTTTACTTTATGTAATTGTGAATGCTTTCCAGTTTTCAAATCATGAGTATGAATTACTTTTATAATCAGAATAAAATCCAATAATCCTTAGTAAATAAGTACAAGAATAAGGGCAAGACAAATTAATAACGATCGGTGATGAATGTGACCATAAGAATTATATGCAAATTAGGAAACTGCAAGTAATTTAGAATTCTCCTTTGTTAAATGTTAAAAGGAACAAGTTATTAGAATTTTTCTTCCACTTGGCTGCCTATTACCTTCCCCAAAAGAGCTTGCTATCTGGTGGAGAGAAAGCTCTATAAATCAATTTGTATGATAAGGGCAGGGATTGTGAAAGCTAAAGTACACAGGAGAGGCCCCCATCTGGCCCAGGAGGCTAAGGGTTGGGGGGTCAGAAAAGGCCCCAAAGAGGCATCAGCACTTGAGCTAAGCTTTGATGAGTAACGGTGAATCATCCAGGTGAGAAGGAGGGGCAGGATGCTCTAAGGACAGGGATGGCATATGCATACGGTTGGGGTAAACACAGCTTTTCATCTCCCCATGAGATGACTGCCCACATGACCCTAAGCAGGGAGGACAAGTGACTTTGAGAGGTAGTCCTAGGTGGTTGACTAGATTTCCTCACTAGGTAGTAACCGCCTTCTAGAAACCTGCCTCCCAGCATGTATAATACAAACTGGAGCCTCAGCAAAATTAGCAAATCCTGTTATGTTGTGGATGTTCCAATGGCTTGATTGCATTTAAACCCATGGAATGTAAATCTGCAATCACTAATAAGCACCAACTACACTGGGCAGAGTGGTTGCAAAGAAGGAGCAAGTAGGGACAGGGGTGTAGTAATTAATTCTCCTTGAGTGGGTCTTCCTGGAAGGCTCTTGCATATTAATCTTGATGACTTGAAAAAAACAAAGATATTCAAAGCCAAGGGAACAACATATGTAAACATACAGTCTTTAAAGAACCTGGATTTTGAAGGTAAATAGTTCAGTAAGAATAGAGCAAAGGGTAAAAGGGTCAAGGTGGGGGTGGGGCAGTGGCTAATCAGTAACCAGTTGAGGCTAGAAAAGAAGGAAAAGGACTTCATCAGTGAGGCCCACAGATGACGCTAAGGGGGGTAAACTTTCCTGAATGGAAATGACTAGAGCTGCTGAATAGCTTTCTGTAGGAAGTGGCATGATCAGATGTGTATTTTAGGGCTATCACTTGGGTGGTAGAGTATAAGATGGTCTAGAAAGGAAAGGACAGTGGGACCAAAAGCTGCTACTACTATCATTTCCGGTTCCTTCTGTGTGACATGTTCCATTCCTCTTCACTCTCCATGGACATTGTGCAAACTTTCTTCTATTATATACTTGAAAAAATATCTTTATTTCAAATGTCATCACTCTATTCTCTTCCAACTATGTTGTTCCTGTTCTTGCCAGGTACCCCCTGAGACCACTGAAATTACCCTGAGGGATTTCCTTGACCTTATTCATTAGTATCCCAATGATTTCTCCCAAAGTCCTGAATAATGGTGGCAGTTTCTCCAAAGTCAGTGATGCCACCTGGAATAATAAAGCACATGATGGATGCCTTTTCCCCACCAACCCCCCATAGTCTACATCTGATGTGCCTGTCACTAGGGACCCCTGGCCGTCAAAGGGACTCTTCTTAGGGTTTGACGAGCTTAATCATCTTGAGACAATTCCTCCCAGAATAAGGTTTTATGGGATGCAAAGAGCAGCAGCTTTGGAGTCAAGTATGGAACTGCTCAGAGGCTCTGCCCTTTTAGCTGCATTTCCTGCTACCTTCTCTTAGTCCCCGAGAGAGACAAAGCTGCTTCTCTCAGCCTGCACCTGCTGTCCTTTTCTCAGCATGCCACTGTTGAAAACACAGATGCACCATCCTTAGCCTAATAGATAATTTTAGACCCTTTGGACCTTCTATTTAAGGTCGGTTCCTTTCATCTTGCCCTTACACTCTTTCTACCACATCTCAAGTATGTTCTGGCCCTTTCATAATTAGACAAATGCATGGCCATCTCCAGAGACACTTAAAGCCAGCTTATAGTCCCTGCTCTGAGACCCTCTCTGAAGCTGGCAATAATGCCAATACCACTTCTCAGACACAGTCAAACTTGCTGAGATTTTGGATTTCCCAAAGCTCCTATCTCCCAAAACTTCAATATTTGGTTCCACTGAACATCTTATGGAAGTGCTACCTCCATTTCATGCTTTTCCTATTCCCAGAACTTTCCACACTTATATGGAGTAATTCAATTGCCAGGTCCACCTAGAGATCTTTTTGTCCTCTCTGCCTCTGGGCAGGAGAGTAGTGGAACAAAGTATTATGCCAAGAACAATAACATGCAATACCTGGCAAGTCACAAAATGTGTGTTTCTATGGCAAGAAGGATGGCTTGGGAACTCACATAGTAACAATAAACAATTAATGGAGACAGGCACAAAGTCTCCTCTGAGAATCTGCACCTGAGTCATAGGAAGAATTAGAGCACAGTTTGTGCATTTCCAGGTAAGTTTAATTTTTTTTTTAAGTGGAGAAAGAAGACACAACCTTTTTCTTTGTCTTTCTCAGGATGTTGTATCTGAAAGGAAGAACAGATTGAAGCTAAAGGCCAACTCTGGCTAATATTAAGATTAGGCAACTCATCTTGATATTTGCCAGGGGTTCTTACTAATGTATCCTAGAAAAATAAAAAGTAATTGACACCAAATATAGCCAAGTTAGCATCATTAGAAAGCCAGCCACTTTGAAAAATTTCAAATACAGTAAAACCCTGGATTGCAAGTAACTTGGTTTGCAAGTGTCCCGCAAGACGAGCAAACATTTCTAATACATTTTAAAGTGGTAAACAAGTGATGTGTTGCAATACGAGTAGTTTGTTTCAGAATGAATTACGCTCGCAAACCAAGGTATTACTGTATATAAGTGATTAGTAGCTGGCCTTCCTGAGCAAAATTATTCAAGTTAATGGGAGGAGCTGAACACAACAAGGTTTCTAGTTGGGGACTCAGACATTCTTGTTCTTTAAATGTCTTAAACCTTCTCTTGATAAAGCACATGGAACTCACCCTCACTCAAGTGTAAATGAGTGGCAACAGTCTAAAATATGTGTCTGTTTTCTGAACAAGGATCAAAACTTTAAGCTCAAAGTAGATGCACTGAGTAATAGTGAGGAGGTGTTTGGGACAGAGTTGGCCCAATGTCCTGTAAATCAGAAATCATGGTGGTTGATCATGGCTTTCTCCACAGATGAGTTGGGTCAGCCCTAAGGTTAGGCCCAGTTCTCCACTGCTTATAATTCTATTTTTTAATTAGGTTTACTGGGGTGATAATGGTTAGTAAAATTACATAGATTTCAGGTGTACAATTCTGTAATACATCATCTATATATCACATTGTGTGCACACCACCCAGAGTCAGTTCTCCTTACATCACCATATATTTGACCCCCTTTACCTTCTTATATTACCTCCCTCCCCCTTACCTTCTGGTAACCATTAAACTGTTGTCTGTGTCTATGAGTTTTCATTTCTTTACTTGTTTGTCTTGTTTCTTTGTTGCTTTCAGTTTTATATCCCACATATCAGTGAAATTATATGGTTCTTAACTTTTTTTGTCTGACTTACTTGCTTGGCATAATAATCTCAAGATCCATCCATGTTGTCGCAAATGGCAGTATTTCATCTTTTCCAGACACACAGACCAGTGGAATAGAATTAAAAACCCAGAAATAAACCCACATAAATATGGAGAGATAATTTTCGACAAAGGAGCCAAAAACATACAATGGCGCAAAGAAAGCCTCTTCAATAAATGGTGCTGGAAAAACTGGAAAGTCACATGCAAAAGAATGAAACTAGACTGTTATCTGTCACCATATACCAAAATTAACTCATAGAGGATCAAAGACCTAAACACATAAGAACCTGAAACAATAAACTGCATAGAAGAAAGCATAGGTACTAAACTTATGGACCTTGGGTTCAACGAGCATTTTATGAATTTGACCTCAAAGGCAAGGGGAGTAAAAGCTAAAATAGATGAATGGGATTATATCAAACTAAAAAGCTTCCTCACTGCTTATAATTCCCTGAATATCATTTCATACCTCCACTTTCCTCACCTTTTTGTTGAATCCTACTGTTCTCCCTTCAAACCCAGCTCCCACATCCCCCTCCTCTGACATCACCCTCCTCTGTACAACCTCTGAACCTAGAATACATTTTGCTGCTGTACTCTGGATGCTGTTTCCAAATTTATTTGTTCACATAATTAATTTTGTTCACATGCCTGTCCCCTCCACAGCCCATGAGATTTTCAACAGAGCCTTATGCCCTACAGGTCTGGCACAGAGTTGATGTTCAGAAAGTATTCATGACTTTTGAATTGAAATTGGTTGGAGCCCTCAAATCTCTCACGGTGGGGTCTGTTCCAGCTGAGTTTCTCTGGCAGCTATTTCTAAAGCAGATTTTCTTTATCGTTGAAAGCTCATTGAGTTATACATTTTAGATATAGGACAAATGACTCTGGCTTTTCAGGTAAATGTCAAAGCAGTAATCTCACACACCATGAAGCTGTCATATTTTATTGTGACCCATTCCAAAACAATTTTTAATTGCTCAGAAAAAAATGTTCTTTTTTTTTTCTGAACTAGCAGTTAGGGGTTGCATTCTGACATGAGGAGAGTGGGTCTTACCATTTAGACCTGCCAGCCATTGTCCCAGCCTTGCCACCCCTGCCCCATAGCAATCTCGTTTATGAGAGCACCCACCCTCTCCATCCTCACTGGCAACTTAGCCGACCTAGATCTAACTGGGTTTCTTTTCTAGGTCTTTACTTTCTGTCTCACCCACTAGTCTGTATGTCTATGTCTTATGCTTCTTTAGATCTCTCACATCACCTTGAAAAATGAATAGCACATAGCAGATGTTCAACTAATATTTGTTGATTTTTTGAAAACCAAGCTTCTTATTTTAGGAGCCCTCAGTTTCAAATTGAAATTATTTTTTCCATTATTGCTGCTAAGAGTGAAGAATTTTCCTTTCATTACCAAGGAGCCAAAACATACCAAAAAGCATTGTTTCTTTTGAGGATAAGCATACTGACAACGTTGCAGCTAACATGTATTGAATGTTTCCTCTGTGCCAGGTACTATGTTGGTTTTGAATGCATTGTCTGAAGTAGAGGATCCTATCAGTTTTTATCAGTTGTGACACAGGAAGGGTGTCTCAGATACTCAACATTATGCAGTGAAGAAATGAAAGAAGCAGGATCTGAACTCATCTCAGATTCCAAAGCCCACGTATTTTCTACTATCATTCTCAAGACATGACAAGACAGCGGACATGAATTGAATGGCACCTAATTCCTTTCTTTCCAGTCCATCACTCTCAATACTGTCCTGACTCTTTTTACTTACAAACTCTCCCTTCCCCAGAATTTTGAGGAGAAAACTTAAGAATAACTTTTTTAAAATTCTAAATAATTCTCTTATCACTGTCAAGAGCAGCAGCCTTGGGCTTCAGAAACTGGTAAAACCAACGGGCTTAACCTCAACATAGTATTTTGAGCATTTTACGTAATATGACATTTATCCATTCTTGTTATCTAACTAGTTATTTATTTTTCCTGCCTGGGGAGAAGTTCAATGTCTTCTTTAGAGTCTGATCAAACAGGTGAGCATCAAGTGGAAACACTTTGCCTGCTTTCCTGATACTGTGGGAATCCTTAACAATGGGATATTTGAGGCGCTTTTAAAGTTGAGTTGAAACAAATTTTTTTTAAATAAAAAAAATAAAATAAAGTTGAATTGATTCTAAGAGCTTTTGACTAAAGTTGAGGCCTGGCTGGGTTTCCTTTGTGTCCTAGCTTCTGTGTGGAAGGGCCTGGGTTTGCCTTTGTTCTGTAAGAAGGAAAGCAAACACAAGAAGCCTAAGTGTGGGAAATAACAAATAAGGAACACCATGGGAGAGGGGACCTTTGATCTCCGTTTCTCCCTCACCACCGCCATATTCACCTTCTCCCCTGCATGTCCATCGCTATTACACTAACTATTTCCTTCGCTTGGACTATGGCAGTAGCTCCTAATTTGTCTTCCTGTTTCTACTCCTCCCCTCCTTGACCTGCAGTCCATTTCCTACATGGCAGGCAGTGTGATATCTTAAGAACACAAACCTGAATCTGTGACTTCCCTGGCTGAACACCATCAGGGTTTCCCACTGCTCTTTGAATCACGGCAAAAATCTTTAACCAGAGCTTCAAAGCACTTTGTGGCCTGGCCCCTGCCTGCCTTGCCAGCCTCATCTTGCCCCACTCCTCCCTTTTTCTACCCGTCAGCTATAGTAACATATGTTTTCCTTCCATGAAGGTGCCCGGCTATTCCTTCTGCCTGGAATGTTATCCCCACTGCCAATCTCCTGGTTAACAATTTTTGGCTTTCAAATCTCAGCTTAACTGTTACCCCTCAAAAGAAGTGTTCCCAGCTCTCCAAACTAGGTTAGAGGTTCCTCTAATACACTCTCACAGCACTTTGCATGTCTCCTTCATAATCACCTTTTAACTATGTCTGTGGTTGTCTGTTTGATGGCTCAGGACCCTGTCTGCCCTGTTCACTGCCACATCCCCAGAGCACAGCACAGTGCCTGGCACCTGGGCGACCTGGGGCATGTCTGTGTGGAAGGAATGAATGAGTGAGGACTCACTGGGAGGCGGGACCTGGCTTCCAGATGTGGCTCTGCCACTCACTGAGCTGTGTGATCTTGGGCAGGTCATTTAGCTCCTCTGAACCTCAGTTTCCTCATGTGTAAAACAGAGTTGACAACTGTGCTGTTTCTTGGGTAGTAAGAGAACCAAATGATAAATGGAGCTTACAGCAAGTGGGAAACTATAAAATGGTCTGTGAGTGTAACATATAATGTTAATACTCTTTTACACCTGGGCTAGTTACTAGAGGGTTCAATAGCCCCACACCCAAATCTTAAGCCTCGTAGCCTTCAGGTTTTCAAGAAAAACTGAATAACCAGGGGCCTGTTGGACTCTGGCCAGTAGGGGTGTGAGCTGGGTAAAGAGGTGTGGCAGTGAGCCAGGGTGCTTTCTGCCAAAGCAGAATCTCAGTCTGGTTTCCTATGTCTATGAAGAGATGAGGCAAGTCCCATCAGTAAGCCTCGTGCTCACGTTTTGTGTTAGGACCAGTATAATTTCACATGGGTTTTAATCCCTAGGACCAGGCAGTCTTAAAAAGCTTCCTCTACTACCCCTTTCCTCACTGCTGCCAGTGGCTGAGATATTCTTTATGACAAGCTACCAATTCTGTGACAAGAGCTGAGTAGTGATTTTCATAGGCTTCATTGAAGTAAAAGGCTGAAGGATGAAACTTAAGAAGCAGGAATATAGGTAACTGACCTCTTGGGGTCCATCTAAACAGTCGGATTGGTGTCATTACAGGTCAGATCTGAAAGACAGTGCTGGTTGTTTTTGTAAGGAGAAAGGTGGGAACAGAGGGACTTGACTTAGCCAGTCACTCACCTTCTGTACTAGTTTTCTATTGCTGCGTAACAAATTACCACAAATCTAACAGCTTAAAACTTAAAAGCTTTCATATGTCAGAAGTCCAGGCATGGTGTAACTGAGTCCTCTGCTCAGGGCCTCACAAGGATTGACGTCAGCCAGGCCTGGGGCTCATCTTGAGGCTTGGAGTCGCCTTCCAAGCTCAAGTGGTTGTTGGCAAAATTCAGTTATTTTCAGCTGCACAACTCACGCATCGCGTTTCTTCAAGGCCAGCAGGAAAGCATGAGTCTCTGACCTCTCGACCTCCCTATTAAAGGCTCACCTGATTAGGTCAGACCAGACCAGGATAGTCACTTCTTTGATTAACTTAAAGTCAACTGATTAGGGACTGCAAACTCCCTTCATTGTACTATATTCTATGTATCAGAAGCAAGTCAGAGTTTCCTCCCACAATTCAAGGAGAGAGGATCACACTAAAGCAAGGAAGCCAGAAACAAGACTCACAGAGGCAATCTCAAAATTCTACCTGCCACGTATTGCGTTTGCTGAGCTCCTAGTGTGCGTGCGCATGTGTGTGTAAGCAGAAATCAATTTGCTCCATCCCACCTAAGCAAGCTCATGGAAATTTGTTTTGAGGAAATAAAATGTCTTATGGACTAAGGGTAATAATGCAGCTAGACTGAGAAAAGACAGGAGTTAGGATGTGGAATGCCATAGGGAAACCTGTGTCTCAATGTGCATTTGCTACATCATAGTCTCTGGGGACCAACTTCTGCTTTACAGTGGCAGCCACATGCTCTCTTAGGCAGAATCAGTCTCTCTCTCTCTCTCCACTTCCCCCCGACACACACATACCTACTAGTTCTAAATTCTCAAAGGAATCTTAGACCAGGTGCTCATCTCTAGTGTGGTCATCTCTTGCCAGAGTGGGAAATACACATGCCACAAGCATAGCTGCCACCCATGGTGACCACGTAGAGGGGGGAGAGTGGGAGTCAGTCGGAGAAAGAGACTGAGTCCTCAGAAGCTGTGTGTGGCACAGTGTAAGGCATTGTCATCAGTAGCCAGTATGCCCACATTCTACATCATCTTGTACATGATTCAGCAGCAAGGCCCTTCATTTAGCAGTGGAAGGAGCAGACAGGGTATGTTTAATGGTGTCCCACAGGTGGTGCCATGTCCTGCATACGCAGAGTCCTGTTTTTAGCCAGAAATGACTGCTCCTGCCAAAATGAGTTTAAAACTACACTCCCATCACCACAGTACTTAAAAGGGTCACCCCACAGACAGAATGCAGCAGCGCCAGAGAATGCAGGTACAGGCGCAGAGAGCCCAGTTTAGAGACAGAGTCACAGCAGCATCTTCTAACACCTTTCCTAGAAATGGCTGGAAAGAGCATGCTTGGAAGTGCAGAAAGCAAAGAGGTCTGGATAACCAAAAGCCCCAAAGGAGGAAGGGAATGTT
Source organism: Hipposideros armiger (assembly GCF_001890085.2). NCBI lineage: Eukaryota > Metazoa > Chordata > Mammalia > Chiroptera > Hipposideridae > Hipposideros > Hipposideros armiger. The sequence goes on along the minus strand of NW_017731624.1, from coordinate 422,334 downwards.
CCAGCACAGGCTGTATTGCTCATGTTCGGATGAGAACACAGTGAGACACATGAAAGATAATCAAGAGTGGCCAGGTGGCTCAGTTGGTTAGAACATGTGCTCTTAACAAGGTTGCCAGTTCGATCCCTGCATGGGATGGTGGGCTGTGCCCACCGCAACTAGATTGAAAACAGCAACTGGACTTAGAATGAGCTGCAGCCCCCACAACTAGATTGAAAGGACAACTTGACTTGGAGCTGATGGGTCCTGAAAAACCCACAGTTCCCTGAAAAAACACATTGTTCCCCAATAAAGTTTAAAAAAAAAAGATAATCAAGAAAGGGCCAGTTGTTGAACCTTAGCCATGCTGCTTAAGAGCACTTAACACTCTTACTTGGCAGGAAATGGTATCAGAATCCCTCGTGTATCTCATAATTGCTTTATATAAATGTATGTAGTGATGTGTAAGTGGGTGTGGTTCTTACCCTGGGGCGTGGGTGCATTACCATCCAGTTCCTCTGTGGTCTTCATAGAGTGCAAAGTAAAAAGAATCATTTCCAGTGTTAGGTTGTATAAATGTGTACATCTGGACCAGAGGTCTCTACTGATGATCACAGTCAAGATTCTGATGCTCAGAATGGGCCAAACGAGGTAAATAATCCCCAGCTCATATCCTTAAAGACCTTGGCTTCAGTGAGGCTTATTTATATCTGGGTGTTCTACATGTTACAAAACATTCTCAAAAGCAGGGATTTGACCCGGCTGGTCAAACCTGGGGGCGTCTTAGTGATAGGGGTCAAAGCCTAGTCATCTTCATATCATGGCACCAGCACATATTAGGTCCTCAAAAACATGTTCGTTGAATAAACAAATTACTTAAATTGCCATATCATATCATCACTGTAATTATAACCTGCTATCTGCCCTAATAGATGGTAACCCTCTGGAATGACACTGTCCAATATGGTTGCCACTAAGCACTCACAGCTTTTTAAATTTAAATTAATTCAAATCAAATGAAATTTGAAATTCGGTTCCTTCATTGCAATAGCTACATTTCAGGTGTATAATAAGCACATGTGGCTAATGGTGCTAAGTAGAACTTCCCCATCATCACAGAAAGATTTATGGGACAACAACGCTGCTCTCAAAGGTGAAAACGTCAGTATCCCTCACAGACCTTGTATCAGGACCACATAACAGTGTGTGCTTCAACATTTCTTGAACTGGTGATCATTACACTCCCCTGGTGAATCTCAGCCTGGTCTTCATCTCTGCTTGGAAGCCTTCACTGAGTTCAACTCTGTTCTCCCCAACAGTGATGCAAATCTCTGCCTTTTCAGATCCTGACTCTTAACTTACACTGTACACAAAAATCAACTCAAAATGGATTAAAGACTTAAACATAAGACCTGAAACTATAAAACTCCTAGAAGAAGACATAAGGGAAAAGCTTCATCATTAGTCTTGGCACCAGTGGATATGACACCGAAAGTACAGGCAACAAACACAAACAAACAAAAAAAATGGGACTACATCAAGCTAAAGCTTCTGCTCAGCAAAGGAAACAATCAACATAGAGAAAAGGCAGCCTATGAAATGGGAGAAAATGCTTGCAAATCATACATCTGGTTTGCACCCATACATAATCTGATAAGGGGTTAATCTCCAAAATATATTAGGAACTCCTATAACAGAATAGTAAAAAAAAATAACCTAGTAACCCAATTAAAAATGGGCTAAGCATTTGAATAGACATTTCTCCAAAGAAGACATATAGAAGTCCAACAGGTACATGAAAAAGTGCTCAGTGTCAAATCATCAGGGAAATGCCCATCAAAACCACAGTGAGACATCACCTCACACCTGTCAGAATGGCTATTATCAAGAAAACAAAAGATAACAAGTGTTGGTAAGTATGTGGAGAAATTGGAACCCTTCACAATGTTAACAGGAATGAAAAGTGGTGCACTACTATGAAAAACATTATAGAGTTTCCTCAAAATATTAAAAGTAGAACTGCCATATAATCCCACAATCCCACTTGTGGATACTTATCCAAAAAACTGAAATCAGGATCTTGAAGAAATATTAGCAATCTCATGTTCACTGCCATTGCAGCCCTATTCACAACAGCCAAGATATGGAAACAATCTAAATGTCCATCAACAGGTGAATAGATAAAGAAAATGTGATATACATGTACAGTGGAATATTACGCAGTCTTTAAAAAAGGGGAAATTTTGCAAAATGAGACAACATAGATAAACCTTGAGGACATTATACTAATTGAAATAAACCAGTCACAAAAAGACAAATACTGCCTGATTCCACTTATATGAGGTATCTAAAATAGTCACATTTATAGAATCAAAAAATGGAATGGTTGTGTTTGGCAGGGCCTGGGGAAAAGGGGAAATGAGGAGTTATTAATCAACGTGCATAAAGTGCCAATTAATCAAGATGAATAAGCTCTAGAGATCTGCTGTACAGCATTGTACTTATAGTCAAAAATCATGTATGGTACACTTAAAAATTTGCTGAGGGTAGATCACATGTTAAGTGTTCTTACCACAAATGAAATAAAATAATAAAATCATTTCTGCTTCATTTTGAAATTGCCCATCCTTCAGTTATGTCCTACTGCCAGGCATGGAGCAAAGCCCTTGAGAGACGGGATGGCTCTGATATCTGCACCTCCAGCATCTGGCTTAATGGTTGACAGAGCAGAGATGCTCAGCCATGCTTGGTGAACAAAACCAAATAGGGAGAGTGAATTGCTGGCTTGTAGCAATACCTCTGGTTTGTGTCAAGTTGATGACAGGATAGGGGCAAATGTTCCAAGTTTTGTCTCTAAAAGAGGGCAAGACAACTGTGTGGCACATCTTGGGCGGGAGGGGGAGGGTGTGTGACACAATTCACATGAAACACAAGCTTGAGGATCTTTATTTTACCTAGTGTCCAGTTCCTCAAGGCATCCCGGTTTCTTGGGAAGCTTTTTATACTTTTTGGCTTCCTCCCTCTCAAATTCTTATATCTCTAATACTTCTTTTTTTCTTTCTAAACCTTTTATTGTATTGTACAAATTTTATATGGTGTAGTTTTTTTTCTTTTTCTTTCCTTTTTAAAGCTGAGCCATCCTGCCTCCTGTTGGCAGCTCAGCGGCTGCTCAGCTCGGGCTGGGAATTGAACTGCTGTTGCTCAGAGCTCAAACTCTTGAGCGGGCTCTTAACCAACTGAGCCACTCGGCCGGCCCCTATATGGTGTAGTTTTAAGAAAAAAAAAATTGCAGAGAAATAGCAAACACCTTAAACCCTTGTATCAAGAAAGCTTCTGACAGGAAATATATGGCAAAGGAATGAGCAAGGTGTGGGGGAAAAAATCACAAGAGATAGTGCTGTAACTCCAAGGGTTCAGGGAACCTTAGCATCTTAAAGGGCAAGGTGGGAAACCCTTACCAGAACCTGACGAGGCAGGTTTCTGTAGAGGGGGAGGAAACTGGGAAATAAATATCCAGAGTCCATCTCTTCCCTCCCTTCCATCCCTGCCCTATTCCCAGCTGGATAAACCCAGTGGAAGCCAGGGGGCTGGGTAGCTGAGCAGAGAGGCCAGTCTCCTGGGGCATAGCAGGGTGGAGGAGGGTGAAGAGTAAACCTGGAGAGCAACAAAAAATAACCTGCATAACCCTCCATCTGGAATTAACAAATGGTAACATCCTGATATTTTTGCTTCTCATTTAAAAATAAATAGAATTTTACAGATAGAATTAGATGTCTCCTTTTTTCATTTCACCATTTAATCTCCTTCCTTCATCAGAGATAACCAATTTCGTGAATTTGGTGTATATCTTTGTGTCCAGGTTTCGTTTTTGTTTTTACTTTTAGTCCATATATGTAAACAAACACTGGATAACACTATTTTGGCTTTTTAAGATTTTTATATAAATGTTTTCATGCTGCGCCTATAATTTTGTGGCTTTTTTTTTATTCAGTGGTGTGTTTTAGAGATGTTTGCATGTTCATATGTATCAGTGTAATTCATTCATCTTAACTGCTTAAGATATTCCATTCTATCTGTTCCCTTGCTGATGGATATTTACATTTTTTCCAGTATTCACTATCCAAATAGTGTTACAATGAGCAACCTTGCACCCTGGCTCATAGGTGAACATCATCAACTTGACTAGAAATTTTCAAATTACTCTCCAGAATGGTTGTACTAATTGATATTGTACCAGCAACATAGGAGAGTCCCTGTTTCCACATCCTCACTTACTCTCAGTATTTCAGATTTTAATTGTTGCCAACACGATGGGTGTGAAATGGTATGTTGTTGTTGGCATTTTTCTGATCACTAGTGAAGGTAAGAATCGTTTTCAGATATTTATTAGCCATTTGTGTTTCCTTTTGTGTAAATTGCCTGTCTATAGCTTTTGCCTACATTCTATTGAATTGTTTCTCTTTTCCTTTATGATTTGTCTTTATGTATATTCTAGACATTAAATTTTTCATAAAATGTGATTTGCAACATAAGACTCTTCTAACTAGGTCAGGATGAGTTTTTGTTTGTTTGTTTTTGTTTTTGTTTTTTAAGCTGAGCCATCCTGCCACCTGTTGGCAGCTCAGCGGCAACTCAGCTCGGGCCAGGCATCGAACCGCTGTTGCTCAGAGCTCGCACTCTTGCATGAGCTCTTAACCAACTGAGCCACTTGGCCGGCCCAGGATGAGGTTTTATAAATATCTGAATCAAGAGCCTAACAGGTATAATCACCCTCAAAGAAAATAAAAAAGCCCAACCAAAGGTAAGGTGGTATTTGCTCACTTAAGGAATTTTTCCTCCTGGAGAGGATCAGGTAAATATATAAAATTCAAAGGGAACCACTACATTAAATTAGGGCTTGACTTCCCTTCTTTATGGAGTTGCTGTCCCTTTGTCCCCTGGCTTCACAAGCATTGCATTACAACCTGAAATTGTTGCTGTGTTTTCAGGAAGGGTTTTTATTATGCTAATTGCCTCTTCTTTTCATGGGGGATGGAGAGGGCTCATGGGACAGATTACCTTACTGGTGCTTGACCAGAAAATTCCATACTGGTTGATTAAGATTATGCTTCTGGGAGCAATTGAAACTGCAATTAGACCTGGTATTAAATCTAGGTTTGGTTTCAGGGCTCTTAGCATGAGTGATGCCATTTGGAACCTGTGGTTTTTTTTCTTTATCAAGGGCAGAAACCACATTTTCTTCATCTCTGAATTCCAGGTGCCCAGCACTTGCCTGGCACTGTCAACTGGACAGAACTTTGCTTGGAGGGATAAAGGAAGGCCTTGTATTAGAGAAGGATTCTGATTTGGAATTTGAATGATAAAGAATAATAATCTATGCCAGGCTTGCCTATAGAACTTTCTGTGATGATGGGAAATGTTCTATACTTGTACTTTTCAACACAGGAGTCATTACCACATGTGGCCTTTGAGCACTAGAAAATGTGTGACCAAGGAGCTGAATTTTTTATTTCATTTAGTTATAATTACTTTAAATTTCAATTTCAAGGGCCACCTGTGGCTAGAGGCTGCCATATTGGTTAGCAGAGCTCTACGCATTCAATAGCCCGCCCTAGTATAATAAACACTATTCACCAAATGTGAGGTTGGGTTTGAATAATGTCCTAGATATTCACAAACATATTTACACTTCCAGTTTGACCATTATCCAAGCCTAAAGCAATATAGTATGCAATAACATGAATATTACCATGCTCCCCTCTGTGTGTGTTAGGTGCTATTGAGTCGCCTCCAAATTCTGGTGACTCTATGAATGAATGATGTCTACAGTGTCTTATCCTCAACAGCTCTGCTCAGTTTCTGTAGACTATGCCTATGGCTTCTTTTATGCTTCACTCTACAGAGGTGATAAAGAGTCTGATCCCACCCATTGTAAAGCAATGGCTTTACCAGGGCTTAAAGATAGCTGCTGGTGGAATTCTCAGAATCACCCCGTTTATTTAAAAGTAGCCCATCCATATACCTATCCTTCCATGTATTTATCCAAATAACACATGTTGAGAGCCTACCATAGGCTCTCACTGAGATCACAAAAATATGCAGAACAGCCAGAGACATAAATGTGTAAACGACTAACTACAATTCATTGCAAGGAGAGCAGTGATGAAGTTTTGTGTGAGGACACAGAGAGGGGAGATCCTAAGTGTCTGAGATGCGTAGAGAAACCTCGAGTAAAGCTGAAGATGAGCTGAGTCTTAAGAGAGAATTAGCTGAGTCAGTTTCCTAAACTTATCTGAATCACCACCACACACACACACACACACACACACACACACACACACACACACACACACAACAACAACAACAACAACAACAATGGGAGGCTTGTTAAAAAATAAATTTTCAGGCTTCTACCTCGGAAATTCCTAGTGTAGAGCTTAGAGTTTTGTACTTGTATTTAGCAATGACCCAGACAAATCTAGAAACACAGGTGTTAGGAGAATGGGGTCAGTAATTCTCATGTGCCAAGATAAGAACAATGTCAGGTCTTGATGATGTTCCTGATAGCTGACATGTATCAATATATCATGCCTGCCATATAATAGACGGCAGGAATTTGAAAAATACACACTTTTTCTGATATCAAAACTAATTAGAAAAGTGGGGAAATAAAATATAAATAAAAGATTGAAAGAGAAAATAAAAGCCACTAATAATCCCACCATGCAGACCTAATCGTTGTCTGACAGTTTTGATATTTTACTGTCTTTTTCTTTACACACACACACACACACACACACACGCGCGCGCGCGCGCGCGCGCGCGGGGGGAGGGGGGAGAGAGAGAGAGAAGAGAAAATTGGAATAATACTGTGTCTATTCTGTTTTTTATTTTTTTATTTTTTATTTTTTTTAAAGTTGTTTATAACAGAGGACAGTTTATTAGAGTAGAAAATAACAGCTCTCAAAACGAGAGGGGGTCCCGACTGCGTTGCCCCTATTCTGCTTTTTAAATATTTTTTATTTTAAATTTAAAGAAAAGTTGTGAGGATGGTACAAAACCATGTACTCCATACCCAGTTCCCTCTATTATTAATATCTTATATTAGTTTGGTACATTTGTCACAATTAATGTATCAATATTGATACATTATTGTTAACAGAAACCATACTTTATTCAGATTTCCTTATTTATATTCTAAATTTCTTCTTCTGTTCCAGGATTAGATCCAGGACACTATATTACATGTTGGCAACAAGTTTCTCAGACTTTTCTTGTTTTTGTTGACTTTGACAGTTTTAATGAGTGCTAGTGAGACATTTTGTACAATGTCCTTGAATGAGGATTAATCTGATGTTTTCCTCATTATTAGTCTAGAGTTTAAACATGCACATAACCTCAACCCAGAATTAACAGTTTGTACAATTTTTGTGATATTTAATTCATTTAAAAATATTGAACAGAATTGAAATGAGATTCCCTTTATTCAGCATCCCTGTCAGCCTCACAACACTCCTTCCTCATAGATGCAACCATCTTAAATTTAGTGTATAATCGTCCATCTCCACTTTCCCCTTTTACATATGTGTACATTTCAGGAAACCATATGGTATTTTATGTGTATTTTAAAACTTTTCCATGAATGGCATCATACACACACGTCATTCTGCAACTTGATTTTTTTTCACTCAACATTGTTTTTGAGAACCATTCACATAAATCTACATAGACCTGGCCAGCTCATTTAACTGCTATTTAGTATTCATTAGTATGACTATAGTGTATTTTATCAATTCCTTTCTTGTACATTCATACAAGAGACTCTCTGAAGTATACGCCTCAAGACGGAATTGTTGGTTTATAGGGTATAGAGCTTCTAATATGATTGCAACAGATCATACTCCAGCAGTAATGTTTGTTTCCCCACATATTCCACATCAACTAATATTAGGAGACTTTTTAATTTTTTCCAAACTTATGAAAATGAAATTAAATCTCATTGGTATTTTATTTTGAATTTCCCTGATTACTGGTGAACTTGAGCATCATCTCATATATCCATTAGTTATGTGGTTCCCTTTACTGTGAGTTGATTGCTCATTTTTTGGCACACTTTTCTACTAGGTGTTTTTGTCTTTTTCTTTTATTAATTCAATAGCATTTGTTAAACGTAGTTTTGGTAATAATTATTTTCCTGTTGAAGATGTTATAAATATATTTTTCTAGTCTGCTGTTTGTTATTTAGCATTACTATTATTTCATTTGTCACTGAGAAACTTACATTTTGACAAAATCAAAGTTATCAGTCTTTCCCTGTATAATTTATGGTTGTTGTTTTTTTGTATATTGCTTAAAGTTTTCCTTACCTGAATATCATAAAAGTATTCCCAATATTTTCTTCTAGTTGTTAACAATTTTTATTTTTAATTATCAGGTCTTTAATCTACATGAAATTTCTTATTGTTTTTCACATAAGAGGAGACCTAATTTTTTTTCTGTAGGAAGCCCAGCTACCTAGTACCTTTTATTGAGTAGTTCATCCTTTCCTCTCTCAATAGTAATGCCAACTCCATTAAATAACAAGTGTCCATATATGCAGTGACCTGTTCTTGGAATTTCTATCTGTTCAACTGATCTTTTAACTATAGCTCAGCCCAAAGCCACACTGTTTCATTTATTTAGCTTTATAATTAAATTCTGATACCTGGTGGAGTAAGCATTCACATCTTGTCATTCTTTTTCAGAACTGTATTGGATATTTTTAAACTTTTATTCTGCCACATGGATTTTAAAGTAACTATATAAGTTTTATGGAAAACTATGTTAGGTTTTGAATTGCAGTTGCATCGAAGTTTTAGGTTTATTCGGAGGAGGATTTACCATCTTTACCACATTGAAGCTTCATATCCATAAGCACAGTTTATCTGTCTATTCTTAAAGAACTTTTTACATGTCTTTAACATAGATTTTGAAATTTTCTCAGCAGAAATTTTACAAAGCTTTTGTTTTATTTACACTTAGGAATCAAATTACTTTTATTAGCTTTGTTTCCATTTTTTTGCATAATACTAGCTCGCAAAAATGCTGTTTATTTTTTAAGATAGCTTTATATAATCTATCTTGAATAATTTTATTAGTTCTTTAGGACTTGTTAGACTTTCTCAATAGACAATCATAACATGAATAAATAATGATAACTTTGTCTCTTCCTTTTTGATCTATGTATCTCCATTGCTTTATTGGCTAGAAGCTCTAACACAGTATTAACAATAGCTACATTATTATTATTATTATATAATATACAATACCTCATAATATATATTATGTGTAACAATATGATATGTAATATGTATTATTACACGTAATATATATTATGTATATAATATGTATATATAATATATATTGTGTATTATAAGATATATCTTATATGATATCATATATTATATATAATATATTATTATAACATAGTATTGATAATGTGGTGGTGGATATCTTTGTCTTGTTTATTTTAATGGAAAAGCTTCTAAGCACTTATTTATGATATATGATAAAATTTATTATGATATGTACGGGTTTTTGTTAGATGCCTTTTTTCAAGTCAAGGATGTTCTATTTTTATTCTGTTAAGAATTGTCTTTTAAAATCACAAATGAGTACTAGATTTTCTTGAATACTTGGTCTGCACCTATTGCAGCGATCATGTGGACTGTCTCTTTAAATATGCTAATATGGTGAATTATATTGATAGATTTTTCGTAAGTTAAAACTTCTGTGCATTCCTGGGATAAATCATGTTTGGTCTCCTTTTTAAAACGTATTCTTCTATTCTACTAAACTGGACTTGTTAATATTTTACTTGGATTTTTTAATACCTATGTTTATAAGTGAGGTTGGCATATAGTTTTGTTTTTTTATACTGTCTTTGGTTTGGGAATCAAATTATATTGTGCCATAAAATAAATTGAATGGCTTTGTCTGTCTACTCTCTGGAACAGGTTGTATAAGATAGGAATTATCTGTCCCTTGACTATAGTAAAACTCACTTGTAAATCTTTCTGGCTCTGTTTCCTCTTTGGCGAGAGCATTTCTGACTACTGATACAATCTCTTATTTTGCTATTATAATATCATATTAGCAGTAGGTAACACTTACATAGTGCTAGGCCCCTGTTCTAATCTAAGCATTTCAACAGCTAATACTCATTTAATCAACACGACAGTCTTATGACCTAGGTGCAATTATTATTCCCATCTCACATATGTGAAAACTGAGGCAAAAGGGGCTAGGTATCTTGCTCAAGCTCACACAGTAATGGCAGAGCCAAAATCAAACCTAGTCAGCCTGGTTGTAGAATCTGTGCTCTTAACCACTACACTTTAGTGAAAATTTTCTATTTCTTTTGGGGTAAATCATGTAAATTTACATATTCCTAGAAAATTATACGTTTCAAATTTTCAAAATTATTCATCTAGGTTGTTATAATATTCACAATATTTTGAAACCTCTACTTATGTTTTTTATCCTTAATATTGTTTTATTTCTGTATTTTTCTTCATGAGTCTTGTTAAAACTTTCTTCTACTAGATTTTCCCCTCAAAGAGTCAGATTTTTATTAAAAGATATCTATATTTGCTTTAAAATAATACAGTAAGGAGTATTAAGAGTGAGTGAGAGTATATATGAAACAAGATTGGCCATAGCAGAAGTAATTGGTGAAGCTTGGTAAACAAAGGTCCATTATACCATTCTCTACTTTAATCCATGTTTGGAAATTTCCACAATAAAAAGTAAACAAAGGTAGATAAAATAATCGGATTTTTTTTCATAATCTCTCTTGAAGAAGTTTATACTAGCAGATCCAAGATGGTGGAGTAAACACTGTGTTTGCCTCATCCCATGAGCACATCAAAATTACAACTAAATTATAGAACAATCAATCTAGAGAACCACCTGAAGTCTAGCTGAACAGGAGTTTTATAACTAAGAAAGAAGCCTTGTGGAGACTGGTAGCAGGGGCAGAAATGCAAAATGGAGTGGTCTCTCATCCACAGAGATTCTACATGAAAAAGTTAGTGACCCCAGCCCATCACACCAGGCTCCTAAGCCCAGAATCCTGGTGCTGAGAAGAGGAGCCTCCACCACATCTGGCTGTGAAAAATAGTGGAGATTTTGACCATTTGGGTTGAATGGAAGGCTGTGGGAAATTCAGATGTCCTCTTAAATGGCCCACGCACATACTCACTTGCTCACAGGCACTCACCTTGGGCTCTGCCAGAGGGACGGTGACAACCGGGGACCTCAGAGACACATGGGAAAAGACTAAGTTGTATAACTTCGGGGCAAAGACTGGAGGGACAGTCCCCATTTTCCCTGTATGGGGCCCTCCTTCTGAACAGCGGGCAGGCAGCCATCATGTTTCCTGTGTTGAGCCTGCCCCCTCCATATCCGGGAAATCTGATTCTGATTGGTCTGGTGTCAGGTGGTTTCTGGACTTGTGATGGTGATCACTTCTTTAGGTATATAAATGTTGAATAACTATTGTGTACACCTGAAGCTAATACAATATTGTATGCTAACTATATTTTTAATAAAAATCTTTTAAAAAATTCATGCTATTTTTTATTAATATATGATTTTATCTTTATTTTTCTAATTCTATTTTGGGGGTTTTGTTTGTTTAGTTTCTCTCAGTTACATGCTTACTTAAATAATTTCAGTATTGTTTTCTAGTATGCACATTTAAGCTGCAAATTTCCCTGTAAATATCAATGTAACTTTATCCTTCAAATCTTTTATTATGTAGTGCTCTTTTCTAATTAAGAAAAATTTCCAATGTAATGTTCTTTAAGCCACAAACCGTGTCCATAAATCTATCTATATGCTTTGTGCCGATTAAATCATATTTGTTGTTCTTTCAAATAATCTATAATTTCTAATGATTTTGTCTTTTTTATGTTTTTGAGACACATATGAAAGTCTCTTTTAGTTGTGAATTAAAGAAATTGGCAAATTTCTCTCTGTAATTCTTTCCATTTTATTTTTGTATTTCATTTACACTAATCCATGCCTACTCATTTATGATTGCTATATCTTCTTGGACTTATTTTGCTACTTTTGTAAATATGTAATGTCCCTACTTTTAGCCTTGTTTTGTTTTGATATAAATATTGTTATTCCAGCTTTATTTGACTTTTTGAAAGTATATATTGGGTTGTTGGAAGTCATGACTCATTTTTGCAATGAAAAACAGAAAAAATACATCATGACTTTTCTGACAACCCAATATTTTCCCATTTTTTTACTTTTAGACTATGTTGTTTCATTTTAGATGTCTCTTCTATACAATATATAATTAAATTTTTTAAAGATCCAATCTCACAGTCTTCAGTAATAAGTGAAATTTTTTTACATTAATTATATTTTTGAGTGCATTAAGATTAATTATATTTTTTGAGTGTATATGTACCATTTTATTTGGTGTTTCCAGTTACCATGGTTTTTCTTTAGTCTTCCTATTCTCTTGTCCTCTATTGATTTGACGGTATCTTTTGTCCGCTTTTCTTTTCTTCCACTAATTCAGAATAATGGGTAATATTTTTATTTTAAGAAGAAACCCAGATGCATGTTAGCTTTATCTTCTAGTGAAATGGACTTAAGCACACTTCAGTTTTCTTCTAAATGCTCTCATCTCACTGGTGTTACTGTTACCCATCTAGAGGCTGTTGGCCAGCTCAGGGAGCCCTGACTCGTATACCTCATGGACACCACAGAAATGTATTTAAAGTATACTTTCTTCAAGAGTCTCCATCCTACCCCCCAAATCAAAGCAAATCCAAAAACCTTCTCCATAAAATAGCAAGTAGTAGACTACTTATGTCTAGAGAAAATATTAAGCTTTTCCTTAAGTAGGACTGTATAATTCAGAACCCAGCACAGCGCCTAGCACATTATATGCTCCCGTATCTGTTGACTAAATTATGTCATTTGATACTTTTCCTCTCATGAGGTAAAATAATATGTCACTCTTTATTAAAGCCAGATACTTTAGATATTTCTAATCTTACAACAACCCTACAATGTGGACATTGTTAGGTGTCCGTAATGTAAATAGGCTCGGAGAAGTTAAGTAACCTGCCCAAGGTCATATAGCTAATAAGTGGTGGTTCTGGGAGTCAGACCCAATGCTATCCTAGACTAGTAGTTCTCAACACTGGCTGACCATTAGAATCACCCAGAGAACTTTAAAAATATTCAGGTGATCAGGCTTTATCTCAGACCAATTAAATCACTCTTTGTGGAGGTGGACCCAGATACCTGTATATTTTTTAAAGCTATTAAATGTCTACTCCAGCACTTTCTCATATTGCAGATGGGTAACTGAGTCTCAGAGAAGGGAAGTTACCACATCTCACAGCTAAGAGTGTTGGAACCAGAGCTCAAATGAAGTTTCCTAATCTCATGTTCCCCCACAGGGAGCTTACTGGACAGTTGACTATTCCAGTCTGTTGAACCACTCGGCAAAGGGAAAGGGCTCTGCTCATAGGACAGTCCTTGTGTGCCCCCTCGTGGGCTAAAATGGTAAAGGAGCCATTATCTTGGGCAATACTTTATAGTTAAAAGGGTAAGGAGCATTACAGACCAGTGCATTGATCAACCCAAATGCTGCATATAGATTTATTTAAGCCAGCTGTTAAGTGGTGGCACTTGACAGCACCCTTGTACTTGGAAGGAAGAAAACAACACCCAAACAAAAACACAACCACTCTGGATTGGCACAGTGCCTTTCCTCCACTTGCTTATACAATGCCAATTTTAAATCATTTAAGGCACTCCCTCATCTAAAAACGCAGGGAAGCAATTTAAAAATCTTAGCGTACTTCACTGTACCTTGTTAAGGCATTAGAGTCTGGTGGTTCATCTCACAGATTTTGGAGTCACACACACCCAAGGGCAAATTCTAACTCCACAATTTATTAATGTTATAAAGGTTGGTGAGTCACAAATAAATGGTCATTATAGTGCCTAATTCATACAGTTCTTGTGAAGATTAAATGTGAATGGAATGTGTTTAGCACTGTGCCTGGAAGGTAATAACCATCTCCATCCTCATACCCCACAAATGGTTATATTATTACTGAAATGGACCATGTTACCAGGCCTGGAAAAAAACTCTCACATTGTAGAAGAGTGTTTGCAGTGCCATCTTTTATGATCTCTGTGTTGGTGTCTGCTTCTCCTTACCCCTCTGAACCTTTAGCTCTCCAACCCCCCTTCACTGCAGCCTTCCACATAATCTTTCTCGTGAGAATCTAGAACTCTGATGTTTCCTTCATCAAAACGGTTTTTGCATGTAGCCACATTCTCATTTCTGGGACATTTCATGTGAAAAGGATGAAAAGATGAGGAGAAAAGAGCAAAGGAGATTGGGAATGAGTGGCTGATGAAGTAGAAGAGAAACAACAAGTGTGTGTTACCCTAGAGACCACGCACAGTGTCTCAGGATGCAGGAAGTGACCAACTGGGTCACAAGCTGTAATGGGTTAGGTGAGGCGAGGACCTAGAATTGACAATCAAATTTAGCAAAGCAGAGGTCATCGGTGACCTTAAGAAAAGCAATTTTGCTGTAGTGGTTGTGAAATTCTGATTGGAGTAAGGTATCTGAGGCATCAAGCACAGACTACTCCTTTGAGAAGTTTTTCTGTAAAGAGGAGCTAAGAAAGGGGGGTGGTAGCTGGAGGGGAAAATAGTTTCTTTATTAAGATGCGAGAAATAACAGCATACTTATGCCAGTGGGAATGATCCAGTGTGACGGGAAAATTGATGACGCAGAAGGGAGAGGAAAGAAGTGCTAGAGCAGCATTCTTCATAGGTCAGAAGGAATGGGGTTTAGTACAGAGGTGGAGAGCCTTCCATAGAGCACAGACATGGTTTATTTATGATAGCAAGGTGAAGGCAGGGTCAGTGCGCATAGATGCCCTTAGGTGGGTAGATGGAATGGGAGCCTGTGCAAGTTCTCTTCTGATGGAGTATTTTCTCAGTGCAGTAAGCAGCAGGGTCATCAACGAGAGTAGTTTTTATAAAGTGAAATACAGTACCATCAAGAAAGCAAGTCATACGTTCAGTTTTAGAAACTCAGAATGACTGTGATGTGGTTGAGTAAGAATCTTTGCTGAAAACTTACAAAATAAGGTGCACTTGTAACTTCCACTAAAATTCAAATGACAATCAACACAGTATGCAATGCTCTAAATTTTCTTTATTTTCTAATAACTATTTAAACCACTCTACAAAACGCTCTATAACATTATCTAAGAAAACTTCTGCAAAATTTAGGGTGAGAATTAGACCCCATTTACCTACCATCAAAACACCACACAATTGCTTCTCAGCCTTTTGGCTAAGACCAAGTATAAAACATCACGCAAACACTTATTTTCTTAGAGGCTATTTAGCTTTGTGGAATTACTTAGAGGTGATGGTAAACTTTAATTCCATATACCACAATGAGAATTTACCCTAAGCATATAACTCTTTAAAACAACACAACATACATTTCTTTTGAACATTTTCAGATTAAGTTGTTTTGCTTTGTTTTTTTCCTTCCAGAAATTAAAACTAAGCTCAATCTCCTTTCCCCAGTCACAGCCTCGATCGAGAGTTCACGGTAGATTTGTGCTTTTTGATTCCTCATCTAGTGGTGCCAATGGTTTATGTCATCACAGGTAGAAGAGAGAATTGGCTAATTCCAAACTTGGTTCTTTATGAATGCTTTGTGCCACCAGGAAGGTCAGCTTGTGGGCATACTGACACGGCGCTGGGATACTGATTAAGCCCTGAGGAGGAAAAAGTATTGATGGAAATTAAGAGGATAACTTGTTCTTCAAAGCGATTTTTTTCCTGAGATTTTTCATGTACTAGTTACATATACAGTAGAATATGTTTGTGAATAAATAACTAAACTCAATCAACAAAGGACACCCTTGCTCACTGGGAACTTAGGTTCATTGGGCAGAATGGAGTGGAGGGCCAGTCTGGTTTCATGGTGCCGGGAGCTGGGAACCATCCCACTTAGGGCTGTTACGTTTCCTACCACTTAATGTTCTGCAGGGCTCAGAGCAAATCTTGGCCTCGGGCTGTTGAGAGCAGCTCTTGGCCTCGTGCACAGGAACACTGACAGAGCCACATCCGTTACTTTGCCAGCAGACATCTGAGGTGGCTTCGACTTCCTCAGCTCTATCAAGGAAATAACAATAATCCTAATTTCCTCCCAGTCTTACATAAGATAATGTATATAATGAAGTCCTCTGGAAATTATAAATACTAATGTATTATAATAGTTATTGCTATTTTGTTGCTATGACAGACTGGGTTTCGCCCACTGTGGACTCAAGAAGTCATTCATTCATTCATGCTTTGTGAAAAGTCAGATATTGTGCTAGGTGCAAGGATACAAAAGTGAATTGGGTGACAATTCCTGGGTGGGAACTTTGAGTATCAATACTCACATAAGTAAACAGCTGTCACTCACCGGCCAGTTGTAGTACAGGTGGCAGAGTTTGAATGTAAGTCTCTGCATGTGATCGGGCTTCAGGCCATTGTCATCATAGATGACATTATAGTAGGTGGGATTAACAGTTCCCCGACAGGCGACCTGGGTGATCAAGTAAAAGTCGTAGCTGAGGGGAGAAAAAAATGGAATGAATGTGAGAAAGAAGGCAAACAGAACAGGGCCAAACATGAACACACCATGAATGTCCTGTTAAATACAGGCTTTCTAACAGCACTTAACGATTCAGGACGTGTTGCTTCCAAGTCGACCACGGTGCCAAGTGGCGGGTTCTGTACGGTGCGGTTCACCTCCATAAAGAATCGCGGCATGCACTTCTTCCTGACCACAATCACTGACAGTTTGGAGCTAGGAACCAGAAAGCCAAAAATCATCATCATCATCATCATCATCATCATCATAATAATAAAAGACAGAGAATTAAAATCAAGCCATGCAGCTTTCCATTTCTTTTTTTTGTAATTTTTTGATGGAATAAATTCATTCATTAGAATATGACTGCAAAAATGAAGAAAATACAAATCACCCCAATCTCTCCTCCCCCAGAGATACATACAGTTTTTTAAAATTAGGGATTGTCCTTATTTGTTGCAAAAGTGTGTAGGTTCAGTGACATGGCTAGTTTCTACCATTTAAAGGGGATGGGGCAGGAATGGTTGATAGGGCAATGAACTTCAATTAGCACTTCTAAAGAAAGATTTTCCAGAATTATCCATGGAGACAAGAATAGTCCCTCTATTTTCACCTTTACTCTTCCTCTCAATTTCTGGATAGCAAAGGAAGAACCACAAGTGCCTCTTACTCCTTAAATCACTGCTTCTGAATCCTGCAAAACACCCACCTGGTAGGATGAGCAGACTGACAAAATATACATTTGGGCCAAATGCTAAATGGGGAAGTATGAAAGTCAGCATTTAGTAAGGCCAAGGTCAAGTCCATCATGGAAGGAACCTCTGGGATGCAAGGGGTCACCATGAAATTTCACATTAAGCATTTTAATTACTTTAAAAATGTTATGTTTTCAGTATTGAGACTTTTAAAGTTGATGTTATAGTGTAAGAAAACTAACTCTTAGGCACTGTCAGCTATCCCTAAATTGCATACTTGTGATTCTGAAGAGATACATTCATCTGAGGTCAGTGGGGAATAAGACATCTTGGCTCTGACAGTTTGGATGCAGCTGAAGGTGATACTGCCCCCAAGCTATTATGCACTGCCTCCTCTCTAACAGTCACTGATGAGGTCAAGACTCAGCTCCTTGTGGCTGCTGGCCGCAACATTTGGTTGATGGTGGTGATGATGGTTTAACCCTACAGACAGACCACTGTGCACTGCTTGAAAGAGAATGCTTTCGGAATGTTTTAAGAAGCTAACTGAAGATTATCATCCTCCTCCATTTTCCAGCTCTAATATTTTTCTTGAACTTGCCACTTGACATAATCAAAGAAAAATATTGTACTGAGACATCGAATCTAGAAATGTGACATGGAGCAAGGTGCCTGGTGTTTAAGACGGTCTGATTTCCATGTGCAGCCAGCTTCACGGCACTCGCACATTCCTTTCTGCACCTTCCACAGACCTAAGCTGCACATCAGTGCCTGCATTTCAGAGGGTCCAGCTCGGTGTGGATTTGGGTCTTGAATTTGAAACTATAGCTTGTTTTTTCCTGAGGTATGTTAATATGTATGAAGCATCTTCACCTGTCAGCAGCCCTGCAGGCTTCCTGCTGAATCTCAGCATCAGCTGCTCTAGAGCAGGGGAGTCGGCAAACTGCAGCTCATGAGCCACATGCGGCTCTTTGGGTACGTTCTGTCTCAAAAGTTTGCTGACCCCTGGAAGAGCCAATTCTGTCCCTCACAACAATTTAAAAATTATTCGAGAGCCATAAAACAAATGAAATCACCATTATGTGAGTAATATCCTTTAAACATTTTATAAATGAAACTATAATAGTTTTATTTTCATTTTCAATTTTATTTCAGAGCCACATGTACACACCCAAAGAGCCACATGCGGCTCGTGAGCTGCAGTTTGCCGACCTCTGGCGGATCTTCCATCTCAAAAGTTTGCCGACCCCTGTTCTGGAGGATGTCACCTGCGCCCCCACCAAGGGTCCCCAAAGCACACACCACCCAGGCTATTGATGTAAGACCATCCCAACTGCCCTCCAATCTAGGGGAAATCAATCCATCCAGCTGTACTCAAATGATACAGAAACAGAGCAAAACTTAACTGCATGGAAAAAAAGATATGCTGGCATATATTAATTTTAATAGTTACGATGAATGTGTTATAATGGGGAGTGGGAAGAAAGAACAAAAAGGTAATACCTGGTATTTGAATTTGCTTCTGTCACACTGCTCAGCAGCTGTGGAACTTCATATTCAACAAGTGTTTTTAGCTGACCATCCCCTACGCCGTCACGATACACAATGACCCGTGCTGGCAAGCTATGATTGTGTTTGTACCATTTGTTGAGTGCCCCTGCAGAATTTGGTGTTAGTAAGAAAAGAATGACTTGTCTGATGCCAACAAAGAATAACATTTCCATATATTTCAATGCTTAAATAAGTCTGCTATTTGAGACCACTGTGAAATAGGGTAATACCTAATTTGGGTTGAATTTGCAATAATATAAAAATGGATAACTTTTGAGAACATCTCTGCATCTCTGCTATTTAAGGAATCATAATGGTCTCTATGGCATAATATATTTTTAAACTTAGCATATCTCCAGGAAAATTTTAATATTTATGTAATAAATTAAAAATTTAGTTCATGCAATAGACATACACATTCCCAGAACCAAATTAATACTAATTTAGTTTCTTCAACCAAAACCGAATTAATACTAATTTAGTTTCTCCTCCCAAAACCAAATTAATATTTATTTAGTTTCTTTAAATCCTCTCAATAAATATAGCCTGGATAATTTTATATCGTTTTCTTCTCTAATGAACATAAATATGAAAACATAAGGAGAGGATGTGGCTGTTCCTCTCAATGCATCTTTTCACATGAACTCACCCAATTAGATTCCAAGTCTCAGACAATATGAATTCTGAGAACATTTCCACCCACTCTAAGTAGAAATTGCCTATAGAGCAGAGCCAAGACAGTAACTCCTACCCAACAGAAACCTCTCATAACTAATAAAAAAAAAAAGACCAGGTTTTGAAGTAAGGGGAAAGTAATATGATACAACAATTCATTTCATATATATATATATATATATATATATATATATATATATATATTACAATTGCTTTAGAAGAGTATACTGCCCAGGAAATTAAATTTAGTTCAATAGAAGATGATCATATATGTAAGTCCATTATCAGCACATACCACCAAATTCAATTTTTTAGGAAAGAAA
Organism: Hipposideros armiger; assembly: GCF_001890085.2. NCBI lineage: Eukaryota > Metazoa > Chordata > Mammalia > Chiroptera > Hipposideridae > Hipposideros > Hipposideros armiger. The sequence continues at coordinate 402,412 of NW_017731624.1, read as the reverse complement.
ATATTTACAATCCCCCAAAGTTTACAGATGGAAAAATGCAGATCAGGGGAGGGAGTGAGATGCACAAGCACACTGCTAAGGGGTGGCAAAGCCAGATTCGGGCCAGGGCTGGGGAGGGTGTGGGAACCCCAGACCCCTCTTCCTATCACATCTCACTGTAAAGAGGGCACCTCTCCTCACCTGTCTTTGCCATCTTCTCCTGCTATGCCACACTTTATCTGCTCGCATCCCTGTCTCATCCCAAAGACCTTCTCTCCTATTTCTAGGCCTAACATTGCTATGTCATAATCCTTGTTCCTCTAGAGTAGGTTTCTTTTGGCCTTCAAACTACTTGCAATAGCCACCAGCAGCTACAAACTCTCTCTCCTCCTGGCTTTCTGTTTATCACACAGAGACTGTAAATTCTAGTTTGATTGGTAGCCTGAGTTAGCACACAGCTTTGGGGTTTCCAACCGGCTGCCAGTTGACTCAGGCAGGCTTGGAGAGTTGGCTTTCTCCTATCTGGTCTGCTATAGGCACGCAGACTTTGGGTCTGAAGGAATCGTCCTTAGAGCCCACCCTCATTGCTGTGATTTTAGTACCGGTCATGAAAACTTTTAAGCAATCTGCAACATCCGTTGTTGTTTTCTGAAGGATACAGCGGGAAAACCACCTAAAGGAAGCAAAGAACAAAAGTAAAGTTCAATGTCAAAATTTCTACTATAAACATGCATTAGGATTAAATTAAGAAACAGATATTATGAGTAAAAACTCAATGTTCACACTTTTGTGTATGCTATATCGTCACAGTTGTATTAAAAAGTCCCCCCCCATCCACAAAATGAAACTTAGTATAAAGAGAAACTAAAGCATTGTGTTGGCATCAGACCCATCTGGGTTCAGGTCTTGGCTGGTATGCTCACCAGCTCTGTGAGTTTGCTGTGTGAACCTAAGCTTCACCTGTACCAAGGAAATTTCCCAGATGGTAATGTAGTTACTACCTCATGGGGTTGCTGTAAAAATTAGATACTATATGTAAAGTCCTTAGCATAGTACTTGGCACACAACAAGCACTAATAGAGGCCTCTATGTTATTATTATAAAGGAATTTATTAGTTTAGCAGTGTATCTTCCATTTTCAATATATTCAAAGATTTCTCAAGCATAAACTTCCATTTCTATAGATGAGCCTTTTAGATTTAAAATCTTAACATGACTAACTTATTTAGATTTCAGAAGCAAGTTCTCTTGCTCAAGTCATTAATTAATTAAAAGCACTTAGAAAATGAAGGTCATGACTTAATGGTAAGCATGAGTCAACATTATTATAGTTCTCTAAATACTATATGCAACAATAATGATGCAATTAGGAATGCTGCTAATTAGCTGGAAGTTCTTTATCTGCTTGATTAAGGAAGTGACACACATGACAGGGACCTCATACAACCTGGAATGAAGTCAGAGGCATGCTGCTACTTTTCCTGTTTCCCACAATCCCAAATATATGCCTGACCACAAATTTAATGGAGTAAATCAAATAGCTTAAGTCTAGGGGGAAAAAAAAATTTACCAATAGTTGCTATAGCCTCAAAGCATTGTTTAGTTACAAATATTGAAACAATTCTAAGAAGTACAATTTAATAAATACAGGGTCCATGTTTAATCCTGCCTATGTGTTTAATGGCTGTGTGAACAACCACCACATCAAGTGTCTGTAAGCATTAAGAATAATAAAATAATAACAAGTGTGTATCGAGCATTTACACGGAACAAGTAAGTGGCAGGTGAGGATATACATCCAGGCAATCTGATTCTCAACTGCTTGACATAATGTATGTCAAGTTCCTAGTCCAGTGCCTAACACAGAGCACATGTTCAGAAAAGAAATGCACAAGAATTTTTACATGGCCATCACTTTTGGAATATGACAGGCATATAGGAGCAATAGCTCGTCCTAATGTGTGTGTAAAAATAGCTTTTTAATGAGGCTACATATTACCCCAACATTATCAATCACATTTACATATGCAGGTAGAGTTTATGACCAAAATGGTTCTTATTTTTAAAATGAGTGAATACAAACTCTTCCTTGCTGTAAAGTTAAACCACAACTAATAGTCAAATAATGGAAGAATATGTAAGGGTAATTTTAAAAGTACCTGGTGATTCTGGGGTTAATACTGGCCACAAATCCAACCACCACCATTCCCTTGTTGAATGCATCTTTGCAGACATCAATACCAACTACCATCAGGGACTTTAACTGTAAAATTAAATTTTTTGTGATTTAATGGAATGAGGTATTATTTCCCCAAAGACTTAATATGATATTTTTAAGAAACTGTCCCTCGTTATTTAATTATTCAAGTTAAGCTATGTGCCAGGGAGAGCAATGTCTAGGTGAGGAAGATTATTAAACCAGAAACCAAAGAGATGTAAAGAGAGAGGAGAGAATATGGTACATTCTTTGCTTAGGAGACTCTCTATAGTCCAAAACAGCTACCACCCCTTGTGGAGGTGGCCAAGGACCATCAGTGGCTCAAGATTCTGAGAAAGTGGTCGAGCTATTTATCCCTTGTCTCTGGGCTGAAGGGATCTGAAGAGGAATTCCACTCCCCTCTCTTCAGATGTCTAAGGAATCCTTAGTTGGCTACACAGCACCTCCCGGAGGGGCAGCTGGGGGTAACCTCATATACTCTGGTTATGGAAACTTAAGGGAATGGGCACCATTCCTTCACTGCTCGTCCCCTCACTTTCTCCCACAGTGGCCAGAGTTCAGGGAAGAAGAGGATTTTCTTAGTTCCCACTAGAGTTTGGAGGTTTGGATCATAGACTTTGCCAGTTCCCCAAGGTCTGGGGAGACCCCATGCAGGGTGCAAAGCTACTCTGAGAGTTAGCACCTTCTAAAAGCAGGTAAAGGCAGAGGCCATGGAGCACAGATTTTAAATAGCGGTCGAGAGGCTCTAAATACGTCCCTCCAAGTCTGTGCCAAACTAGATTCTTTCATGAAATATTCTGTTATCAGCTTAACTGAAGCGCCTTGAGAAGAGGACCCATGCTTCGCTTTCTTTTGCATACCCTCCTGGTGAGCTTGTGTAATGCCAGCACCCAAAGCAGACAAACTACAAACAAGCCCAACAAATCCAATACTTCTAGGACCGTGTACAAATACCACCTACTTCAACTTAATTTTTAAAGTTAATTAACGGATTGATTACTGAAAGGAAAAGAGCAACAGATTCCTCACAGGGATCTCGACAGCCCACAGCTCGCCTCCGAGTTTACAGTTCATTTGCATGGCAATCTTGGAGGCGACACTCATCATCATTCCCTGTTTATTCAAGGTCTGAACAAGCACACACTGGCTTGGGACTGGACAGTCGGAGCTCAAATATTTTTTAATGGAATCATAATAATAGCTCTGCTGATTAGAAGGCAGAATACACATTACCTGAGAGAGAAAATAAAACACAAGGAGGAACAAAAAGTCAATTTAGTTATGCTTAGGAGTAGTTTTTTAAAAAAATGGGAAGGGGTTTGGGGGTGAGAAAGGGGAAGGGATTAAGTAATACAAATTGGTTGTTACACAGTCACGGGGATGTAAAGTAAAGCATAGGAAATATAGTCAATCATATGATAATAACTATGTATAGTGCCAGGTTGGTACTAGTCAGGGGATCATTTCTTAAATTCTATAAATGTCTAACCACTATGTTGTACACCTGAAATATAAAATGATATTGAATGTCAAAATAAATAACGTGTAAAAAAAATAAAATAAAACAGAAAACTAAAAAAAAAAAAAAATGAATACATGGATTCTCCAAACATCTTTTGCCCTTAAGTTTCCAAGAAGCAGATATGAACACAACTTTGAACTTTTAAATGACCTTTAAACCACGGACAGTTAAGGCCATTTGAAATGCCTTCTCATCAGCCATTCACTCCGCCAAGTCCCACTCTAATCTTACCCATCGCCTTTGCTTTCCCTTCCTCCTCGTTTCTGATTTGATTGTTAGTGTCCTCAAGTTCCCTTCTAACCTCTCTCTTTCTCCAGCTACCTCCCCTTCTTTCCCATGATCCTTTTCTGTGGCTCTCCAGCTCTCATCCCCCTGCCCCATCCCCAAATTCACACACAGAGAAGCCAAGTGAAGAATTAGCTTACACAGCGGTCTTTTTCCCAATAGGTACTGGACAACCAAAATTTTTTTAAAAAGCAACCCACAACAGTATTTTTGTTTACTGGAACTTGAGAGTAGGGATTTGAGAGGAGGGACAAAGAGGAGAAAGAAGCTTCAGATCCCCTGCTATTTGAAATTTCACCCATTTCTGTCACTGCCCCTACTTCTTATCAAGTATTTCCCTCACAGAAGGGTCTCTCCTGGCCTAGTTCCATCTCCCTTCTATCTTTTGTTATCTACCTTCAAAACCCCCAAATTATAGAAAAGATAGGCACTAACATGATTAGCAAAAGAAAATTTTAAAAGTGACTTTTTTTTTTCCAACAGTAGACCTGACAAAATACTGTCAAGGGCTAAAATTATTTACACTTAATAATATAAATTAGGGGGAAATATTTTTAAGTTGTTAGCCAAACTCTCTTCGAGGTCTTTCTTCCTTCCATGATATGAGTTTGGAGCCAAGCAAGTTAGGTGGCAGAACAAGGGTGGACCAATGGGGCCACTGTCAAAAGAAGATGGGAGCCAAGTGAGATGTGTTACACCAGGGATGGAGAAGTAAGCAAATATGTGGAGGATGACAGTAGCCATGTTTCTCACTATCAGAGAAGTGGGGGTACAAATATAGAAAGGGGCAATGCTTTCCTGTGGTGTTGGATTAGAACCAGAGGTGTGAACGTATGTTTTTAATACATACATAGATACATCTAGTAATAAAATACATGTAATTGTGCATTATATATGAGTATGTATATGTAGACACATACATCCATTTCCTAGCTTTGCACGTTGAGAAAGCCTGAACCTCAGTAGCAAATGACACATCCAATGTCCAGACATTCATTTCTAAATACTGTTCTCTACCTAAAGGAGTCAGGGCTCACTGGAGAAATATCTTCCAGGGCTGGGCAGCAAAACTTCAAGATTAACCTGGAATATTTTTTTGTAATGTATTTTTATCTTTGTTGTACATGCACATAATATAAAACACTGAAAGCATCCTATAGGTTTTGTTACCAAAAAATAGCAGTTCCCTACCCTTCTCCTCCCTCCCATTTCCTCCTCCCCAGAGACAATCATCTACAACTTGTACCTCACATCCCTAAATAGATGCTTATATTGCTACCTCATGGTTTTTCAGATTTAGGTACATCTGTTCATTTTCTAGAAAGCAAATTGGGGCTTAGGCCTCTTCCCTTCCTTGCACCGGTCTCCTAAACACTTTAAATAACACTTATGCTTTTATACTCTTTTATTTGTAATATATTTAACAAAAAATGTCTGGTGAACATAGGAGGCATATATGTAGATTTAGACTATGTTGTTTAGCCAGAGATTTCAAACAGTAAGTCACAAAACAATAAACAATTAAGTTTTGTTGAAAGAGAGAGAGACTTTATGTTAACACAAAAATCAGCCAATCTGGGAACCACTGCTTTAGTTTAGACTGCTTATTTTATAAATAAGGAAACTGAGGCTCAGAGAATTTAGATTATTTAACAAGCTTCCACAGTTAACGAATGGCATCAAGATTCAGACCTAGATTTCCATACTCTTATCCAATGTTTTATCACTATTGCAACAAAGTATTGTAAATTATCAAATGAATGGGGATGAGGCGTGTTTATTTGGTACACATAAGTTATTTGTCACAACTGAAAGTATCAGCCTTCAGAACAGAAAAACACAAAATCTAGTTTAGTTGTTCTTTCTAATAAAAGCATAGTTTTCAGAGAGGTAGTCCTTAATAAGTTACTAATAGGAAATCTCTTTATGCTCAAAAGTCTTTTTTTAAATCTAGTAGGGTGGGTTTTTGTTTTAGAAAAAGGTTTGCAAAGGAGAGCTAACTTTAAAATTGACTGGTTGCACTTGTATTTGATGCATAAAAAAAAGTTCACTTTTGGGGAAGTTTCATTTCCATACCAAAAGTTTTTGGGAAAAGTACATTTGGAAATTTCTCTGCCCGTAACAAATCAGGCATGAATAGAGTTTTGTTGTTGTTATCCACTAAAGTATGATTCTTCTCTGATCCTAAAGCACAAAAACAGCCCCATCAGGCATTCATAGACATTAAAATTAGGAATAAAATAATATAGACGTTATCTGGTTTTATAAAATTAAATAATTAGCTTGCCAACAAGAAAATTTAAGCCATGTTCTATTTGGGAAAATATTAATCTGGACTATCTTATTGTGCTAGACAATAAGGAAGCAGTCCAAGAAATATGGGGACATGTCAGAGAGACACAAGCCAGTTTGAATAGGGCTCCCACGGGCAAAACGAGGGGCATTTTGGGCAGCAAAATAAATAATAACATAATGGACTATAAGTTAGTAAATAAAATAGGGATCCCTGAATCCATACTGATATAAATAAATGAACAAAGAAATGGGAAGACGAGAACGCTCTTCCTTACAATCTAATGCCACCTAATAGAGGGAAGTATGGAATTAGAAAGCCACCAATTGGCAACCATCGGAGTAATAATGAATTCAGACAAGAATTATCAATGGATTCTAAAACTAATGGGCAAACATTTGATGAGGAACAGGATATTTACAAAGTCTCCAAGTATATCCCTACCAAAAGTTTAAAACTAATTAATTACAAAGAGAAAAAGTAACTTTACAGTGAAGAAACTTGACAGATACCTCCTTAATCAATAACCCCTCCCTGCACACCCCCCCCCGCCCCCACAGGATGCAATAAGAACACTTGCTGTAGTTATCCTGCCCAAAGTGCATGACCTGAATTTAATCATCAGACAAACAAAAATTGAGAGACATTATATAAAATAACTGGTCTATACTCTTCAAAATCGGAAGGTCATCAAAGTCAAAGAAAGACTATGGAACTGTTACAGATTCAAAGAGAAACTAAAGACACAGACACATTAGATCCTGTTACTAGAAAGGACATTTTTTGGGACACAAATGTTCATGAAGTCTATGGACTAGATGGTCATACTGTTTCCTGATTTTGATAGTTGTCCTATGGTTCTGCAGGAGAGTGACCTTGTTTGCAGGAAATATGTACTAAAATATTCAAGGGTAATGGGACATCATGTCTGTAATTTATTTTCAAATGGTTCGGGGGGAAAAGATGACTGATGATTAATAGATAAGATATAGATAACAGATGATAAAAAATGATAAAGCAAATATAAAATGTCAACAACTGGGGAATCTGGGTGAAGAGTATATAGGAGCTCTTAGTACTATTCTTGCAATTTTCTGTAAGTTTGATTTTAAGTGGAAAAGCACACTCTTTTAGGGTGAAAATTCCCTTTGTTTAATATAATATCTTTATGGACCATTTGTTGTTGCGTGTGTGTCTGACTAAAAGAGAAATTAAAAAGCTAAAGACCTTTGCATGGGATATAAAAGGAATGTTGAGCGTTGGGATGAATGAGCTAGGGAGGTTAAGACAAGGAGATGGGACAGGAAAAGCATTGCCATATAATGTGAGGCTGAGGCCTCAAAGAAGAGTGAACACTTCCAAGAAATAGGAATGGTGGAGAGATTTTTAAGAAAAAGGATGTGAATTTTAACTTGTCTGGAATGTCAGGATATGATGTATAATCATGCCTTAAACCCAAATCCTCTGCAAATCAGCCTCACACTCCCTTCTCCCACCACCCACCACACAAATACTTTGGAAAATGAGTCCATTGTGGCTGTCCCACAGGGGGATGAAATGCAGGAGGAAATGACACTCACAAAAGATGAAACACAGAAGAGGGCAAGAATTCAGGGGAAGCAGAAACATGAGGCCATAGGTGACGTGGAAAATATAAATCCTGCAAGCATCCCATGAAACACTGGGGAGAATGCTGGGTGCCCCAACATTTATAGGATAAGATGGAAATCAATTTATCTTAAATCTTAAGTAAATTATGACCCTCCAACAAGTTGGAAAATATGTAGACATCGAAGAAGCTGATACAGGGGTAACAACAGTGTTTTAAAATGATTATTAGAAATATGACAGAGAAACTATTGATTAAAATACTAAGATTAATACTTTCTTGCATGCTTAAGGAAATGCACAACAATTTGAAAACATATCATGGGAGACTATGCTCAGATTCTTTCTTTCAAGACCGATAGATATAACAAAAAATATTAAAATTACACATCAAAACACAAAAATTACTTCATACTTACCAACTGAACACCAGGATCGAAATGTTTCTGTATGGCGCTAAAAAACGCAGCTGGGGTTTCTTGTACTTTTATGCTACATAAAAAGATTTAATTTTTAAGATATACAATTCTCCTCTTAGTAGCACACAATCATATGGAGTTAAAACTATAAAAATGGATTTTTATACCATACTAGCAATTTGAAGAAAAAAATCATTAGACAAAAATGACAACCTTTTGAGACTAAAATTGCTTCTCCCACTATAAGATGTGCCAGCAATGTTTAATAGTCATTTTTATTAGCTTAAAAATAGTTTGGTAGAAAATAAAATTTTCTCAATTGTATAAAATCTCTACAATTTTAATTATGTTGTTCAAAATGGAGTTGAAAGTGAAATTTTGAAATCACAATTTTCAATAATCAAGTATCTGAAATGGGTCAAGTCAAACTCGGATAAAGATTTCTCTAATACTTAATCTCCAGGGGAACTTTAAAATGAATGCTTCAAAAATCATCAGATTAGGGCCGGCCGAGTGGCGCGATGGTTGAGAACTCGCTTGGGATGCCAGAGGGCCCCGGTTCGGATCCCAC
>NW_017731624.1:302918-393312 GCF_001890085.2 Hipposideros armiger | reverse complement strand
AACAAAACGACAGCAACTTGCCTGTTCCCCTTTCCCCAATTCCCCAGCACTGTTCCCATCCCCCCAATTCCCCAATAAAAATCTTTAAAAAAAAATCATCAGATTAATAAGACCAAGATATTCAACTAATCTGTATGATTCAGACTAAAAGATGTTTTTTTCCCCCTGGGTGGCTGCTTGTTTGGAGCCTGAAATATTTAGCCTTAATCAATCAGTCGGCAAGTACTCATCAATGATCTGTTCTGTGCTTACATTATTATGCCAGGGGCCAGAGGCTACAGGAATAATTCCCACACAGAGGAATTTATAAATCCATTTTCTTTATGTGGAATCAGCCTCTAAAGTGTGTATTATGACAGAATTGTCCCAATGCCCAGTGGCCTTTTAAAACTTACCCAGCAGGGGGCAGGACCACTGTCTCCTGCTTGCTGATTCCAACTGGGCTGCAGGAATGGCTTGCAGCTCCGTTTCAACAACTAAATGCTTCTGACTTTTCCAATTCCATCTCTTGGATGCAGACTCAACCCTTATTTTACTGTCTAGTCCTTCTAAACTCACCAGGCAAATGTTTCAGATGGGAGAAACTATACATATAAATCTAACAGGTAAATGGATACTTCATGGGAAAGACAAAGAATGGAACAAAATACGGGCTTTCAAATAACACAGGCCAAGAACAGAATATGCACATGAGCTTGTTCGTGGGATTGGTGTGAGAAAGATGCCAGCCCAGGGTCTGCTGACTATGGCTTCTGTCAACAATCTTTTCTTGCTTTATTAGCTCATGGGTTAAAGAGAAATTAGAGCAGGTGAAACTCAAACCAGGCGATTTGTTAACAGATTTGATAAGAGGAGAATTCTAAACTACAATGTAAAATGAGACTTTGGAACTATCTATGGTTTTCTACAATGTTTGCACTGCTGATATAATTAATTACTAATCATGTGTTTCAAGAATAACTTTCCACCCTGCCAATGAGGACATTTGTACTTCCACCGTAACAAAGAAAAAGAAGTATCTACTACTTCTTGCTAAGCATATCAAGCTCAATAGAATGAGACATGATCAACTTTAGACTTCTCTAAAGCAAAACAATATTCAATTTTGAGTGTGACTGTGTATGTATGAATCCCCTACTAACCTGAAAGCAACTTATCTTTCTCATCCCCAGCAACTGGCATAGTATCTAGCCTATAGCAGATTCTCAATATATGTTGGAAAACAAAATGAATGATGACCTTCGTTTTATCAGAAAACTACCTAAATGACTAATTTCCTACTATAGTAACAGAATCAGAAAAGCGTATTTCAAATCTATTTTTACATTAAATTTTAAAGCATCTAATCTAGCATAAGTCAGGTAATGCTACTTTTAGTTCTTAATATTCTTTTTGATGTTGTTTTATAAATAACGGCTATGAAAGAATTTTTTTAAAGTTAAGGAGGTAATATATGGATTTATTAAGGATTTATGCCCTAACTAGCACAGAAAAAGACTTTGAGGTCATGAAACTACTGCCTAAACAACTATGAAAACAAAATTTTACAAAAAGCAACAAAATATATTTAACTATAGAAAAGCTTTCTGAGATAAAGCAGCTTTTGTGGCTACATCAGCCCTTATTTCCTAGCTTTGACCCAAATCAAATTAATATAGAAAAAAAGTTGGGATGATTTTCAGTGTATTCTCACATTTTGGGGTAGTCCACATTAAATCCCATGGAACTTCCAACTCTTCTCAAGCAGCTCAGGAAGTTCTCAGTCACATTTTCAGCTCTGTCACTACATATAATCAACCATTTATTCAGAGATTGTGTACTTAAAATCTTCCAAGTTCGCATATCCTTGGACCAATCAGCAGCAGACGCTGGTTGACACTGAGAAAAAAATAATATCATGAAAGGGTTGAAAACTTTTATTCGGAAAGCAATTGAATGAAGACTGTGTGAAGATGGTCCACATGTGTCATAAGAGAACTATTTAGTACAGTTTGCTATTCACAGACCTTAAACACTGGTGCAAATACTGAACATCTGTACAGAATACATGTGTTTACTAGGAGTGGAGGCAGCTGAGCATCATCCCAGTTCGGCCACTCCCTGGCTGCAGGTCCTTGGACAAGTCCCTTTACTTCATGGGCCTCCACTGTGTCCGGTTCAAAGACCTCCAGGTTCCCTTCCAGCTCTAAGAACTGCTTCCCCTTATTATGAATGGCTCAGGCAAGCGGGCTGTCCAGTTTGGTCTCTTTGCTCTAGGCAGCTAGATATCTCAAATAGAAAATGCTGATTACTGATATTCCAGGTCATCAAACTAAAACTAACAAACCCTAAAGGGCGGTTAGGAATATACATTACACTAGGAGTAGCTACGTCTAGAAGCAAAGATGTGGCCAAGATACAAGCTCCTTTATCACTCTTGTTCCCAGGTAACCAGGAAAAACAAACTCCCTGAACTGAAGAGGGGAGATTTTAGACTGGTCACTAGCCTTCTGCTTATATCCATGGACTGGAATTGAACAGAAATGTCAGAGGCCTGTGAACACTTACTTAGTCTACTCATTTCCTAGAATCCAATTTCAAAAAAGCAGAATTGGTCAAAAAGTTGAAGACAGTCACCTTTAACCATCCCCCACCATCTCTAGGGCGTGGGATCTTCCATTTATGGTCTGTTCTCATACCAAAATATGCCAAAAAAAAAAAAGAGCTCTGGCAAATATGACTTTACTTATAGAGATGAGGACACAGGTCATTTTAAATATTTATATCCTGCTTTATATGTGGAACTGAAACTCAGCTTCTCTTCACTGACTCCTGACGAAAATCCTAATTGGGGTCTACGCTTTCATACCTCAGAAAATTTTTTGTTTTCTTTTTAAAAGTAGTTTTTCCTCACTTCTCCAATAAGGGTTTTGATAATGGAATGGGGTTATCAAAAAGAAACGATTAAAAAATCCTCAGTCTGCCAACAGAAAACATTCTTTGTTCAGTTACATTAGTTTAGACATGTTGGTTTATTATATCAAATAAACGCAAGAAGTCAGCCTTTAAAATGAGATGAAATGTAACTAGATTTTAAATGGGCAAAACACAGGGGAAAAGTAGAAAGATAATGCACAATTGTAGTATAAAGTAGATTCATTTCTTGAACAGAAGCCGAAAGAGGCAATAATTGGTCTCTTCAAATTTCAGATTGCCTTTCTCCCTAAATGCTATGGCTGGGGAAGGTTTCTGTGCAAATTTCTTCATATTTATACCAGCTGAGCAGCATTTTACTTTGGGGAAAACTCAACTGTGGTATCAGGAAACACAGTCTATTAAAATTAGCTTTCACCAGTTAATAGAATTTTCCCAGGTACTAAGGGTTTTTTTTTCCTTTTTTTTTTTAGTGACGGAAGAGTGCGACATCAATAATAGATGGGCATGTTTTAATTGCAATGGCTTGAAATGCCATTTTCTAGTGCATCTTTAAATGTGACACCACATCACACTGACAGCTAAATCACGTCCTCTGGATGCTGCTAAGCCCATGCAAGTACAATGCGATTGAAAAGGAACACAGAGGGGACCTCGAGGTTTAGGACAACGGAAATGCAGGAACATGGCCCTGGGGATACCAAATGAATATGACAAGCCCAGGTAATCACTCTGGCATATGATCCAACTTACACATATTCAGGCAAATACTGTTAAATAAAAATAAAATCACAGCACTTACTATGTGGTCTTGCATTAGTATTTTTTCTGAAGGCACAACCCGGCCAGCCAGAGACATCTGGCATCCAAAATGCAGTCCCCAGGTCTCCAGCTCAAAACGGGCATCCTTGTTTCTGTTGAGAGAATTGAGTGGTAGGTCATTAAAGTGCTATCTTCTAAAGAATTTTAATCATTAGAGACAAAATTATAATTTACTGAATTTTTCAGAGATTGAATTTTTTGAGTCCTGACTTGTACTTCTACTATTTTTTTCTCCTGCTCAAAAGAATTAGGGAACTGTGCCCATTTGGGACTTGCAGGGATGGAAAAAGCTTCCGGTGTGGCACACGGGTTAGCAAAATGAGCCTTTGAGTCAGACAGACCAAGGCTTAACTCCTAGTGCTGACATTTAATAATATGTGACCTTGAGCAAAGTTTTAAGTCTTTTAAAGCTGTGGTTTCCTTATTGGCAAAATGTAGGGATAAAAAAACTAGCTACTTCATAGATTTGCTGGAAAGATTAAATATAACAATACACAGAAAGTACAACCAAAGTGCCTGGCACATGCTCTGGCTCAATAAATGTGACATATTACTCCTGATAATAAACTTGTTAATAAAGAGACATTGTGGAGGCCCTGGATAATAGGGATGTCTTCTGGGAATATCTGAGCTTGTTGCTTGGGAGTGGATGAAGGATGATAAAAGAAGGGGACATAAGGACCTTACGTTTCAGAAGATTAATAGGATAGAGAGGGCAGTGGGAAGATTAAGAGGAGTATATTAGTATTAGCAATAATAACCACTTTATACTTGCATAGTACTTTAAGTTTATAACTTAGTACACTTTAATCATAGTTTATGTATTATCTCATTGGTGTATGAGATATGGTCATCTCTATCAATCTGTAAGCTTCTTGAGGGGAGCTACCATACTGACTTTGTGTCCTGGCCTCTATTACAGTAGCCCATAAATGGTAAGCCAGGCACTCACAAAAGAGGCTGATACAATTCAGGCTTTTATTTACTCATCAGAGTTTCCCCTCTCTCTCTTTCGGGGAGCTCGAACCTCTTTCCTGCTGACTTTATCACATCTCATTATTTCCATCTATTCATATTATGTCTGGTCTGGTCACATCTAATACTTTTAATTATTTTGTTTTAGATACTATCTGTCTAAGATAAGAGGCTGAGATGATAACTGGTCAGGACACTGGGTGGGAATAAATGGGATTACGAGAAGGTGGCAGATAGATGTGTCAGGAAGATTAATCTACAGCCTAGTTTAAGGGGAGAGAACCAGGAATAAGCAGGAATAAGTTATTCTCAAATAGGAATAAGTCTGGGAGATGTCCAGGATAAATGATATAAAGTGTAGCCATAAAAAAGAAAACTCTGAAACCACTAGCATGATAATAAAGATGCACATAAGCAAGTTACAAAACATGATGTACTGTACTTCACCATTTCCCTAAAAAAAAAAAAAATTATATGCATTTGAAAATAAATGAAATATACATCTTTCATTCAATGATTCATTTATTAAACAAATATTTACAGAGCAAACACACACACACACACACACACATCTTTTTATTTATGTAAATTTCCAAATTCCTCCTCCAAATTTTTTCATTTTTTAAAAAACAGACCATTCTCTAATAATGTTGCCCAGTAGAAATATAAAGCAAGCCACACATGTGATTTAAAGTTTCCCAGTAGCTACATTAAAAAAGTAAAAATTAACAAGTAGAATTATTGTGTGTGTGTATAATTTTATTTTATATATCTATACCTGTATCTATATCTATATCTATATCTATATCTATATCTCCTATGTATCCAAATATATCCAAATATATCCAATATATCCAAAATGTGATCATTCCCAGATGTGGCACTAACCACATTTTAAGTGCCCTGTAGCTGCTTGAGGCTACCCTACTAGATAGTGATGTTTTGGGAGGTCAGAAGAAAGAACCAGGGGGAGGCTCAATTTTCCCATCACAGGTTATAGCCAACTGTCATAAATGAGGGCATGCCATCTGAGAATCAGGTGGGCTGAAACGAAGGGCATAAAGGTCTTCTTAAGTTTAAAGAATACATAGTGGGGTTTTCCTAATGATCAGTGTGCTAAAGCCATTCTATTCAGATGCGAGCATTCCTGACCCTGAATATTGGGGATCTAGAGTGGTTGTTTTTTGTTTTTTTCAATTACAACCTTTTTTCCTTCATTCAAAATTTTATCCAGAACCTCGATATATTAAACAGATGGAAGCAGAGCTGTGTAGTTGAAGTAGGGTGGTACCTCTGCCTGTATGGCCTTCAGCCACCTCCCCTTAACCCATAGTCCTGAGGTCTCTTGGATGAACCTGGCTCTCGACAACAAAATTCAAAAGTGCCTTGCTCTGAATCAACAGGAATGAGACATTTTCATCAAGGAATGAAGTGCTTTATATATCATCCAATTCTATAAACTAGGCCTTAAAGCGGGGTGCACTCTGGTCCCAGCAAGGTGTCCCAGTACCTCTGGATGTCATCTGCAAGCCTGGCCAGGCGCTGCTGCCTTTCCAAAGGACTGAGACGCGTTTTTTCAGCCACGGCCTTCATCAGTTGGAAATCAGAGGTTACCCGGCTACTCAGCCCTGTTAAATGAAAATGAAAACAAAGCGAAAAATGAACAGTATACCATGTAACCCCAGACCATCTCAGGAACAGGGTCAGCTTTCCACTTAAGCTGAATCAGATTTAGCATCTGGATAGCACTGTCCAGTAGAAACGCAAGCCACCTAAGTCATTTTAAATTTCCTACTAGCTACATTAAAAAAAAAAACAGATGAAATTATTTAAATAGTATATTAATAATAACTATTTAACTCAATATATATAAATTCATTTCAACATGTAATCAATATAAAAAAATTACTGAGCTATTTTCCCTTGTTTTCATACTATTGATAGGTCTTAGAAATCCAGTCCATATTTTACACTTACAGCACATCTCCGTTCAGTCCCTCAGGTGCGCTAGTCACATTTCAAGTGCTCAGTAAACACATGTGGCTGCTGGCTACCATGTGGGACTGTGCAGATCTAGAACATCAGAATACCACTAAGAATCAGCATTATTTCCTTCAAGGATTATGTCCTTATGAGCGTTGCTAATTGCAAAATAGACATATACACACCATAACTGATTAGAGCAATCCAAAAAATGTAAAAAGTAGAAAGTCTGCCCTTCTTAGTCCTACCCTGTTAATCAAACGAACAGAATTAAAAGTACTCAAGACAGTTACTCAGATTCTACTCCATAGTGAAGATGGCCTTCTGGAAGCTCAAGCTAAGAGGCTAGGGAATCATTTTGGCACAAACGGTGTACCAGACGAAAATGAAAGTCATGGGGCTTCCTGAACTAGTGAAGTTCAGAAAATGGTGAAGGGCAGCTTTGTTTTAGGAAAATATCTGGGGCCTATTTTACATGGAAGTAACAAGTGGAATACACGAGATAAAGGAAACAGGCAACTTTGAATGTGCCAAGCAGTTTCCAAAGGGCATTCCATCTTCCCACTTTCTCTACTATCAAAATAAATCATTTAGGGGTCCACCCTCCAAGGGTTGGATTAATGTTCAGCTAACTAAAGGAGGTGCTGCCCACCGCTAAGAATCAGATGCCTGTGATCAAGAGCCTGACAGGGTATAAAACATAAACATTACCTGTTAGAAAGCAGAGCTCAGGTATCAGGTGGGCCATCTGAGCCTCAGCGTTGTCATTTCTCTTGCTTTTCAACAGACTAACAAGCATTGGCTGATTTAGGTCTGATAAAGTAATATCATATTGCTACAGAATGCAAGATTAATGAGGGAAAAGTTAACATGGAAACACTGTAGAATGAGCATCCTTGCTTATAAGCAACAAGGTAATCCCAAATACATAAATAAGCAAATTTTTTCAATGAAGCAAAAAAAAAAATCCCATAGTTACCTATTCATTTTTACTTCCCAGCCTTTATCTTTTATAGCTGAAGGCCAGGTTT
The DNA here is from genome assembly GCF_001890085.2 of Hipposideros armiger. Classification (NCBI taxonomy): domain Eukaryota; kingdom Metazoa; phylum Chordata; class Mammalia; order Chiroptera; family Hipposideridae; genus Hipposideros; species Hipposideros armiger. Next base: position 385,588 of record NW_017731624.1, on the reverse strand, counting down.
ATGATTTTATCTATCTTTTATAGGGCAACATCATTTTGTTTTGTTTTTAATCATTTCCCTGCTCTCTTCTGGGTTTCACTCAGAATGGCCTCCAGCTGGCTCATACATAGTACAATGACCCTAGTGGAGCTGACTCAATGCCAGCATTTCCAGTACTGATGACTGAGGCAGACTGCCCCATGCATATAACTAACTGGCTCTAAGCATCTGTATTCATTTTGAAAATATCTATACACAAGTTGGAGGCAAGGGTTATATTGAGTCAGCCTTGGATTTCCCCAAGAGCACGAATGCCCTTAACTTCCAGGATTACATGATATTACAGGCAAGCAGCTGTGAAGTCTGACAAATGCGAATCTGATCCGCGGCTCTTCTACTTAATTGGACTGGGGCACTTGGGGGAGTTACTTACCTTTCCTCACCTATGAAGTGAAATGAACAGTAGCTCAGAAGCATCCCATGTAAACCACCGGCATCATGTCTGGTTTTTAATGAGCTCCTATCTCACCCTCTTCCCTCTCCTAAACTTGAATTTCAACATTCTCACCTTGTCAAGAAATCCATTTTCTCATCCAAAGGCAAAAGTTTCCATTAACATTCATTTCCAGTATAATTCGCTCAACACTCATGACAGAATAAATGGAGTTATAAATTACAAAATATCTGGGCACTAATGCGGTGCTGACATCCAGAATTATAATTAAGAAGTGAGAGTTTCTCCAATTCAATACAGACTTTCAGACATTACAATAAATAACAATTGAGAAAATCGCAGTTTTAAGTCATGATTGCAGCTAATTTTATGGCTAAAAAGCCTGGAGATGCCTTTGTACAAAGAGAATTTTCATACATGACTTCATGACCTCAGTACCCATCTGTGCCTACTATGTTCCAGGGCTGCAGTGGATACAAAGATAAAAGAGGGCACAGTCCCTGCCTCTACACATAACTCCATCATCTACAAAGCATCTACAAAGCAAGGCAAATGAAAAGCACAAAGAACAACATGCTAAGCACCTGCATCTTTCATTTCATGTCAACGACAAATTTATGAGACAGATACTATCATCATCCCCTACATAGAGGAGGAAACACTATGAGACATTAAACAATTTTCCGAAGGTCCCATAACTGGACTTTAACCCAACGTAAGACTTGGGAACCATTGCTTGTTACACCACTCAGTACTGGGTCCCTAACGGGGAGGGGGAAATGGTGGTGGTAGCGAAACAATTCATGGCTGGTAAATCAGGAAAGGCTTCATGAAGGAGAGAAGAGTCCAGAGAGCACCTTGAAGAAAATGGAGGGGTATAGAGAGACCTGAGTAAGCGCTCGAGCAAAGCGAGAGAATGTTCTAGGAACAGATACTCTCTTTACCGGAAGCATGGCCAAGAACTCTACCCCGTAGACCGTGTCATAAGGCAGACTTTACCCTCTCCCTTGCTACAATTTTCTTAGTGTTAGAAAATATTCTTCATGATAAGATAAAACAGAGAACTATAAAGGTCAATATCAACACATCTTCCACTTTGAAAGATGACTACATAATTATTCAGTGTTCCTTTCCTGGGCAGAAAGGAGAACATTTTAGAAACTGACACCATTTTGTTTCTTTTTCTCCCTTATTACAATATAAATGCAGTGAACACAACTCATTACAAAGTTAAGTGCGTGGGATTTTACCATGCTTCCATTTTCAGAACCACACAGGCCCTCAAATACATCTGTTTACAGAAGAACAAATTTAACCAGGCAGAAAAGAAGTCCAAACGTTTAGGAAACTTTGTGTTTAATAAACAAACACTTACAGAACACATTTTATGCACAAGATGCTTTGCTAGGCACTACACATCAAGGGGTAGCCAAATGGCATTCCCGTTCTCCAAGGAAGATGTGTTCTAGGAGCAGTGTGCTGTGTGGTACAAGTGCTTAGAGAAGAGAACATACAGCTCTTCTGTGACTCTGACAGGAAGCAAAGTCAGAGGGGACTTCACAAATGAGGTGACATTTGACCTTGAAGCTAGGATTTTACCCGGTAGAGAAAGGGAGAAGTAGTGCGTGGCTTTATGCAGATGTCTAGTGAATAGGAGCAAAGGCTGAGGAACATTTAGTGACAGCAAGTGGAATGGGATGATAGCAGCAGGGGGTGCGTGGCAGGAATGTCGTAGGAGATGAGGCCAACGGTGAGATGGGGCCAAGCTGTGATGTTAGAGATGAAGGAGAAGCTGTGCAAAGAGGGGCAGGGTCCCCACCGTTTACCTAGAGCTCGCAATGTGCAGGCACCGGGCTAAAGGCTCTGCATGCGCTACTGTCTCGTTCAATGCGTACACTGCACTATGAAGGCAGGCAGACGACTCCCCTGCACATTCAGTGATGTGCCCAACGTTGCACAGCTAGTGCCAGGACCATCTCACTCCAGAGCTTATGTTCATTTCCAGGCAATATTTCAGAAAGATCTCTCTGGTGGCTGTGAGGATGATGGATCACAGAGGAGAGAGCTGGGGCGAGGAGACCATAAAGGGGTGCCAGAGATTCCCAAATGGGAATCGTGAGAAGTTCTGCATTGATGCAGTGAATAGGGCTGGGGAGGGGCACAGGTTCCAGAGAGAATTCAAGGATAAAGGAGGCGGAACTCATCTTGGTGACAACTGAAAGAGGAGGTGAGGGTGAGGCAGTGGAAGGACGCAGAATGATTTCCTGAGAGGCAGAGTTCCTCAGGAGAAACGGGAGTGGGAAAGACAATGAATTCAGTATGAATCATATTCGTTTGAGATGCCTGCAGGATATTCATGCAAATATGGTCTGAAAATAGGGACGAATATGCAATTTAGAAATGAGGGCAAGACAAAAACACTGTATTTGAGAAGTCTCAAAATACAAAGAAAAGATCCTATATGAGGGAACCATAGCGTTTAAAGTTTGGGGGAAAGAAGAGGGGAAACATCAAAAGAGGATGGGAAAGGACAACCTGAAACCTACTGGAGACCCACCAGGGATGTGCCCCAGGAGTCAAGTTCAACCAGGTGGGTGTAGCCACTAGTGTCAACTGCCACCAAAAGCCCGGTAGGATGAGAACAGTTAACTGAATGTAACTTTTAGGGAGTTATTTCCAAAGCAGCAAAACTGGATATCAGACTGCAGAGGCTTCAAGAAGGAACTGAAGAGGTGCTTGGAGCTAGCTAGTGTAGATGACCTTCTAAAGAAATTAGCTAAGAAGAAGAAAAGAGATAGCTTCTCTTGAAGGTGTAGAAAGGTCAAGGAAGGGTTTCTGCTTTGGTTTTTAAAACATCGGTGAGATTATTCAGACTCTCTGGAATATGACTGTACATTAAAGAGAAGGAGCATCTGAAAGGAACTGAAGGTGGAGGGTCGGGGCAGGGGTAATGTGTGAATCAAGCTCCCAGGGCAGCAGGTGCTTCCATGAACAAATGTTTGAGTATCTACTATGTGCAAGGTACTGTGCTAGCTCTGGGTACCCAGCAATAAAGAGCTCAAAGTCCAGAAGGGGAGTCAGACCATGTATGCCCTGCCTATAATAATCTGATGCAGCTAAATGCAGGGAGGGGAGAACTGGGGAGAGCATAATGGGGCTCCCCTCAGAGTTGACAGCTGAGCTGAGTATTGGAGGGTGTTTAGTGATTGGCTGGCAGAGAAGGGGTGTCCAGGAAGAGGAAGCAACATGTGTGAGAAGGCACAGGGGAGTAACTGACTCGAGGAACCAAGTCAAACACCAAGCACAGCAGAACATACAAAGGAAACCGGATGAGGCTCAAGAGGCAGGGAGAGGCCAGATCATAATAGGCCTTAGAAATCTGCCCAGGAACGTAGATATGGCTCCTAAGGCAATGGGGAGCGATGGAAAGATTTTAAGCACGGAAATGACATTATTAGATATGCTTTTCAGGGTGATTACACAGACTATAGGAATAAAAACAATAGGAAACAGGATGAGAGTCTGAGTCAAACCAAAGGTGGTAGGGATGGAGGGGAAGGGACAGGTCAGAGAATTATGTTGGAGGGAGACTCAACCTGAAATTTGGTGGTGGGGGTGGGGGTGGGGGGCTGTTGGACTTGGAAGGAATAGTGAGACTTCTCTGAGCTAAGAGGAAGGGAGATGAGGATGAAAAGAAAAAAGTCCCACCTGCTTGTAGTAATCCACATAGGTGATCTCAGTGCCATCCCGCTTCTGAAAGGTATGCGTGGGCTTCACTGACCAGTCAATGTCATCGATGCGATAGGTTTTGTTGTTGTACCTGGTAAATGCAAGACATCTTTAAAATGTTTTTCCCAAATCATACAAGATAAGCAGCTATTTCACTACACTTCTAATTCAAAGTATTAGACTCCAGAATTTTAGAAATTATGAAAGACAGTAACACAAAAATGGTCACTTAAAAAAAAAAGATTAGTTCTTCTCTAAGAAGAGCAATAATTAACTCTTCAGTACACAGGAAGACCTCTGTATTCCAACAAACTGGTAGGAAAGCCATTAGACCACAAACTTTTTCACTGATCAACGCTCTGACTTCAGGTAAACCATTGTTAAATGATGGGAGGCCAAACCATTGTTCAAACCTTTCCCATCAGCTTCTGGTGTCAAAGAAATGTTTTTTTGAGCTCCCAGATAGCTTTTCTGATAAAAAGCACAAAAAGAATGCTGATCAATCACTAGTTCTGGCATGCTGTCCCATCTCCCTTTTAGGGCTGGCTCCAGCCAGCGAAGCACTTAGGGCTAAGACCATTCTCAGCCTTTTGTTCCCTTGCTGAGTGGCTCAGAATATCTCCTCCTGCTGCCCCAGCCTGGGGGCAGAACCCTCCCTGTCAGGTTTCTCCAGGGCTCTTGGTACCTTACAAGGTGACTTTGAAACAGTGTGATAAACTCGTCATACAGATCACGACAGTAGGATAAGTAGGCAGTCTTCTCATCCCAGGTAGTGTGGAATTTAACAAGTCCCACCTCTCTGCTATGTAAGCCAGGAAAGCGACTTGCAGTGGAACTTCCAAGCCAGATCACAAGAAGGCCAGCAGGCCCTCTAAAAGAAGCACTGTGGACCAGCAGCTGCACGTGGTCAGCTTTTTAGTACTCAGGGAGCCACCTCATCTGCCCATGTTTAATTCAGTTCAACGCGCATCGAGGGGAAATTACTATATAGAGACAAACCTAGAGGTCTCAGAGACCTCCTAATCTTATAGAGAAGATGAGAATGGGCCTATTGTTCTATCCTATAATGTCATAAAATGAAATAAAATGGCTATAAAGAGGTGACTGTCAGCAATGTGCTATAGGAGCAGCACAAGGGAGGGAACTGAATAATTCCAACTGAGTGGACAAGTGGAGGCTTCAGGAAAGCAGTAACGTTTGAGCTGGGAGTTTGTGGAATCAAAAATTTAGAAGGCAGAATTAGGGATGCGGAGTCCAGGCAGAGATACTGCAGCAGCAAAGTGCAAACTACTGGGGGGTTGGGGGGAGCAAGAGATAATGCAAGACCATGTCAGACTGTGGACAGTCCAGAACACCACTTGAGAAAGTCTGAACTCTAGACAACTGAGAAGTGCCAGATCTTCTAAACAGGGACGTGACCTGACCAGATTTGCGCTCAGGCCAACACCCTGATATTCTTCCCGTCCCCAAATATCATAAATAATTCACTCTCTGGGGAAAAGTTCATTTAAATGCAGGCGTTTACCTTGTAAGGACAATGAACCCAACCAGATGTTTTTCACATGTCTGGGTAAAGCCGGACATGCCAGTTTGATGGTAGAGGCCAGTCATGAATTCCAGGACAGTCTCATTCCGGAGGACTTTATAACTCACATCAGCACTAAACAGGAGCCTGCTTTCAAACTGTGACACAGAAATGGTGAACCCAGGCCAAAGGGACAAGCTTAAACAAACAAAATAAAATTTAGATTATTATATCAGAAAAACAAACATTTTTTTAAATGGTGATTTTACATTCCAATTCTCTAGATTTTTATGAAATAGTTTTTTCTTTAGTCTGGTTTCTTCCAGTCACTAACTAAAAACTTTGGGTATTTCCAGCTGGAGTGTCTTTAAACACATATTCAAGATTAAATATATTCCTGTAGAGCAGGGTTTCTCAATCTTGCCACTACTGACATTTTGGACTGGATAATTCTTCGTTAGGAGCTGTTCTGTGCATTGTAGGATGTTTAGCATATCCTGGCCTCTCCTTACTAGATGCCAGTAGCAAACCCCAAGCTGTGACAACCCAAAATGTCTATAGACACTGCCAAATGTCCCCTCGGGGACAAAATTGCCCCTGGTTGAGAAGCTCAGCTACAGGATTGATATGTTTATGGCGTGATCTTTTCCAGCATAAAAACATCTATGAATGGGCCGGCCAAGTGGCTCAGTTGGTTAAGAGCTCCCTCAAGAGTGAGATCTGAGCAACAGTGGTTCGAGTCCTGGCCTGAGCTGAGTTGCCGCTGAGCTGCCAACAGGTGGCAGGATGGCTCAGCTGAAAAAAAACAAAACAAAAAAAACCCCATCTACGAATAGGTTCAGAAAAGCATACTGATTCAGTGGTGAAGATGGTGGAGAGACTTAATAATGATTTTAAGAAATAATCGAAGTGGTATCCTGCACACACATATAAGAAGTGGTACCCTGTACACACATACAAGAGGCAACAGTTCCTTTCCACATTTATTCTTGTAATATAATAATAAGATAATATATTATAAGACTGAAGTCTTAAATAAGAAAAAGTGACAGAAAAAGCATGAAAAAAAGACATATTTTTTTCAAAATCATTTCAGTTTATATTTCATGGACTTCATTCACTGTGATAGTAAGCCAACCTTCAGGACGAGCATACATGCTGTGTACCCACTCCAGCTCAGCACACACTGCCAGGTGGAGAGGTAAGTGACAGCATGCTTTATACAGACCACTCTGACACACTGAATTAATATATGGAAACCCCATTTTCCTCCACCTGGCAGAAGGCCAAACACCCTGCCCCATTTTCCATCTGTTGTGCACGTCTCCCTTTGTTTATGTATCTGTCCTTGGGTTACCGGATGCCTCTCTCTCTTTATCCTGACCACATTATTTTGGAGAGCTGAGTAACAACCCATTCAAGACACAACTGAGCATTTTCCCTGCAGCATCTACTTCCCAGTTTAGGGTAAAAATTCTACAAGTGTTCCTAACACTTCACTCCGGTAGTTTAGTTGGCTTGTCTGACCTCTGCTTACTCAGGAATTTCACATCAACCACCCTGGCTGTGCTGACTTCCTGTCAGCAAGAAAACAGCACACCAACTCTGTGGTATAACAATACAGCTTGTTCTGCTTTCATTATTACTTGTCACACACAGAAAAGTCAGTTTCTGAATGCCTTCTAGAATTTATGATAACGATCTAGCACACTAATATAAGAAAACTGGCTAATTCACGGTGACATTCACCATTCCATAAAAAACTTGAAAATTAAACACATCCATTACTATTCATACCATGGAGTCTCTTATAAGAGGCAAAATGGTATAACACTGTATCATAAATTATGGTGCTCATATTATAACAATGTCAGAGTAACAGAAAATATAAATAAACCTACTTGTGCTGGGGAATTTCCACTGGTTCAGAAGGCTTATAGAAATTCCGTCCAATTTGGTACATAGACAACTTTTTTAAGATCCTGCAAGTATACATTTTTTTCATTCTTTAGTAAACGTCAGTGAATAACAGTGTAATTCTAAGTTTGTACCCATGCTGAACATAATGATAAAAACATATAGAAAGTACAGAACTCTCATTCTCATAGCACTGGCAGGTTCAGATGCTTAATATACACATGAGTGTATACTCATATATATTGGGTTGTTGGAAAAGTCATGACGCATTTTTGCAATGAAAAACACAGAAAAAACACATCATGACTTTTTTGACAACCCAATATAAGAACGATCAGTTCTTCACATTTAGAATGACAACTGAAATTATTTTTATTTGTCTGGATTTCATTACAATTGATAAATACGCTGTCACCAATGATGGCTGTGGTTGTAACATGCTGGTTAGCATGGATGGGGCGAATAAAGCCATGTCTGAAGGCTCTTCTGGCCTCTTCCCTATGTAGAGATGAGGAGGCTGTTTCTAAGGAGGCTACTCAAGCTCCCCAGGTTCTACCGAATAACATGGCTCCTTTTTGGCAACTTATCCTTGGGAATCTGACACATCACTGATCTGATGTGGCCCAGAGGTTGCAACTGCATGATTTTGGTTACCAAATGTCACTAAACCTCGGCCTCCCCATCTGTAAAATGGGGATTTTACTATAATAGTACCTGCCTCAGGGCACTGGAGTGAGGATCAAGTAAGATCAAATACAAGGAAAGAGCTTCGTAACTGAAAAGCACCCTCAAAATGTTAGGTAACTTAAAATAGTCCCCTTGCAGGAGGGTACACTCACAACTGACTTCTGAAGAGCATTACGCAGTACTAAACTGAGGCCCAGGTAAGATATAAAGAAACTTGGCAAGAAGTCTCAGTAGAATGAGAAAACAATGTATCTATTGGGGGAAGGTAGGGAGGGCCCTTCCTTTATGTGCCCAACTCAGCAAAACCTGAAACTCCCCTGTCCTCATCCTGTCCAGAGGCCACTGTTGAGCAACAGGCTTGAATCTTAGGGTGTTGTGGTTTTTTTTTTAACAGATCATGTTACTACTGATCCACACCTGTAGCATGGAAAGCAGTGGTTCATAAGCTTTTGCGTACTCACGTGCCACCTGGGAAGCTTGCTAAAAACACGGATTTTTCAGGCCTCACTAATGAAATTCTGTTTACTGGGTCCACTGAGGGGCTAGGGAATCTGCGTTTTATCGAGTTCCACCCAACCCCCGAGATGATTCTGCAGCAGTCTTAAAAACACTGAAAAGCTGAGTCACCACCTTCCTCCTGCCAGCCAAGTGAGAGCAGAGGGCAGCTGGGAGGAAAACAATGCCCTCAGTTTCCTAACCCAGACATACCCAACTTCTAAATCTGGGGTAGGAGAGTGTAGGAGGGGGTGCAGGGCACAGAGAAAGAAGGGAAAAGGCACACTCTCTGCTACCACTGAGACATCACAACCCTGAGTTCTTTGTCTCAACTCAGAATACTGGATAATAACGACCGATGCCAGTTCAAGGCTGTGACACACTACAGTGCACATCATTGCACAGGTACAGGAAGGTACACGAACAACTGCCCTAAAGATGTCATTGTTGCTCACACATTGCCTACAAAATGATTGATAATCTTAAGACCCAGGCTCTATGCTGAAAGGCATGGTTAGGCTAAGTTAAATCCACATTTAAGGCACCTTACTTTCTTAAGATGATACTGAAGACCTGGATGCACAGGGGAGAGCTTGCTGGCAGCTCCCTCGTCAGAGTGATAGTCATCTTCACAGTCCCACCTCTTTGCGTTTCACTGGACAATTCTGTGACCTGGGAAAAGAAGTACTTCATATGCACTCTACAGATTACCCCCGAGTGTGCAGAATGTAGATATGATACAGCCAGCACAATTTAACACTCATTAACAAAACAGGACGGCAGGCGTTAGCATGCAAGTAATAATGTAATCAGCACATTATGTTTGGAGGGGTTATTGTCTCTGTATCTTGCTAATCCTAGAAAAATGACACATCTTTCTACTCTATAATTTATTAATGGAGAATTAAAACCACACTCAGGGTTTAAAGATTTAACCCAAAGAGAATTCCAGAGTAGTGGTTCTTGACTTTTTGGGGGGAGTAGTGGGGCGGGGGGCAGTAAGGGAGAGAGGCAACAAGTTACTTTGAGAGTCTGATAAGATACATTCTCCCAAGAAAATTTCCCATCTGTATAAACCACAGTCATGTACGTAATGTACCCACTTTCAGGGGATTCATGGATGCCCAGAAGCCTATTAGTGGCCTGTCCTAATCCAGCCTGTGTGCATGGATTTCAAATAACAGCCTCTCAAAAGTTTATTCATTAAAAAAAAAGACAGAAAGCAAGCGAAGGGCAGGGGATAGACAAGAGGGGAAGTAAAACGGAGAGAGACGAGCAAGTGGTAGAAGTTTAAAAAGATAGGAAATCTAATTTTATCAATTTTTGAAAGGTCTAGAGAAATGCCTAGGGTTTTTATAATCTGAAACAATGTTCTAACAATATAATGAATGCATGAATAGGTCTCTACACCGGGTGCCCAACTAAATTTAAAGCTCCTTCGACCTGACAGGGCTTGGTAATGGTTTCTGAAATAAAAGAATGAATGGATTAGTCAATAAAAATCAGTGATCAAGGATTTTTCAGAAGGGTAAGGAATGAGAATAGGTCAGTTCATTAGCAGGCTTTTGTGTACCTTACCCTTATTTTCTAAGGTTAAAGTGTAGTTTTAACTACTTTTACGTTGAACTACTTTTAGAATCTAGGGCAGGAATGGCTCATCACATGGAAACAAAGAGAAACGGGTTCTTTCCCAGGATATGAAATATTTCATTGAGGCAATTTCTTGCTTCAGATAAAATTGCAGAGAAATCAAAGGTGGAGAGCTTCAGGAGGAGCTCATCAACATCTAGGAGAAGTCTAGCAGGCAGGAGAGATGACGGGCTCTCAAACCGCCACAGGAATTTCAGGACAAGGAATTAAGAAAACAGAGGATGTTGGGGTGAGTGGGTGAGGGGAGAGCAGATGGTCCCCACCAAGCCCACTATCCAGCAACAGCATCCTAACAGCCACTGAAGAGCAACCTCATCACGGCCCTGCACCTCCCTCACCAACACCAACTCCTTGCCTCCTATGTCTGATGTAGGACACCGAACCCTCCAGTCCTCGGGCTGCTAGCCTCCGAGTGAGCTTTCACATCTCCCCCATCTACTATCTAATTGGTTGTAAAGTCTTAGCATTTCTATACCAGCAATGTCTTTAATTTATTTCAGCTGTTCCAGAACCATTATTTACCACAGAGCTTACGAGCAGTCGATTTGGAATTGGACCTATGCCTCTTGCAGCCTGTGTGATGTGGAGCAAGTCACTTCAAATCTTTTAAGACCTTTCCCATCTCTAAAGTGGGAGTGAGTCCAGGGCTCACTTTAATCTTAAGATTAAATCAGATAATTCATGGATCTTATCCACAGCGGTGCTTTGTACCTTTGTTCAAGACCTTCTGACATCTGCCCAAGTAATTCCAGTGACATTTAATTAATAATCTTCCCACTTTCTCCTGTCAACCATTCAGTAGGATGTGATCAGAGTAATTCTTAACACAGCTACCATAGAAACTCTCTCTCAAAGGCTTCAGGGGCCAATTGAGGACAGTCCCTATTCCTCAACAGGACATTTAAAGTTCTCCCTACTTTTAGAGCCACACTTTTATTCCTTCCTGGCTAAATATGAATGATTAGAAGTTTCTAAAATATGCCCCTCACTTCCTATCATTGTGCCTTTGCTCCTTCTGGTCCTTCTGTCTAGGAACCACCATCAACCCCATCCCCACCCAACAACCCCTTCATTGATCCAAATCCAACCCAAGACATGAATTAAACATCGCTCCTACTGAAGTGTTCTGCTGGAAATGAGCTTTCCTTTCATCAAGTTCTGTACCCAGACTTTAGGCAAGACACGTAACCTCTCAAAGGTTCCAGGGGTGATGAGGGGATTAACTGAGATCATGCTTCTTAAGAACCTGGCAGAATAAGCGCTCAACAAATGTAACCTGGTGGGTGTAATAGCAGCACTGGTGGTAGGTGGGACAGAAAGTTTAGATCTGTTCAATTTAAGACAGATGTGCTGGGGGCAAATCCGGAGAACCACCAAGCACAGCACCTAACACCTAGTAAATGCTCAATAAATGTTAGCATAATAAAACTACTCATTATTATTATGGCACTTATTTCATTCTACTTTGCACTTCATTTATTTGTAGATAACTTCAGTACTAAATTGAAATTTTTTGACAGCAAGAACCTTTCCTTACTGATTTTTGTTTCCTCCACAGTGGCAGCACCCTGCCAGGTACACAGTAGGCTCTTTCTAAGTGTAGAATGAATGCATGAGAGTGGCAAATACATGTGACCAGTGACAGCTACTCAGGATGTGGCCACAGATGCACAGATGGGGTCTGTAAGGCAGCGGAAGGCCAGGAGGCAGTGGGGCTTCTATAACTGCACTATTTGGGAGTACAATGAATGAATCATTGGAGGATCTCTCAACTAAAATGAACTTCCGATGAAGTGTGTAGAAATCGAAGTTCAGGGTTAAGCCTGAGTCGATATGAAGAAGGCCAGAATTAAAAGGTGAGAATAGCAACATTTTTGTTAGAACACTACTTCTTTTTCACTGTCACTGGGTGGCAGGCCATATGTTGATAAGGAATAAGACAACACACTTCTGTCTAAACCTAGTATCACCTGTGTCTTGGGAAATAAAATCAACAGACCTGATTTGTCAAACCATGTTTTTACTATCTATTTACTCACCTGCCTCCACTCCACCCCCCGAAGAATGAGCACATACTATATGCTCATTGTGAATGAGAAGTAAATAATATTAACGTATTCCTAGCATCTATAGAGTAAAATTTCTCCGCTTTGGTTAGGTACATTAAGTAAGCTGGACCGTTCAAGGAGGGTATAGAATAATTTTAATATATCTAAATTTCCAAACTGTTACTACAGATGTAGCTACAAGCAAGATGATCTTAAATGATAACAATACACATGAAATATATATATATTTAAGTATAAGTGGCCACATTAGCATGCTGTCAACATCTGGTCATATGATAAAACACTGAGAGATCAATAAGGACTTATAATGAATAAAAATGTTTCTAAATTTACAGGTACAGATTTTCCAAGCCCTTAAATTTAATCACATGGTATAATTTTAAAGTTCCATATCCAGATGAAATAAACACTCAAGTAGCTCATATAAATTTCAGGATCTTGTAAAAAAACAACAGGCCCCAAGAGTACTCAGAAAAACATTTCTTGAGAAAATGCACGAAGATTTACATGGAGTCTAGAAATTTACGTTTATGCTCTTGGTACCATTCTGATCATAATGTTGAACTATAGGATTAAGCTTTCCAAGGCATAGAAGCATAAAATTTTAATCCAATGCTCTATTTTAACTTTTCGTACAGAAACTGGTTCTTTTTTCCTTGTAGTGATTTTAATATTGCTTTAGAAAAAAAACATGTGGTAAAACTTCAATATCAATATCTTTGTTTTAGGACTGAAACTGTTGATGGTATAAAAAATGGATGAAGAACTATGAATCATGCAATTGCCATACCAATGTCACACAATTTAAAAAATGTTTTTAAGACTGATATCAGTAACTCATTATTCCATATGATGGGGTAAGTCAGGAAAGAAATGACAGTTTTAGAATCAGAGATTGATGTGAAGTTATTAGGACACATGGGACTAATCGTGCAGGAACAAAAACGTAGAGTAAATTTAAAGCTCTCAAGCCACGGGCTAAATGATATTTCTCAAAGTCTTGTCTATTTTGGGAAAAGTTTTTAAAGGATGGCTATTTCAAGGATATTTTGCCTAAAAAAAAAAGGTAGTTGAAAAAACAGTGTTTGTATTCACCTTTTATTTTTAAAATGTCGGAGCATCAACCTCTTAGTTAAGAAATCAATTACTGATGAGGCCTTATTCAGGAAGTGTTTTTGCTCTCAGATATGGGAACCAGCAAGAAAAAAGGAGTGAGTGCAACACCCATTCCAACTGTCATGAAAATCAGCTAACCTCTTAAATATATATGGATGAGTATAAATATATGCACGTGTGTGTACTAAAAAACTAACCATACTATACCTTTTCTTCTAGCTTTTGCGAGAGAAAAAGGATGACACCATCAAATGCTTTTGCTTTGTTGGAAAGTTCACTATGACTATAAAGCAAAGAGATTCTCATCCTTCTAGATTCTAAATTTGGTGTATATGTCACATGATACTGGTATAGCTGCCAGTCCTGGGGCAAATCTAAACCAAAGAGATTTGTGACCAGTTTCACAGGTATTCCACTGGAACCTGAGGAAAACAAATAAAAACCATTTTTTAAAAACAAAAAATCATACCATGTTAATATTAATCACATCATTTAAAAAACTTATTTGCATATGCAAAGCTATTGCTATAAAGCCAGGGTTGTTGTTCAGTGACACAAGACAAGCTCTAACAACCTATAGCCTTATAACCTTATGGAGTCCTATAAACACACATTTGGGAATTGAAAGGGGATTGTGCGTAGAGCAGGCCTCATAAGAGCAGACACTGACATTCTGATCCCTGGGAGAAGAGAAGCATCTGAATTCAACTTCCCTAGGACTCCTTCCAAAGCTTAACTTCCTGTTCCGATTCTATGAAATTCAAACCAGCTCAAGGAATATTTTCAGATGTTGCTCTGAAATTATGCTGCTCAGATTAAAAAGAAACTGTCCAGTTTTTACCATGAATACAACCTCCAACCTCTTGGAAATCCAAATAATCAAGTGAATCATATTTCTGAAAATTCTGAAACAGTTCCATCAGTGGTTAGATGGCTCTACAAATCCCAGAGAAGGCCCTCAGAAATTGAGTGCGGACTGGGGAGAGAGGAAGGAATTATACATCTTTCCTATGTGAAAACAGGGCCTCTGGGCTTCTATTTTCTGCAGTACAGGAGGCCATATGTGCTTCCAGGAATTCCATCACTTACAAAAATTTTTATTCACCTCTTCACAGTCTATATAGGACAGATTCAGAGATGGCCATGATATAGTTGGTCAGTGCTCAAGGTGGCACAAGTTCCCTTCAGGACAGAATCCAGAAAGACACAAATGAGGTACTTCCCACCTTTCCTTGAAGGGAATCAGCCAGTGTTTGTCTTATAGAAAAGAATTATATCAAACAACGGAGGAAGTGTAAACATGAGCCCCCGAGCTGGTGAGAAAGAAATAATATCATGTATGCTTTAGTATTTCCTCAGCTTCTACCTGTGTTATAAAATCTGTTAGGAGCAAGGAATCCTTGTGCTATTTTAATTAAACAAAAGCTTTCTTTTGTTCTTCCAGATCCTGAGGAAATGACAATCTATTTTAGCTGCTCATATTAATGGGCAAAGAGAAGTCATCCTAGAATGTCAGAGCTGGCAAGATCCTT
Organism: Hipposideros armiger; assembly: GCF_001890085.2. Lineage (NCBI taxonomy): Eukaryota > Metazoa > Chordata > Mammalia > Chiroptera > Hipposideridae > Hipposideros > Hipposideros armiger. The sequence continues at coordinate 370,435 of NW_017731624.1, read as the reverse complement.
CGAGATCCTCTACACCAGTATTTGCAAACTAATCATGCCTCCCTCCGATCAGTGCTGTAGTTAGGAAAGTATGTGAGGTAAACCATGTTTCATAAAAAGTCTAGAAAACAACTGAACTGGGTCAGACAGAGTGCCTTGCACACAGTTAGGGCAAGCACTGTTTCATGAAACCTGTTTCAAGTGTGTGTGTATAGTTTATATATGCTGGATAACAATATATCTACTTCTTATTCTGCTGCATGGTTTTAAAAAGTTTGAAAAAAACTGATCTGTATCAGGGAGTCTTAACTTTGGAGAGGGGCTCTCAAAGCCTTTTGAGGATCCAATGAAAACAACAGACCTACTTCCCTGAAAATGCTATGCCCACAATTCTGGGTGCAATTTCAGGAGAGAGTTTAGAATCTGGGTTGAGAATTACAGAACGAGGCCACATTTTACTTTGTACAGCTGAAGTAGAAAAGTTACTATTCCCACATAGGAAAAGAGTTGGGAAAGAGACAAAATATCTTTTTTAATCCCTACGCCAGTTGTAAAGAGAAAATGTTTTCAACAAATGAAATGTAGGAGCAATTGAGATCTTGCTCCCCAGCTTGGCTCAAATAAAGTCTCGTTTAAAAAAAAAAAAGTGAAATGCCGTTTGGGGGAAATGTTATTATTTCTATTAATAAAAGAGATTTAAGGCTAAAACAACTGTCTAGATAATGCCTTGAATATAACAGATGTTCAATAAACATCTATTAATTATATGCATTCATTTATTTTAGATCTAGAAATTAAAATTCCTTAAGCAAGATCTGGTAACATTAAAAAAGTAAGTTACAGGGGCCGGCCTAATGGCTCAGTTGGTTAAGAGCTTGCTCAAGAGTGCAAGCTCTGAGCATCAGGGTTGTCGGTTCAATTCATGGCCCGAGCTGAGCTGCCACTGAGCTGCCAACAGATGGCAGGATGGCTCAGCTAAAAAAAAAAGTAAGTTACATGAAGACCGGTACCTGTTTTGCAGTCTCTCACATGGGTCAATTTCTCTCTGGTACACACACCCAAATCCTTGAAGTCTTGTCTGATGTTCCCACCTCTTTCCATGAAGGTACAACTAGCATCATCAGAAGATATGTCATCTTTATCTAAAATATGAAGAGAACACCATAATATCTTATCTTATTCTAGTGATATTGTTTACAACTACTGTTATAAAAAACAATGCATCTACAACCAAAACTCAGATTTTTGTCATTTTTAATAAAACTTCCCCACACTGCCGAAAACAATCATGACTATGCCGGTTTTTAGACTAAAAATTGAAAATTGTAAAGGAAGCATGCATGGCATGTTTTGTTAGAAATAACAGACCCTGAGTTAGTCCTATTTCTTAATATTTTGGTCTATTCTGGTTCTCCTCTTGGCTAAGGAGACAGCTCTATCTCCCTATGTCCCATTCCACACCCACTTAGGGAGGGTAGCTCTCCCTCCTTCAGCTCTTGTGTAACGCCCGGAAGAGTTGCCCACTAAGATCGTCCACACCAACTTCTGCAGAGATGGGGGCTGAATCTCTCACCTTTCCCATCACAAGAAGAGAAATGCCCAGAACACTGCCATAAGTCTTTATGCTAGATCATTCCTTTGAAAATGAAAAGCCAGCATTTCACCTTGGGGCACACCACTCACAATTAGGTTCTAGAGAATATGAAATTAAAATCCAAACAAGTATTTTCTGTTTAAATGAGTACAAAGAGATGTTGATTTTTTTAGATACAACTTAGGTGCTTTAAAGATAACATGAAAATATTGGGCCAGCCGAGTGGCGCGATGGTTAGGAACTGGCTTGGGACACCAGAGGTCCACGATTCGGATCCCACATATGAGGGCCAGTGACACTGCCCTCCACAGCTAAGATGCTGAACAACAGCTCAACCTGGAGCTGGGCTGCCATGAGTCGCCGGCGATGACATAGGCTGCAGCCCCTGTGGCAGTGGGTTGCCATGGGCTATCGTGTGTAGCCAGCAGCCAGCGTGAGCGGCTAGCAGCGGCAGTGAGCGGCCGTCCAGAAGCTGGCGACTGATCTGCCTCGCCTGGGAAGAGTGCAATGATGGTGCCAACTTGGGCCAGTGAAGCAACGTCCTCCACAACTAGACTGAAGAACAAAAGGACAGCAACTTGTCTGTTCCCCTTCCCCCAATTCCCCAGCACTGTTCCCAACCCCCCAATTCCTCAATAAAAATCTTTAAGAAAAAAACAAGATAACATGAAAATGTAAAAATATGACGAAGTAATACAAGGACAGACAATTAAGTTTGCGAACTCATCCTAGAAACTGCTACATACCTCATGGCTGAATATCACTACAGTCACCTTCTAAGTACTCCCCTTGGGAAGCTATGCACTTATGCCTGTGCCTAGTCCACCTTTCAAAGCAATTTTGGAACTCTTTTAGTGGAATGGCCATCAGAGCTGTCGTTGTATTACCCTTGATGTCCTGAATGTCATCAAAATGTCTACCTTTCAATATTTCCTTTATCTTCAGGTAAAGAAAGTCGTCATTGGGGGCCAGATCAAGTGAGTAGGGAGGGTGTTCCAATACAGTTATTTGTTTACTGGCTAAAAACTCCCTCACAGACAGTGCCGTGTGAGCTGGTGCATTGTTGTGATACAAGAGCCACGAATTGTTGGCGAAAAGTTCAGGTCATTTTCGTATAACTTTTTCATGCAGCCTTTTCAGCACTTCCAAATACTTGGTTAACTGTTTGTCCAGTTGGTACAAATTCATAATGAATAATCCCTCTGATATCAAAAAAGTTAGCAGTATCGTTGCAACAAGTTTGTGAACTTAATTGTCAGACTTTGTATGAATCAGTGTGACAAATCTCTGGAACTCTGACTTGACCACTGTCTTTCGATAGAGTCACTGGATGCAACTAACCCAAATGGCTTCATCACTTGCTCAAAACTGCTTTCATACCCTTCTCAGTGGAGTCTGAGTCTTCCAGGGAAATTTGAAAATTTATTTAATTTTTAAAAATTATCCTCACTAGATTATCCATATCATTCACTGCTCTTGGTTTCAAAAGATGTTGGGTGGTTTCTAAAAAACTCAGTCTGCCATAGAATGGTGGTTGCCAGAGGCTAGAGAGAGAGGGAAATTGGGAGTTTTTGTTTAACAAATACAGAGTTTTGGTTTTACAAGACGAAAAAAGTCCTAGAGATGGATGGTGGTGATGGCTGCACAACAACGTGAATGTCCTTAGTGCCACTGGACTGTACAATTAAAAATGGTTAAAATGGTAAATTTTATGTTATGTATATTTTGCCACAATAAGTAAATAAATAAATGTTGAATCTACCCTCAAAGGATGAAGGGTTTCCATCACTTGCTAGTCGCAAGAATGTGCAGCAGACATGGAAAGAAATCCCAAGGAAAAGTTAGGTTAAGGTTTGAATGGGGGCAGGAGTGCTGAATCTGAGGCACTGGCTCTCGGAGCAGGTCTTCTGAGGGACCACATTTACTTCCGTGACTTCAGATGACGAAGGGTACTTGAGCAGAGCTAGGAAAACCCCAGTGGAGAACAAGGGAGCCCAAATGGGTGGAAGGACTGATGATTCTAAGAGTCTGGAAGAAACTAAGTTCTTTGAGCTTATATGGTTATCAGCAGTTAATCACTTAACTTCACGTGGTCAGAGCAAGGGAGATGGCTAACAGGTTTCAGCAGTCGTTTTGGGCTGCATTCAACAAAATTCCTATGTTAAGTCCTAACCCCTAATATCTCAAAATGTATCTGTATTTGGAGACAGAATCTTTAAAGAGGTAGTTAAGTTAAAATTAGGATGGGGCCTAATCCAGTATGACAGGTGTCCTTATAGAAGAGATTAGGGCACAGACAAGTACAGAGGGAAGACCATGTGAAGACACAGGGTGAAGACAGCCATCTACAAGCCAAGGAGAGAGGCCTCTGAAGAAATCAACCCTGCAGACACCTTGATCTTGGACTTCCAGCCTCCATAATTCTGAAACGTACATTTCTATTATTTAAGCCACCCAACTTGTACTTCTGCACAGCAACCCTAGCAAACTAATGCTTTGGGTATACCAACTCACACTGTGTGATAGCGGCTACTTGGAGTAGCATGTTGACAAGAATCCTGAGACCAAATCTGAATTTTCAGGGAAGAGAGCTACCATCAGATGGTGACGTTTACCACAGGTGGGAAAGAAAGGTGAGAGCAGTGGCAGCAGGCACACCAGGTTTCTACCATCCCTGCAAGGTGATGGCACTGACATCTACATGTCATGAAGAATTTTAAAACGCTTTTTCAAAATTATTCAGTGAACACAAAGAATCTAAACACTAGCTTCCTGATGTCTGTGGATTCCCGACTGCCAAGTTCCATCAGGAAATTCAGCAGCAGACTCTATGTTTGGGAGTCCCAAAGAAACAAAGCAAACACAGGGGATCCTTCAAGAAAAGGAAAATGGGATGCTCAAGAAATGACCCTGCTGCTGTAAGGTTTGGGAGTCACTCCTGTTCCATTCAGATGGAATGGAACAGAATGGGACAGACTGCTGCACTTACACTGCTGTGAAATCCCGCTTGTTCCCACGAAGCCATGGCTAGACGATGCTTCATTATCACTAGGATCAGCAGATGTAGGCTAAAACGGGCAAAAAAAAGTTTTGGTCAGATTTGAGATGTTCATTCATAAACCAAAACATTATAACAAAATATGACCAAGTCATTCCTAAGTCATTAAATTGTTATGAGCGAATGTTAACAGGTAAAACGCTTGAGAAATGATAAGCGATTGCCCATTCTAGAAAAAAGGATAAGAACAAGCTATAGTTTTCCCCATTTGTCAAACTTTGATTTTAGTACCAACTATGAGCCAGACACAGCCAGATACACCCTGGAGGTGTAAAGAGGCAGAGACGTGATTCTTGCAACCAGGAGCTCATTAAAGCAAAGTTGGTACACATGAGCATCACCTCATACTTCCATGGCCCACAGACATGGGGCCTCCAATGTGAACATGCTTAGCAAGAAATAAATGGAAACAAAAATTATAGACAGGGGCCGGCCAAGTGGCTCAGTTGGTTAAAAGTTGGCTTAAGAGCACGAGCTCTGAGCAACAGGACCACCGGTTCGATTCCCACATGGGCCAGTGATGCTGCGCCCAAGCTCAGCTGTTGCTGAGCTGCCAACAGGTGGCAGGATATCTCAGCTGGTGTAACAAGATTGCCTGTTTGATGGTGGCTATGCCCACCCACAACTAAGATTGAACACAGCACCTTGAGCTTAGAGGGCACAAGCTGCAGACGGGAAGCCAGATGGTGACTAGCGCTCTTCACAATAAAGACTGAAGAACAACTACTTGGCTGGTCCCCTTCCCCAACACTGTTACTCTCCCCCAATTCCCCAATAAAATCTTAAAAAAAATTATAGACACAGACAATAGTTCAATGGTTACCAGAGGGTAAGTGGGGAGGGGGGTGGTAGATAAGGGTAAAGGGGGTCAAATATACGATGATGGAAGGAGAACTGACTCTGAGTGGTGAACACACAATGTGATATATGAATGAAGTATTACAGAATTGTACACTTGAAACCTATTTAATTTTACTAACCATTGTCACCCCAATAAATTTTAATAAAAAAAAAAGAAAGAAATTGAGCCCAGAGGATCTGGGTCACCAGCTCAGGTGATGACTGTCCTGAATAAACTAGTCCAAAATTAGTTCACAGGTGATGGGAACCATTAATCTTTCTTTTTTCACAGTAACTACTTCTTTTTGTTCAAAAAGTAATATATCTTGGCCTGCAAGAAAATGCATGAAGTCAAGAGAAGATGTTTTCGTGAGAGCAAACGCATAATGACCACAGGCTACTTATTTGAGTACTTTTGGTCTAAGAGATTGCTCCAAATACTGAGTATGTAGTAACATCACTCAAAAGTTACTCATTTGATGGTCAATCCATTCTAGTTGCCCAAGTCTGGCACGGAGCCCTACCTACCCACAGTGGCTGCTCAGGAAACAGTAGTTGAATCAAAACCACATCTGTGTCTGAGATTACTTATTTTTCTATATGAATTAGCAAGAGAAATCGTATTAAATTATATGCCACAAAACGGTACTACTGAGGGTATAGCAATTTTTACCAGAAGACTTAACCCCAAATCATGTAACTAAAATTCAGCAAGTAGAAAAGGACGCCACACTTGCCTCCAATTTTCAGTCCTCTTCACTGGCCAAAATATCTACCTTAATATCATACTCAGGATAAGATCCCAGAAGAAAAAAAAAATGTGAGAAACCCTGGAAAGACTCAAAGTTGAGAGAAACGATAACCTACTACTTCCTAAGAGAGAGGAAGAGCGATAACACAGAAGGCGGTAGCCATGAAAGAGAAAGGTAGGAAAAAAAGGTAGGAAAGAGAGAGAAATGGGGGAGCGGGAGAAGGGGCGAGAGAGAGTGCCCTCTGGTACGCACCCACGGCAAGGCCTGAGGGTGCCCCACTTCGGCAGCGCTGGGGCTGCGGGCAATGCCTCGCGCCCTCACCCGGGCCCGTCCACTCATGTTCCCGATGAGCCCAGAGTGATCCGTATCTGGCTTCTGGGCTGGAAACGCCCCTCGTCCCCCGCGTGGGCGTAGGGTGCACGCACTGCCCGCCGGTTCCGCTGGGGGTGGAGAGGAGCGCAGTGGGAGAGCGTGGGAGAGCGTAGGCGGGCGGGCAGGGTGGGGGCGTGGGCAAGGGCCCAGGCCTCCCCTTTCTTTCCACCACCCCCCAAATTTGGCGTTTTCCGACTCCCTAATTTTTGCCCAACCTCAGTGTAAGGTTGCATCAAATTTCCTTTTTCGATTTGTATTTTCTACTTGCTAGTGTGGGTAAGCACCTTTTCATCTATTTGATAGCTGTGGAGTTTTCCATTCTGTGAATTGGCTATTTATATACTTTGCTGTTTTTAAAATTGGGCTTCTCATGTTTTCCTTTGTGATTTAGAAGGAATTTTGTATATTTGTTAACATTGCAAATATCTACTCCCAATCTATCACTTGTTACTTTTGACTGAAGTCCTTTACCTAACCGAAATCTTTTATTTTGATGTACTCAAATATATCAATTTTTAATTTTATGGTGTTTTTTCTGAGTCTTTTTGAAAGAAAATTTTCCCTGCCCTAAGATCACAAGGATATTATATGACATTAAATATCTTGTATCTTTCAGAAATATGTGTGTACAATGCTAGATTTTTCCATTTATTCAAATTCTCTTTTACATCCTTTAAAAGCATTTAAGTTCTTTTTCAAGAAAGTCCTGTGTAATATTTAATTTATGGAAATTTTATAGTTTTTTTGTTACTACTGTGAACTGTATCTTGTTTTTGTTATATTTCCTCATTAGTTATTATTTGTATAGACACATGATACTGATTTTTATAAGTTGGTATTGTTTATCAAGTTTGCTGAATTCCTTAATTCTTATAGTTCTCTTTTGATTTCATTTGAGTTTGAATGTAGATTATCATACCATCTACAAATAATAACAATTTTATTTCATCCCTTTTTATTTTTATTTTTTTCTTGTCATATTGGTCAAGTTTTCCTGTACCATGTTAAAAGTTACTGTGATAGTTGGCGTTCTTGTCTTCATCATGTTATTAAGAAGATTATCTCTGAAATGTCTCCATTTTGTTTGATGTTTGCTGTATCTGGTTTATAGTGTTTATCATTTTAAGGAAGCTCCCTCTATTTCTAGTTTTCAAAGATTATTTTAATCATAAAATGTGTAGAACTTTATTAAATACTACTGTGGATCAACTGAAAAGCTTGTGCTGAGGTTATAGGCACAGTGCAGACAGTTCATCAGAGTTATTTGGGGTCCATCAGGATGGGCAATACATGGGTGAAATGTGGTAGATGAATAGAGTGAAATACTAAGCCAACAGTCACGAACAATGACTTAGAGATACGTTCAGCAGCATGAATAGATTTTTACACATTGTGTTGAATGAAGGAAAGAGAAGAAAAGATTGACATCTGTACTATGGCAAAATACCATGTTAATATTTAAAATATTAGAGGTATATGTACTTGGGTATGTATTAATTTTTTCAAGTAAGGATTTATACCCAAGGATATCCAACAGATGTAATAAATTTAGTACCTATATAAGGGAGAAGAATAGGAGTGGGAATGGGGGAAGTAAGTGAAAGAGAAAGCAAAATATAATACAATATAGAACTTGCACAGACCCATGAGAACCATCTAATGAACTGAAGAGTATAATTCGTTCAACTTTCTGTACTGAAGGCCCTACAATTAAGTAAATATTGTAGCTAATGTCCAGAGAAAGGATAATTCCCATTATATACTAGATGTTAACTGCTTAACTATTGTGATGGAAATTTTTCAAAATATATTATCTACCTCCTGGTCTACAAATGAATGTTTTAAAGGTTAATTAACTCCTTCTGGACACCTGAACTTACAAGCATTGAATATTCTATGCTGCAGGAATATATCTGTTCATTGACACATAAACCCATTGTGCTCCAGAAAAGGATTTAAATAAAACAAGATAAAAAAAATGGTTACAATGGAGAGCTCTCTCTTCCCTAGTTCCTGCCAAGTTCTCTAGCTCTTTGGTTAGCAGTTCCCTCACCCAAGCACTCTTTTCCTGGGAAAATCCATCCTCCTACAGCAGGAAGCCCCACCCAATGCCCTGAGGGTCAATTTTGACTTTCTTTGACCCTAGTACTTTTACCTTGGTGGGCATCTTCTTCAATTAAAAAAAAAAAAAAAGAAATTATATCTTACAAACTAGATGGTATAAAAATGAATATATTTTAGATTCCACATATAAGTGAAACCATATGGTGTTTGTCTTTCTCCATCTGATTTATTTCACTTAGAATAATACCTTCTAGGTTCATCCATGTTGTCACAAATGGCAAGATTCCATTATTTTTTACTGCTGTGTAGTAGTCCATTTAGATCTACACCACATGTTATTTATCCAGTCATAAAAACAGAGACCAAAGGGATGCTTACCAGAAGGGAGGTGGTGGGGATGGGTGAAAAAGGTGTAGGGGAATATAGTCAATAATATTGTGATAAGTTTGCACAGCGACAGATGATTCCTAGAATTAGTGGGGTGATCACATTGTAATATATAAAAATGTCCAATCACTATATTGTATACCTGGAACTAATACAACTAATATAATATTGTATAGCAACTATACCTAAATAAAAAAATTCACTAACCTCAATGAAATAAAAAGTGAATATATTAATATTATAAATTAAATAATTTTATTTTCCTGAAAATATTTTTCTCTCCTGATTTTAAATGAAATTAAAACATTTCCAGGGTCGGCCAGTTAGCTGAGTTGGTTAGACCCCAGTGCTCATAACACCAAGGTTGCCGGTTCGATCCCCACATGGGCCACTGAGCTGCACCCTCCACAACTAGATTGAAACAACTGTTTGACTTGGAGCCGATGGTTCCTGGAAAAACACACTATTCCCCAATAAAATTTTAAAAAATACATTTCCAAGCACCCCCCAAAAGTACTGTGGGCCGTAGGCACTGTGCCTACTGTGTCTAATGCATAAGGCAGTCCTGCTCTGACCTCCATATGCGTTTCCCAGATTGAATGATGTGATATGGTAGCACACTCAGGGGCTACAGCAGGAAGGTCAGGGAAGGTCCCTGACTCCAGTCCCCATGGAAGTGTGCAAAAGGTCGTGAGGGTGGATCCTAAGCCCAAGATCAATAGCCAAGGGTAGATATGGGTCTCCGGGTCAGAGTTTAGGTTCAATAAAGTTTACCTTCTCTGTGCTACCTTTCCTCCCAGGGAAGCCCCATCTATTATCCCTGTTAAGGAACTTCTTTCCTACTATGTGGTTGAAAACCCATTTTCTATTATTTGAGCCCCAGCAAAGATAAAAGATGTTGGATATCATTCTGAATAATGAGTCCTCATGTGTTAGAGAAATTTATTTTATTTATTTGGTTACTTGTTTATTTTCTGTTCCTTCCATATGGTTCCACCATGAGAACTTGAACTTTGAGTGTCACTACTTTATCCCTAACAACTAATCAGGGCCCAGCACTTGGCAAAATATTTGTTGGATGCTGCAAGATGCTTGTAGACCATGAGAAAATTCCCCTTAGTTTTTTCTTCTCTCCTTTATGTTGTCCTGCCACTTCACACTTTTCCATAAAGAATTTCATTTCAACTTTTAATCATCTTTCCCTAATGACTCAGTAATTTTGGCAATTATGGAAACAGAGTATTAAAGACAAAATCGTTATTCCGATGCATTATGATACAGAGAAATAAACTTGAATCTTGCTTACATAGTTCAACTTGCTCACTGCTTAGAGTCAAGGTCATAGACGAATATACTTAATAAATAAAACAAGGTATTATAACCATAACCCCAAGAGAATGAAAATGGAATTTCAAGCACAATGGCAGGTTGCTAAAGTTGATGTCTAAATCATTGTGGTTTATGGTATATACTACATGCTTATAGAATTACTGGGCAATAAATGGCCTTGATAAATCTTTAAAGAAGGAATAGAGTACTGTATGACTAATTTCCAAAAGTGCTTTATAATAATTTTGATTATTTTATTATGAAATAATGAAAAATAGTTAGAATTTTATTAGTCATTCCAGAGGACTACTGGCAAATAAAGTGTTTTCAAATAGAACAAAGCAGATGTAATGATTAAAGACATTCATTTCTTTTGGCTTCAAGAGGAGTTTATTTGTCAAGGCTGGTATAAAGAGTAAATATAATATAGAGAATTATAAAAAGAACGGAGTAAATGGATTTTTTAATTAGAAACTTTGAAAATGGCATCTGAATTACTGAGGGTTCTCTATTCAGTTATGTATGAAGCATGATAAATAGATGCTCATTTAACAGTGAACTCAGTAAATATTGCAGGCAAAGTGTTTATGTTCTGAAAATGCAAATGGACATGTCATTCAGTAAAAATATAGAGGAACTTTGTAGTCAGTCTTACTGATTTGCTTTGCAGATTGAGAATTACAGCAAAGCTGCCCGTGCTCCTATGAACTACTCACCTTAATCTCATATCAATCCATTTCAATAAAAGAATAACAGGACTTGCCTGTTTATTTGTATGGGGTAGTCTAGGCTTCCTCTGTGTCTTGACCCAAAACAGCAGTATTAACTGAAAAGCAAGGATAACACCATGCAAAGTTAGCACATTGCTCATTGTAGTCTCCTGGGTATGAATATCTGAAACGATTTCCTTTCCCATACATCAAGTAAAAGGACAGTATTGTCAGACATTTAGGTAACAACATAGAAGAAGAAGAATATGGCAGTAGCACTAAGGCAACAATAAAATAATAATTTCTTCTTATTTCTCAGGATACAAAATCTGACAGAATATGGTTAAGTGGCACAGTTCAAGGTATAAACTTTTTTTTTTTAATTGGGGGGATGGGAACAGCGCTGGGGAATTGGGGGAAGGGGAACAGACAAGTTGCTGTCCTTTTGTTCTTCAGTCTAGTTGTGGAGGACGACATTTCACTGGCCCATGTTAGTATTGTGATCATTGTGCTCTTCCCGTGTGAGGCAGATTGGTCACTGGCCATTGGACAGCTGCTCACGGTGGCTCACGCCAGCTGCCAACCACTCATAGTAGCTTACAGCAGCCCACTTCAGCCCCACTGCAGCCTATGCCATCACTGGCAACTCACGGCAGCCCAGCTCCAGGTCGAGCTGTTGTTCACCATCTTAGCTGTAGAGGGCGCAGCATCACTGGCCCATGTGGGATCCGAACCGGGGCCCTGCTGCTCAGAGCTCGCGCTCCCAAGCCAATTCTTGATCACTGACCCATTTGACCAGCCCTGTAAATAAATATTGATTAAAGGAATGGCTGACTGAACTCTTGCTTGGATGTGAATGGATGAATGATGGATGGATAGATAGATAAAGGCTGTAAAATAAGTATGTGAAAAGCACTCTGGGAACTGTAAACTTGCGCCTCTGTTTCTTGTGCATTAATAAATCTGAATGACTTACTGACTGATTTGGATTTCTACTTATCCCACCACCTGTTTTCAAATATGAAATTTATAAAGTTAAGATTATACTGTAGAAGATAACACATACCAGGTTGGAGGGGACTCACATATTTCAGCATTGGTTGGCTATGGATCAGTACCATTCAGGAAATACTAGTCTGACCACTTACACAATATCAAGATGACCAGGCAAATCAAATTAGCCAAAGTTACTACATACCATTCCAATTTGATCATGGTTCTTGAGGTTTATTCTCAATTACAATGTCAAATAACTGAAATATAACTATAATTCTGCCTACTCTGCTTTGAGGAAAAGGAGAAGTGACAGGAATGGAGAGAGGAGGATGATACACTTTGCTTAGATAATTAGTTGGAGGTAGAGCTAGGGTTAGATGAATGAAACAAACATGAATACATTCTAAAAATTAACCACATGTGAGGGAACAACCTAAAAATTAAAAAGTACTTTTAATATGTACTTTTGGCATAATAATGGCTCCTTACAACTATCTTTAAAATTTAATAAGTTAGTACAATATACAATTCAAGCAATATAAATAAATATGCATATAACGTGGTATAAAAAGAAAAGCAATCACTTGTCAGGCTGTTATTAAAATAGTATTGAGAATCAGTGTAATCATTTTGAGTTCTGGTAATTGGAACAACAATTGCCCAAATATAATCATAGTTTCTAGTTATTTCTGTCTGACTGTAGTGCAATATAAAGTTATTAATAATAAAAACATAATTCTAGAACACAGATTCCATAGCTATGAACATAATTGCAGAGTCATGATACTGTAACAAGATAGGAAGTGTCTGGTATCTTGGAGAGGTTAGATACATTCTAGTGTTCCAGTTTTAGACAAGCCTATGTAAGGAGAAATCCATAAATCTACACTCTGTCAATAACACTTAGATCAAAATGTTGTAGAGAGCTACCAAATTCCTCTGCAAAGCTTTTTTGTTGTTATTATTCAAAATTTTCAGTTTAAATCCAAGAAAGCATCTCCTGAATATGGTAAACTCTTTGTCAGTCCCTAAACTTCTGGTTCCCTAAAAGCAAAGAAATAATCAGAAGCCCCCGTTGGGCAGCACAGCGACATCTCCCTGGCAGTCCCACATGCACACACCCTCCCCTCCCCATTCACTCACAGCCAAAAAGATTTTGTCCCGATTGAATTAGGGCATCCACCACAGATGGCATAAACCCACAATCACCAATCCATCAGCAGGGAGGCTGCCCTCCGAAGTTACGGTACCACATTTTAAAACCCCAAATTGGGAAATGGAGATAAATATGCATACATCAGAAAATATTGTAAATTGGGGCATCTGAGAAAATCCAAGGCCATGGCTGCAGCAAGTCGAGAGCTGAAATCAATGGTCCATGTCATTCTAGAGCCAGTTCTATTTCTTCATGTTACCAGTATTCCCTGTGCTTCCATCACTGAGAATGCAGAGAACTAGAAAGATGGTGACATGGTGGAACCTGGCTCAAAAAGAGGGACCCTTATGTTGGGAGCCGGCTGTGCCTCAGTGTCTGACATGGCCAAGCACACTGCTATTGTGACAAATTCTGAAGCTCTGACTGAGAAACAGATACTGCTTTATGTCTTGGAAAATTTAAATTCCCCTTTGGATGTCCCCAGTAGGATAAAGATCTGACACCCCTTCTTATATTGTTTCATTTACCCTAACCAAATAAGTGAGTTTTAGACATATTACGATAATTCTGCTTTGCTGTTAGTTTCTTAGTAATAGATAAGTTATGCACCTTATAATTGTTAGGACTCTATTTACCCAGTAGTGCTTGAAACAATTGCCAAGTAGTTATAGTAAACATCCTTTAGGCGCTAAGGCAGAAATTCAGCTTTGGTAAAGATTGAAACATAGTTAGGATAAGTTAGTCATTAGTATAGAACGGATCAGGCTGTATCCTGTAACAAAAAACATCACCAGAAGGTAAAACTTTGAGCAAAACAACTTCTCAGAAAAATAGACCCTGGGAGAGAACATGTAAGAAAAACAACTTCCTAATAGGTAAAAGTTTAACTCTGGAAAAAACAGCTCAATAATATAGTCAACTGTCCAGTATAAAAAGAACATGCTGTAAACAATAAACTGAGACACTTCTTCTTGAAAGCGCTCCTGTGTCTCTGCGCGTCTTTCTTCTTTTTCCTCGCCAACTCCGTCTCCACCTGAGGGAACCCCTGGACCTGTGGGAGCTGGTCTCCCGCACCCTTTGAGAAATGCAGTTGTGTTTTCCAGCTTCTTTCCCCAGCCCTGCTCAGAAGACCTAGAATCTTCTCTAGGTCTTGCCAATGTCAAAATTAATGACAGACTTTAAGCCAAACAAGAATCAGGAGGGCCTGTAGAAGGGGCTGCCCCAGGCATATATTTCTTTAGTAAAAGGTTTATCTTTGCTTTATCTTTGTCTTATGCAAGCCCTGCCCATTGTTCTTGTGCATCTAGGCTAACACACTTTTGAGATGCCAGAGTAATCCTCTTTTTCAGACCCTTCAGAGGCAAAACCACCCTCAAGGGAACACATAACCTTGGTAAGTACCCTGTAATCCAATCCCCACCATGCTTTCTCCCACATTCATTTAAACTCCTATGTTCTCTCCTTAATTCCAAATAAAAGAAACCACAAAACTGTCATTCTCTAAAAGCATCTGAGATCTTGCTTTCCGGCAACATCATCAGTGTGCTTCAAATAAACTTATAAAAACTCTGTACATGTTTGGTGTTCTTATGTCAATAACACCGGCCTCATCAGAAAATGGACTAGACCCCATTTTCTGCACTCCTAGCCTGTGGCTGTGAATCTGCTTAAACGATATTGACTGACCACCTGAAACAGCAAGGTTGCTGTTACCCATCTGGCCCCAAGTCATGTCCATCTGGAGATTCTTGTACTTGGCCCATAAGATCACAACTGCTATTAAATTGCTACTGGCCCTCACCTGAGGTAAGAGCTGCTGGGAGCCATGCAAAGGCACTGCCTGTAGTGTCAGCCCTCCTTGTCTAAGCCCTTCCCAGTCCTGGCTCCTGCTTCTTTCCAAATGTCCAGACATTGAGGTCCCAGCAAGCTTCCTGGCAAGCCAATGCTAGACATGTGCCCCTGTATTTTACAGATGAGAAAATCCAAATTCAGAGTAGTTAAGATTGTCCATATAAGCAGCTGAAAACTAGTGAAACTTACGAAAACTAGGACAGAGGGGCATATATACATCACAGTTACAAAACTTAGACTTACCGACAGAGTACAGAGTACTATAATGAAAGAAAGATTTGGAATCACATGGACATGTATTAGAATCTTGGCTCGGGTACTATCTGCATGATTGTACACGATTAACTTCCTTCTCAGTTTTCTGATGTCTAGAGTGGTGATAATGCCTGCATTAGTTATCTATTGTTGCATTAACTTATATCCACAAACATTCATTATATATAAGATTCTGAGGTCAGGAATCTAGGTGCAACTCACCTGGATCTCAGACTCAAGGTCTCTCTCTGGTGAAGTTGCAGTTAAGATGTCAGCCATGCCCGGCGTCTCATCTGAAAGCTTAACTTGGGGAGAATCACTTCCAAGCTCACTCATCTGGTTAGCAGGACTCAGTTCCTCTAAGCTGTTGGACTGAGGACTTAAGTTTCTCACTGGGGTTGGCCAGAGGGAATCCCTGTTTCTTGCCATAGGGTAGCTCACAACACCTACGTTGGCTTTTCTCCCAGCAAGCAAGCTAGAAAGCAAGAAAAGGCCCCCCAAGACGGAAAACCAGGCTCTTTATAACCAAATCTCAGAAGTTTCAGCCTTTCACTTCTGCCATATTCTATTCCTTAGAAATGAGTCACTAAATCCAGACTAGACTCAAAGAGAGATAACTACTCAAAGGTGTGGATACCAGGAGGCAGGAACTAAATGGGGGTCCTTTTAGAGGCTGCCTAACACAGCACTTTTAATGTAAAGGATAAAAAATAGAAAAAAAAAGTATTGAAAGCACCCTGAATATAGTAGGGCCTTAATAAATAACAAATATTAGTGAACTACAATTTCTGACAAAGAATCCATTTAAAAGCCACAAATTTGTACTTCCCAAAGAAAGAGGCTGGATAAATCATTATGTAGGGCTCATTATTATCTAAAAGTATTTTTTTTAAACAAGAAAGGAAATTTAATGTTAACATTCTACTTGTCTAAAAATCAGCACATAGGCAATGTTTCTCAAACTTGCCTGAGTGCAACAATTATAAAAGTATTTTTGTTCACTATAATTGTGCTTAACTGTATTTCAGAGTAAGTTTCAGGTAGTGGAACAGAGATTTCTAAAGTGTTTACCTCACATTATGAGAACAAGAAAATCATTGGGTAGGTAGGGACAGGTATTCCTAGTTGCTAGGAGATTAATTAATTCCCAGAGTGATTAGTCATTTTGAAGGTGATGCTTAATAGTGACATTTATTTTAAACTGTAGTATTAGTGAAAATAATCAGGTAGATAAATGTTGAGACTAGAGGCTGTCACACTTGTATTTTTCAGAAAGAACTTTAAGACTGGTTGTGAGGAAGCGAGTGCAGTCCTGACGTGTAATCCTCTGACCCTCTAAAGCTCCTACTGTTTGCTTTCTTTTCCTTAAATTCTGTGATTCTGCACATGATCAAATACATCTTTCTATGACAATACTTACGTGTTAGGATTATCTGCCAACATGTCTGTTTCTTCCACTAGTATAGTTTTTGAATATAGAGTCTTTGTCTTAATTTTATTTATATTCCCAACTCCTAGCACATCCGCAGTCCTGCACATAGAAGGCACTGAAGAAATGTTTAAGCATTGTTGAATAGTCCATTTCTATCCCTTTTAAAAATAATTCAGACTAAGATTTTTAGCATTCATGGTCTAACAGGGCATTATTTTTTAGCATATTTAGGTAAGATTCAGTAATTTTTAAGAACAATTTGAAAATCTCAAAAATCCAATTCTTTACAATTTAACTTGCAATCGTTTATAATAGGGTTCCACACGAAACTAGTAAGCACATTAAATGTACTGAGTCCTTTGACCCTTCTTCAAAGGAGTCAATTGGTGATTATGGCTATATAAAAAAGTAGTAAATTTCTCTAGAAGTGGATATGGAGTACAGTTGAAGTATGCCAACTGGGAATTTTCTTAAAAAACTGCAATGAATGTGATTTTTCAAAGATGGGGGGGGGAAAAGCATACATAAGCATTCAAGAATCTGTTGTAATGAAGCTAGGGACAGTTTTATATTTCTTCTGACATAGTTGTTCATTCCTTGTTCAGTTCCTGACTTTCCCTGTCAGTGAGTTCAGACTTCTTGATTTCATTCTCCGTTTGCCAACAGATGCTGCATTTAAAGCTGGAACAAAGGGTTCTTTTTAGAAAAGGGGCAGTGAATGGTGGCTTTTACACCATTCCCTCATTCTCTGTGCATATGTTCCTCCCTTATCCTACCTCCTTCATTGTCATTGAACCCTTATCTTCCCTTTCCTTTTTTTTTTCTGTCTCAACTCCCTTTCTCTTCCAACTCTCCTTACTTGCTTACCCCAATGTCTTTCCTTCTTCCTTTTTTCTCTTTACTCCTCAACTATATTCACCATCTGTTCTACTTTATAGTGCACTTGTGCTTTTACTCATTCATTCATTCCTGAATCCTTTTCTTGTCACTCTTATCCTCAGCTGGTCATCATCATTTTTCAAAATCTGTTCTGAAATGAACACATCAGTGTGTGTGTGTGTGTGTGTGTGTGTTGGAGGAAGGAAACCAGAGAAAGTATTCAGTGTTTTTTCAAATTTCATATTTTCCTCTTTCAATAATTAGAGCACTGACTGCTAAGAAAGATGCCGCTACCCACCATCACATTCCCAGACTTTATCCCACCTCTTTAAAAGTGGCATTGTTTAATTTAGTGAACAGGAGCTTGAGACTGTACATAGAGGGCATCAGAGAACTTAGTAAAATAAATTGGAATGAGAAAAAGGAGTATATTACTTATGCCCTTGGAGACAAGTCATCATGTTGAAGTGAGGAAGCCACGCAAGAAAGACAAGAGGTCAAGCTGAACAGGACCAGGTGCAACTCAGAGGCAAAACCATCACATTTCAGTTACCAGTCTAGAACCAATGAACTTATAGAAACCCCTGGACCAAAAAGCATCCCATGTGTCATGTTTAACCACATTAATGCCTGCGAAATACACATTATAAAACAAAGACTCGTGTTCAATCTCATTACTTTAATCATTTTGTCAAAATAACCCGAACATGTATATATAAATATTTAATCTGTTATATAAGAATGTGTGGCATAAAAGTCCCTGAGACAGATTCAAAAATGACTGGAGATGTATTCAGTACAATCAGCATACTAATTACCAAGGACTTGGCTCCCTTCCCTGATACCTAAGGCATGTGACACTTTAAAATATATATTATGTATATATATATAATATAATATATGTGCTAAAAGTCTCCCTCTCTGATATGTGGTTTTCTGCCATTTCCTAACGCTGTGTAGTAAGTCATTTCCAGACTGTAAGAAGGCACAGTGGGAGGTGAATTAGTTCTTAAAGCCCTAGGGTGGCAGTTTAGTAGAATGATGGCAAGTGGAACTAGAAGTCCCAAGGGAAGATTTTGGCCAACTCTCTCATTTGC
Source organism: Hipposideros armiger (assembly GCF_001890085.2). Taxonomy (NCBI): domain Eukaryota; kingdom Metazoa; phylum Chordata; class Mammalia; order Chiroptera; family Hipposideridae; genus Hipposideros; species Hipposideros armiger. The sequence goes on along the minus strand of NW_017731624.1, from coordinate 351,684 downwards.
AATTCAAGTGATAGAGGCTCAAAGCACAAGCACAGCTGGTTCTGCCACTACTACTGTCACCTTAGGCAAGTCCTTCAATGGGTCAGGACCTCAGCTGCTTCTCCTGCAAAATGGACTGGTGATAATCACAGTTGACATCTTCAGGTGCTTCCTACACGCCAGACACTTTTTTTTTACTGAGTATTTAAGTGTCTTATCTAATTCTCCCAACATCTCCTTCTCATCTATAATTACCTTCAATTAGAGATGAGACTATCAAAACACAGAAAGCTTAAATAATTTGCCCAAGGTACAACAATTAGGAAATGTTGCAAAGCTGGTCTAGGAACCCAGGAATATCTGCCTCCAAAATTTAAAAATTCCAATTCTTAAGTCCCTTCTCTAAGAATCCCCCATCAGGTAGGTTCTCAAATTCCTTACATCGCTGGAGGTCTGGAGCAGAGTTGACAAACTATGACCCATGGGCCAAATCTAGGCACCCCATTTGTTTCTGTATTGTCAAAGGCTGCTTTTGAAACAGTGGAGTTCAGTAGTGGCAACACAGACTATTTTAGGCCTGCAAAGCCTAAAATACGCAATATTTACTCTCCGGGCCCTTTGCAGAAAATGTATGCCAACTCCTACTAATGTAGAGCCTTGAAAATTTAGAGCATCCTGTAACCGTACAGTGCTTTACAATGTACAAAGCACCTTGTGTACATCATCACATTTAATCCTTGTAGAGGCATTCATGCATTATTATAAAGGAGGAAGCTAAAACTCAGTTTAAGTAGGCCCTGCCTAATAAGGGCCACAAGGGCAAAAAGTGGCAGAACCACATACCCAGGTTCTGACTCCAAAATTGCAAGCTCTTTCCATAAAACCACCCTGTCGCCCTGATGCCAGGGAAGGGCTTGGAAACTGGAAAGGACCTGTGAATACTGAAAGCAAGTCAGACTGTCTTCCTGATACAAATATCATTCCAGGTTCATTCATGTAGTTAAGAGTCACCAAGGACTAAAACTATTAAATTTGTAATAAATTAAAAGAAAAGTTTATGTCTTAAAGAAAGGGCATGTCAATCACTGGAAAGACATTTTGAAATCTATATGATGCATTTGTATGCATCTTATATTAATGTATGTGAAATTTTAATTTACTCAATTTAGAATATGAAAAATAACATAAAATAAGCAATTGCTACATTTTTCTTGGTCTTTGATAATATTAGCCTAGAAAAACATTCCATTTGTTCCATACCCAAAATTTGCAAATAAAAATGCAATTACACCTTCCTCATGTGTAAATAGACTTAATGCTAAGAGGAGCATTAGTAAAACAAGTTACTTATTTAACTATATAACCTAACGAAAACAAAAACAAAATTTTTTTCAAAGAAAGCATAGGTGCAAATTCAAACTCAATCTAAATGGCAATGATGATTTTTGAAATAATATAGCTCAGCTTTAGGGATTCAATTTGATGTACACTACAAAAGGCCCTTCCTTTTATTTCAGACATACCTTGAGCTTTAATTTTTAACATATAAATGGATATGGCGGCATCCTGAAATCACTGCATGGAAAGGAGAAAACATCTCTTTCTTATCAATTGAGTGACTACTGTGTTAGGCACCGTTACCTATTTTATTTCCTGAAATACTCACAGTGAGCTGTGAAATATCTTCCTTCCCCATTTTACAGATAAGAGAGCTGAAGCTCAGGGTTATTACTAATTTGCCCAAGGTCACACTGCTAGAATTCAAATCTAAGCCAGGTTACCTTCAAAACCCAAACTCTCTCTCACTGCCCCATGTAGATTTCCCGTAACACCAAAGTCACTGGCCAATATCTCATTAACACTCATTTTAAGAATAGAAGTTTTCCTTTTCTTTACTGGATAGGTGATACTTTGTAAATATAATTCTGCCCACGCTATACTATTTTAATAAGGAAATTTTGTCCATAGATTTTAATTTCTCCTTTTAAGGATAAGAGAGGATCGAAACACTTTTTAGATTTAAATGAGTCTATAACAAATGCAGAGATAAAAACTGAGGATTCAGCTAATTGTAGTAGTCAAATGCAAAATTACTGTTTATACCAAAACTCTGCATAAACCAAATTAATCTTGGACCCTGCCCGCAATAATTAATCACTGAGGGTCTTTATTATAATAAACCAAGGAGAAAAATAAACGATTTCAGGCTGTAACTCAACTGGCTTTCTAATACTTCATTTATGGTCTGTATCACTAAGAATGTCACTTTAAACAAACAGATTCTGCCAACTGATTTATCAAATCACTATTTACTTGTTGGCAGTAGTTGATTGTAAGAGCCTTAAAAGAGGGACCAAGTTTTACACATTTTTGTCTTTCCGGTGGCACCCCAAGCCCAGTGTTTGGCACAGAGTAGGCACATGGTAACACTTATTGAACATGCTGCTCATTCAACAACTTTTAAAGTCAATGCATATATTTTTTAAGTTGATCCCATGGCACAGTCTCAAAGGCACTAGAAATGAGAGGATATTATGTAATACTATGCAGACTAGGAGGGGAAACTGCTGGCCTCCGGGAGAACTGCAAATTCACCCTTTAACAAAAGACAACGTTCATCACAGGCACTAATTAAGTTCCATTCCCTAGCAACTAAACACTTAACAAAAAACTGACAGAGAAACAAAAACTGCCATTAGCAGGCATGAGAAAACTGTTTTCCTTTTGCATGATTCCATAATACAGTACAATATTTTTCACTGTTCTGCAGACAGGTAATGCAAACACCCTTGGAGGGCTGACATTCTAGTTTAAATTTGGGGTCCAGTCAATACGCAAAGTAAGTGATTTTGTAGAAAGTGACACCATGGCTTCTTTTTCTTCTGTTTGTTAACACAGTCTGGTTTTCTGGGAAGAGGGAAGAAGATGGTTGTTTCCACTTTACGTTCACAGCTATCATTTTAATATGCTTTTTAAAACAATTCAGATTATGGAAAAATACAGACACAGAAGAAATAGTTAGGAGGTGATTATTCACATTGTGAAGGGATTCTCCATAGGGTTTGACTAAATACTGAACTCCACTAGGGCAGTGAACTTGAGATTTGATTGAAAAGCAGCTTTTCAGGAATATATCTGTGTAAAGTGAGGTACACTTATACAAGTATATTCATCTTAACTTTTCTCCAAGGACAATCCAGCATCTTGTTTCCATTCATGGGGCAGGGGAACAAACAGTACTTGTTAAGGAACAGTCAGTGGATTCTTGGACCCCTCTCCTCACCTTTCTTAGGAGCTGAGGCTTTGAGGAATCCAAGAAAAAGACCCCCTTGTGGCCACAGTCCTTCCACTATCCTGCAACAAGGCTCTTTCTAAAACCGGGGGTTTGCTGCACATTGGCTCGGTGAAATGTGAGTCGAGGAGCAGTGTGTACGAAATTTGGGCTCAGTTCAGCATAGGCCACAAATATGGCCTGTGGCAGATGAGGAAATTCAGAGCAACTGCCTTAACAGCTTCTAGTCATGAAGCTCTTTTTTCACCTCTGCCCTGCTTTGTTACAAGATGAGGAAGGACCCCCCTTCTCCCCTGAACACCCATGCCCATCAATCAACAGCAGAGGGAGCCCAACTGCTAGGTGCAGGGGAAAAAACATGAGAACCAGGGATCCTTTATCACCCAGTTTTTGTGCTGAATAATGTTAATCGGTAAATCACCTTCTTCCCATAGAGTAAAACTGGGTGTTTGGAAAACTTAGTCCCATGACCCGGCACTCAAGGAGATGCACAGCAGAGGATCAAAAAGCTGATGACTTAGCCTCCCTGAATTACACCTAGGAAGAGGGTGGCTTCACCGTTCAAACCAGCGAGCCAAGTTGCGTATGCTTTGGGGCCGGTTCCCAGCCATCTGCACAGCCTGGCAGACCCGGCACCAAGGCTCGTCCCAGAAGGAGATGGTGTGCACCGCATAGCTCCGGCGCCAGTTGAAGTAACGGCGGTAGGCAGCTGGATTTCGGTCAAGGAAGAGCAGGTAGGCGGCCAGGGAGGAGGCACTAGGGAAGTCGTCCACGTGGATGAAGGCACCGCGGGGCACAAAGCGCTCGTAATTGGCACGATTGGGACCCAACACCACCGGTACCGCCCCAGCCAGCAACGCGTTGCGCCAGAGCTTCTCGGTGATATAATCCAGATGCTGAGAGTTCTCGAAAGCCAGGTAGAACTTGTAGCGGGCCACCGTGTGCAGGAGCCCAATGTCAGGCACTGGCCGCCGGGATTCACCTTTGCCGAACACGTCCACGGACACGTGCTGGCTCAGCTGGTGGTAGTAGCGGACCCGGGCCTGGCGCTCATCCCAGTTGCTCACTACCCAGGCCACTAGCCCGCGTTTCCGGGCCAGCGAGGGGACCAGGCCTGGAGGCTGGTCGCTGGGATGGGTTCTGGGGTACAGGTAGCCATAAGGCACAAAGACGTCAGAGTCGGCCCGGTAGGAGAGCGTCCAGTTAAAGAGATTACCTGCCAGGCTTCGCAGCCCGGGGGAGTGGGAGGGTGACTCGAAGTTCATCCACACCCAGCGCTGACCCGGTGGCCTGGGGCCGGAGGCAGCCAGGGTTTCGACAGCCACCGCCGCAGCTTCCTCCTCGTCGTCCAACACCCGCAGCTCCAACTCCTCTGTTGTGCGCACCTGGACGCCCCAGGGCGGGGGCCAGTCGGGGGGTCCGTTCACGAGGTCTCGGTGGTGGAAAAGAACAGCCTGGGCCTCCCCGTAGGCCGCACGGTCAGTGAGCAGGCGGCAGCCGGTGATATTGAAGCGCAGCCAGCAGTCGGGGGCCGGCCTCGTAGCTATGTCACGCCTCCCGAAGGGCTCCCACCACAGCAGCACGCCCACCGGCCGCGGCGGGGCTTCGGAGGCCCAGCGCAGCGGTGGTAGCTGCCCCCAGCAGGCGTAGGCAGCCAGGGTCGTGCACACCAGGCCAGCGGCCACCAGCGCCGAGGCGGTCCGTGGTAGCCCCCAGGCTCCGCGCCGCCGGCGGCCCCCGGGCACCCACGGCGCCCCCGGGGCGCGCGCAGACATAGCCGCCGCCGCGGGCCGCTCGTCCGCAGGCGGGGAGCAGCGGCGTCCTCTCTCATACTGCCGCTGCAGCTCCAGCCGTCGTTGCCTCTCGCCGCCAGCCTTGGACCCGGGGAGGGCGGTCCTGGAATCCCAAGGCCCGCAGGGCCCACTCCCCTCCCCGCGAGTCTCTATGGGGCGCGCCGCCAGGGCGAGGTGAGCGAGCTGGGCAGCCCAGCCGGGCGCCGCCCCGTCCCTCTCTCCCTCTGCGCCCCTAGCCCGACCGGACCGGCCAGGCCCCGGGCGTATCCTGCTGCACATCCGCCCACTTCCCACCTCCTCCATTGCTCCGGGACTCCCCGCCACTCCCCACTGATTCCTCACCCGCTACTCCGGATTCCGTCTCAGGGGATCCCGGGCCACTCTGCGCGCGCCCACCGCTCAAGTTTTGCGCCCGGGCCCGCCTGGAGCTCCCTCCCAGCTGCGCTTCGGCGCTCAATCGCGGTGGCCCAACCCCGCACCTTCCAGAGTGAGGACCGGGCTCATCCCTGGGTGCGTGCTGGGGTTATGAGACCTTCCAACAGCCGCTGTGGCGCGAGGGCGGGCGCAGGCACCGAGGGAGGGCGGGCGGGGGATGCCCAGCCTCCTGGCAGAACTGAAGATCGGAGTCCACTTCCTTTCTCACGACGCTTGCTATGGCCAGCGACGCCTGCCGGAGGGAGGGAGCTGGAGAGGTGTCTATGACCTTGACCTCGTGACCCACCGAGACTAGGTAGTTGTGCAGTGGGCTGCCCCCAGAGCTGACTTATAGAGGTTGTGCATTTTGTGAAATCAAGTTTTCAGGTGAATAGTTAAATCCTACTGTCATAAGAACATTCCCTTTGCCTACCGCCCCAGCAGAGGACAGATTTCTGAGCCATCCTTCTTTTCTTCGCTCCCACACTGAACACTTCTGACTTCCAGCTCGGGCTCATAGCATTCTTTCTTCTAGGGCTAGGACGACTCTTTAAACCAAAGTTAAAGATATAGGCCCTTGAGGCCTTTGTCCTCAGGGAACTTCCTGCCTATTCAGTGAAGTAAATGTTTGAAGTTCACCATTAAATTTACTAAGCACTTAAGAAACAATTTCAATTTAAGATTATGCTAAACACTCTGGACTATAGACTGATGACCAAGATAAATATAGCACTGGCCTTCCTGGTTTATCAATGAGGCAACAATCAAGACAGCTACTTCTACAGTCACTTGAGGAATTTTTTCCTCCACAGCTTGAATTTGAATTTCTGGGTTTGGGCCTTCGTTTATGTTATTCAACTTTTATTCAACGAAATTCTAAATAGGTCATGGATGAGCTGCTGACCTAAGGAGATGAAGCAGTTTTGAGAAAACTTTTAGTAGATCTTAACTGTGCCGCAGCCCAGTGCCATATACAATAAATTACAGGATGGTAAGGGAGAAACAGACTTTCTGGGAATGGGGCCAACCTGTCAGGTGTTTTTGATGTTATGCATTCAGAAAATAAACTTGGGTTTGCTATTTGGATTTTTTGTGAAGAACTTTTTGATTAAAATTCAAGTACAGGTTGTAAACGCTTCTATAAAAATGGTTTCAGGTAGCACTGCTTCCCAGACCACAGTTTGGGAGCTGGATGGACAGCAGGAGGTGCTTTGGCTATACCCATCAACCTAGCAACACTTTCTCCTACATATTAAAACCATTTATAATGTTTCTATTTTTTTAATTTCATAGAATCACTTTCAAGCTATTAAGCAAATTGTCATTGAAATCAGGAATTTCAGTGATTCTCCACTGTTATTTTTAATGAAAATGAAAAAAGCTAGGGCAGCCGGGTGGCTCAGTGGGTTAGAGCACGTGCTCTGAACAACAAGGTTGCCAGTTCGATTCCCACATGGGCCAGTGAGCTGCACCCTCTGCAACTAGATTGAAGACAACAACATGAGCTGAGTTGTTCCCCAAACGGCGACTGGACTTGGAGCTGAGCTGTGCCCTCCCCAACTAGATTGAGAACAACAGCTTAACTTGGGGCGGATGGGTCCTGGAAAAAACACACTGTTCCCCAATAAAGTTTTAAAAAGTAAGAAAGAAAAAAGCTATAAATGCACAAATAACTTTTTTCAACTAAATAAAGCAAAGGGCATATTGGTTTTTCTTTTTATGCAATTCAAAAATCTGTACGTTTATGCACATTCCTCCCCCACTTTTAAGTAAGACATCATAGATAGAGCCTATCATTGTGTTCAATACATGGTAGGTAGGCACTTTGTAAATGTTAACCTACGTGCTTGTTCCTTCCCCCCATTCCCAGTGTTTCCTTAAGTCCTCCAGACATTCCAATTAAACCAACTTTTTACTGGGGGAAGGCTCAGATCTCGTGAGTATTAATTTCCATTGTGTCCACTTACCTTGTTTGGGGGCAGGACCACAGATTGTCCCTGTTTTAGTCTTATCTTGGTGTGGTGGGGAGGGTATGGCTGGATCAGTGGAAACGAATCATGACTTCTCGACAAACTACAGTCATGCCCCCCATAAGGATGTTTCGATCAATGATGGATTGCATATACTACGGTGTTCCCATAAGATTATAACAGAACCGAAAAATCCCTTTTGCTTGGTGACATCATAATTACCTTAAGGTCGTAGTGCAACACATTACTCACATTTGTGGTGATGCTGGTGGTAAATAAGCCTGCACATAGAATTATGTACGGTGTGTAATACTTGATAATAAATGACTATGTTGCTGGTTTATGTATTTTCTACACAATACTTTTTGTCATTATTTTAGTGTGTATTCTTTTTACTTATGAAAAGAAATTTTGTTGTAAACAGTATGCTGTGTTACACTGGGAACAGCCTCAGACATCTGGTGTATACTGCATCTCTTGATTGTATCATTTCTCTTGTGCTTGATTTAATCTCGTGTTGTTTTATACAGTAACATGCTGCACAGGTGTGTAGCCTAAGCCAGTAGGCTATACCATCCATCTAAGTTTGTGTAAGAATACTCTTATGATGTTCACACAAAGACAAAATCACCTACTGTCACATTACTCAGAACGTATCCTTGTTATAAGTGGCACACGACTGTATTAGTTGAAGGTCATACACCTTGATTTATTCACAGGTCAATGGTTTGTTCTTTAAAAAGAATGGAGGGGAGGATGGAAAGAGAGGAAAGGTGTTAAGGGAAAGTGATAATGCCAGGTGTTCTTTTTTTTTTTTTAGCTGAGCCATCCTGCTACCTGTTGGCAGCTGAGCGACTACTCAGCTTGGGCCGGGACTCAAACCGCTGTTGCTCAGAGCTCACACTCTTGAGCGAGCTCTTAACCAACTGAGCCACTCGGCCGGCCCTCATGCCAGGTGTTCTTATTTATTCATTTAACCAATTGGGAAACTGGGGTGAAAAACGCTATTTCTACCTTCAAAAATCCATGACAGAAACAGACAGTGGTGGGGGAAGGGCTCATGGAAGGCTTTGAGAAGGTGGCTCCTGGAATAATTAGGAATAATTAAAACGGGGGATGAAGAGGGCTGAGATGTTAGTCTTAACAGAAGGAGCAGCATACTGCAATGGCCAGGCAGTGAGGACTGGGACATTAGGTTAGGAATTACTAGGGTTTAGTTTGACTAAAGAGTAGAAGTTTTATCCTGAAGGCTGTGGAGAGTCCTTGAAAGGTTTTAACAAAGCAAGGGAGCAAGATAGAGATTAGGGGCTAGCCGAGTGGCGCATTGGTTAACAGCTGGCCTGGGACGCCAGAGGGCCCCTGTTTGGATCCCACATGAGGGCCAGTGACACTGCCCTCTACAGCTAAGATGCTGAACAACAGCTCAACCTGGAGCTGGGCTGCTGTGAGTCGCCTGCGAGGGCGTAGGCTGCAGCCCCTGTGGCAGTGGGTTGCCATGGGCTACCGTATGTAGCCAGCAGCGAGTGTGAGCGGCCAGCAGCCACCATGAGTGGCCATCAAGAAGACTGTGACTGATATGTCTCGCCCAGGAAGAGCGCAATGATGGTGCCAACTTGGGCCAGTGAAGCAACGTCCTCCACAACTAGACTGAAGAACAAAAGGACCAACTTGTCTGTTCCCCTTCTCCCAATTCCCCAGTGCTGTTCCCATCCCCCAATTCCCCAATAAAAATCTTAAAAAAAAAAAAAAAAGATAGAGATTAGAATTTTTAAACGTTTGTTGTAAGGGGAGGTGAGTATATGGAAAGGGACATGAGGTAGGCTTCTGGTGTACTGGCCATGTTTATTGATACAGGCACTGGTTACTAGGTATGTTTGCTTGGGGACATTCATCAAGTTGTATGCTTACATATGTACTTTTATTTGTGTATGTTATACTTCAGTAAAACATTTTTAAGAAAAAATCATTCTGTCAAGTAAAGGAGGAGTTGGGTATTTGGGACTGGGATAAGGGTAGAAGTAACAAGTCCAGTTGGAAAGTTATTGCTGTATTCAGATGTGAAACCAGAAGGGCCTCAACAAGGCAGTAGCTGTGAGAATGAGGAAGAACATTAAAAGAGAATAGAGTCTGAGATATTAGGAAGCCAGTCCATTGTTTAGGAAGCCTTCCTGGATATCCATATGCACATATGCCAGGTAGGATCCATGCTCCTCCTGTGTGCTTCCATTTATACATCTTTCTGTTTTATTCATAACTCCATGCCATGCACAGATCCAGGCACCTAGCAGTATTTATCATTTCAATGAATACTTGTTGAATGAATGAATGCTCTTAATATATTCGTGAAATGATCTGTCAGTATCGGTAGTCCCCACTAGAATGTGTATCATTCTATCAGGAGAAGGTATCAGGAGAAATTGGCTATGTGAATGACTTACTGTGACCTTAAGAGGCTCCTTAAGATTTCAGTGAAAAATCTACACTTGTATTAATCAGACCTAATGACAAGCATCACAAATTCCATCAAATTAGGTTGGCTGTCATTGGCCCAGCCTGGACCAAGGGCTCATTCTTGAAGCAATCACTGTGGTCAAAGATGTCTCTTTAGACCCTCTTCTTGAACTACAGGGTAGAATCAGCCCTATCTAAATCTCAGGGACTAACAAGGGGTGGGAGGGGAGTTCCCCAAAGGGAAAAATGAAGTGTTGTTACCTGAAGAAGAGGGAAGAGGTTGGTGGACAGGCAAAAACAACAGAGCCATTTGTAAGGAATCACCTGAGAACTTTTAACATCCTATGATTCTTTTTAATTTGGTAACAATAAACATATGATTCTTTGTGTACTTAAAGGTTTCTCCGTTCCCACAAAATATTACATAGAAAGAACTGGCTTTCAGTTGCAAACATGAAGAGGCCAGATATAAAGAAGGGCTTTTGGAACCTGAAGATTGATAAAGCACCACAGAAGAGAGCTTCATAAACCAAGGCTCATTTTATTAAGCTGAATGAGTAATCAACTCACAGTGTGTCCCAAGAATGACCTATTCAGTTCCCAATTTTAATATAGGACACAATTCTCCTGGGGGTAAGAACCAGGCCAACTGTGGCTCCTAACTCATTCTTTGTTCTTCCCCAGGGAAATAGTTCATTTTAAGCCTGTCCCGGTGCTCCGCCCCAGAGACATTTGATCTTTTGTTAGGGAAGCCCTAGAACACTTGCTGTAGGTCTTCGCACCTGCACCAAGCTCTGTCAGCCTTGGCTCCGTGAGGCTACCCTCAAGTGGGTTGCTATTTTTGATTGAGATTTCAGTGACTTAACATTGACCTGCTAAGTATACTCTCAATTCTTTTGTTTTTAGAGAAAGGGCAATTCAGAGTCCCTTCTAGTTTTATGTACTTAAAAATCACTGGGAAATGAGTAACAGCCAGTGAACAGGTATGGTTTGAAAGGTTAATCTATATGCAAATAGGTGGAGATTGTTTCCTTTGGCATATGAGTATGAAAATAATTGTTAAGAAAGAATGGGGAGTGGGAAAGAGCAAACTAAAAGAAAAAAGAAAAAAAATTAAAACTTGTGTAAGTTCAACAATAATCTACAGTTTATTGTTATTGCCCTATTAAATCCACAATAGAAAAATAAACCTAACACCAACTTACAAGATCTTTTTCTTTTGTCTAACTGCAAAATCTTACTTACCGTAAAAGACATTGTTATGAATGGTCAATATGAGAACTTACTATATTTATTTTAGGGTTTTACTCTTTTGTGCATTCAAGTTCTTCCTGTATACGTACTTGACTGAACAAGCAATGCAAGAATTTTGTATGTTCAGAAAATTGTATGTAGTGAAATTTTGACTACAGTCAGAAATAAACATGTTAATATTACACAGTGCAATGCCTGGCACATACGAGGTGTTTAATAAATATTTGTTAAATAAATGAATAGATAAATGAGTGAATAAATGAGTGAACACCACTATTAATTTTTCATGAGGCACTAAACTTACTAAACTATTCAATTTCTGCACACATGAAGATTATGCAAAAGACTTTAGACTGTAAAATAATGGCTAAGGTAAATAAAATAGTACCCAAGTGTAGAGTAGAAATGGTAAGAACCATAATGGCCTTCCGAAATCCTCTTCAGGTTCACCAGTACTATCCTCCTACCCCTACCCCAAGTCTACTTGGGTCCTTGGTCAAGTGAGTTAGCACAAATACTGCAGCTTCAGACACCCAAACTTATCTGATCTGGGTTACTATGGTGCCTGCTCTGCATCAGTACTTATGTGTGGCCACACTCAAGGCAACTAGACCCTAACTCAGGGCCAGACCCTAACTCAGGGAGGCAGCCCAACTCTCTGTAGATGAAGGAAGGGATTCTGACTACTCTCCTCCTTCCCCAGTCCTGACCCCACTTCTCACACAGACCCAGGGCACACTTCATGCAAGAAAATGGAGGGAAGATGCATTTTCCCTAGAAGTTGGGTAATTCTGCCTTAACCAGTAAATTCCCCCAAAGCAGCCAATCAGACCACAATAGTGGTCAGGCTGGGTCCCATCAACTTGTTCCTGTGCTTTTTCCTCTAAAAGGGGTCTGAGGCACTTGCAATATTAAGAAATACTTGTTGGATTAAAGCAAACAAAATTAGTGACATGTAAATGATTTTGGCAAAGTGTGGAAATGGAAGGGTAGATGCATGTTGCTCATATGGTGAAGAATAAAATCATCCCTGAAGAAGTGGAACAGCCAAACTTTATAGTTCCAGGTCAAGCTTACTGTGGCCAAAGAAACCACAGCATGGAAATCCTGCATGATGCATGAGGATGAGATCACATTGAAAATGCTGGTTATAATAGGGTTATTTTCAACCACCCTATAAAGAACCTTTGGTCTGTGTTTACCCTTAATAATGTTTAGCACAATTCAACAAACATTTAGTCTTGGGAGAAAGAGAAAGACAGGTGTGTGAATGAATAAACACTGCCCAGATGCCTAACTGTGTTGCAGGAACTATTTCTGTCTGGCAGCATCCCTGGGTTCTACATAAGAAGGAAACTTCTTTCTTGAGTGAGCTCACTGTTCAGAGACTTAATTTCCTGAATCATCCAAGACAGCAGGGAAATAGAAACTATTTTTTCAGTCAGAGAAGCGAAGTGAGATGTGAAAGAGAGAGGGAGATGCTGTCTGGCCACCCATTCACAGAGCCCACCATTGGTCACTTCTACCACTAAACAGCTGTATTGTCTCTTGGAATCCCTTGAAGCTCCCCTGGGCCCATTTCCCAGTCCACAGTTTGAGAAAAAAGCCTTGGGGGTGGTTGTTAGATTTTGATACGATGACCTCAGGATTTGCTGTGTTCCTTTAAAAGATAAAAATACTTGAGTTTTTCCTTTACTTTGATATATTATGGTATGACTCTTTTATCATTATCACCTGGTAGAGCATTTCTAACATGTTTTCCAAGAAATACAGGACTGAGAATTGGCCTATATTGATATGTGCAGAGCTATAGTAGAGTCAGACCTTGTTTGAGCTTTTAAACCTACAAAAGTACAACTTAATGCAACAAACTTTTCTTGAATGCCAATTATTTGCCAGGTGCATGAGGTATATCTGAACAGACAAACATTTCTGTCCTTGTGAGATAGTAGCTATCACGTGCAAACTACCCATTTGAATTACAGCTTCAGAACAATTTCAGACTTAAAAGAGTCCAAAGATTGATATTAGAAGCTGTGATATGTTAGGACTTCAGTAGCCCTGCCCACATTCCTCTTGAAGCAACACTTCCTTGATTGCCTTTGTCACTCTGTCACTTCTATAGCAATCAAGTGCTATTGTAAGGGTACAAAGTTCTTTTATTTTGATATCTTTAGATGTGTATCTTTTACTTTTTTAAATTAAATGTATTTGGGTGACACCGGTTAGTAAAATTATGTAGGTTTCAAGTGTACAGTTCTATAATACATCATCTATATATTGCATGTGTGTTCACCACACAAAGGCACCTATCTTTGCAGCTTTCTCACTTCCATTTATAATTAGTTAGGCAAGGTTTGTCAGATCATCAAGGAAGTCTTTCAAGTTAAAGGAAAGCAAGTTTCCTTTGGGGGAGGGGATAGACATGAGTCTCTCCACCCCATAGTTTCCATTCTTTCTTCTTTAGTTATACAAACATGGAATTGTAAATCAGAAGGAAGCTATTTAGCCCACACATGTGCTCCAAGCAAGCACTATAATTAAGTCAGATAAAACTAATGCAGTTGTATTAGTAAGGGTTTTTTTGGTTATAATTACAGTGACTTCCTGGAGGCAGCTTTAGAAAAAAAAAAAAGGCTGAGTTGAGGGCAAAATTTAGTATCATTTTAAGTGGCATCATCTATTGTATAGGCACCAGAAAAAAATAAGGGTTTGTTATTTAAGAAATGTCATTACCCAGAAAAAGTCAAGAACCATATGATTTCACTAATATGTGGCATATAAACTTGAAAACAACAAAGGAACAAGACAAACAAATGAAGAAACAAAAACTCATAGACACAGTGCCGGCCGAGTGGTGCGGTGGTTAAGAGCTGGCTTGGGACGGCAGAGAGTCCCGGTTCGGATCCCACATATGAGGGCCAGTGGCACTGCCCTCTACAGCTCAGATGCTGAACAACAGCTCAACCTGGAGCTGAGCTGCCATGAGTCACTGGCTACTGCGTAGGCTGCAGCCCCTGCTGCAGTGGGTTGCCATGAGCTACCGTGTGTAGCCAGCAGCCAGCGTGAGCAGCCAGGAGCCTCTGTGAGCAGCTGTCCAGAAGCCGGTGACTGATCTGCCTCGCCCAGGAAGAGCGCAGTGAAGGTGCCAACTTGGGCCAGTGAGGCAACATCCTCCACAACTAGACTGAAGAACAAAAAGACAGCAACTTGTCTGTTCCCCTTCCCCCAATTCCCCAGCACTGTTCCAATTCCCTAATAAAAATCTTTAAAAAAACCCCTCATAGACACAGACAATAGTTTAGTGGTTCCCAGAGGATAAGAGGGGAGGGGGTTGTAGATGAGGGTAAAAGGGATCAAATATACGGTGATGGAAGGAGAACTGACTCTGGGCAGTGAGCACACAATGTGATATATAAATGACATGTTACAGAATTGTACACTTGAAACCTATGTAACTTTACTAACCTTTGTCACCCCAATAAACTTTAATTAAAAAACAAAGTAATGTCATTACCATTTACCATCAACTGAAAGGTAAGAAAATAAGGACTAAAAAAAGTTAACTGAGTCAGGGTAAGAAAAGATGTAAAAGTCCCTTGGTGTAGTCAGGGAAGATTTTTTCATAACATTTATTGTGTTTGTCTCATATATATAGAACATATTTATTATATGAAATTTTTAACTAGAGAAAAGTATAAAGAAGAAAATAATGTTCCTCCCCCATCTCCACCTCAAAATAACCACTATTTATATTTTGGTATTTAATGAATATACAGTATATATAAACTAAGATCATATTATAATACTATTTGTATTCAGCTTTCCTCCTTTAATAAAAGCTTTGTCCCATGCCTTTAAATGCACTTTAAAAACATGACTTTATAATGATTTCATCTTATCACCAAAAAAAAAATTTGTAGTTACTGATGGTTGGAATTCTCTCTAAAACTAACCACATACCTGTGTAAGGAAAAACGCCAGTCAACAAGCCCTGCTCATGCACACAGTTTTAATCAGCGTTTTAGTCCTTTATATATATTTTTAATTTTATTTGATTGTAGTAAGAACGCTTAACATGAGATCTAGCCTCATAGGAGCAAAGAATAGGATGGCGGTTGCCAGGGGCTTGGGTAACGGAGAATGGGGGAGTTGCTTATCAGTGGGTATAAAATTTCAGTTATGCAAGATGAATTAGCTCTAGAGAATCTGTTGTGCAACATTGTACCTATAGATAACAATATCGTATTGTACACTTAAAAATCTGTCCCTGACGCCTTTCCAGCTGCTGCCCAGCACTGGAGCTCAGAGCGATTGAGTCCCATCAGGGAGGAGGTTCATGTGTGGGCCCTTTAAGAAGAACGCCTAGTACTGCCGCCACCCTTGTCTCACTCAGCCACAATCTCTGCTGTTTTTTTTTTTTTCAAGATTTTTATTGGGCAATTGGGGGATGGGAACAGTGCTAGGGAATTGGGGGAAGGAGAACAGACAAGTTGCTGTCCTTTTGTTCTTCAGTCTAGTTGTGGAGGACGTTGCTTCACTGGCCCAAGTTGGCACCATCATTGCACTCTTCCCAGGTGAGGCAGATCAGCCGCCGGCTTCTGGACAACCGCTCACCGCGGCTGCTGGCCGCTCACGCTGGCTGCTGGCTACATACGGTAGCCCATGGCAAGCCACTGTCACAGGGGCTGCAGCCTACGCCGTCGCCGGCGACTCATGGCAGCCCAGCTCCAGGTTGAGCTGTTGTTCAGCATCTTAGCTGTAGAGGGCAGTGTCACTGGCCCTCATATGTGGGATCTGAACCGGGGCCCTCTGGCGTCCCAAGCCAGTTCTTAACCATCGCGCCACTTGGCCGACCCTCTGCTGGTTTTCACAGCCAGAAATTATGGGGACCTCTCTCCCTGGCACTAGAAACCTGGGCTGGGGAGCTTAGTGTGGGGCTGGGACCCCTTGTTCTTCCAGGGAGAACTCCACAGCTGAGATATCCTTTCTGATTTTTAATGGTCATATGCGGGTGTGGGACCAGCCAATTCTATGTCTCTGCCCCTCCAACCAGTCTCAAGGTGGCTTCTTCTGTATGCCCTTAGTTGTAGGGCTTTGGTTCAGCTAGACTTCAAGTGATTCTCAGTGACAGTTTAGTTGTAATTTTGAGGTGGTTGTAAGAGCAGCTAAGTACAACGTTTACCTACTCCGCCATCTTGACCAGAAATCTGTGATAGTAATTTTATTTTAAAATGACCTCCTCATTATATAATTTCTATTACTATAAATATTCTAGTTGTAAGACAAAGAATAGGTTAATAAGATAAACTAAGGGCTATATTTCTTTAAAAGTAAGACTGAAAAATTATCTTTTCAGAAAAATTGTGTCCCATCTCATGTAGTTAAATAGTTTTTCTAGTCATTTTGACTTTTTGTTTTCTACTTCTAATCTTTTCATCTGCGTGGCTCACAGATACTTTTGCCATGACTATTTTGCCAAATTAGGGAGTGGGGTGCAAGCCCTATGGCACCAGCTTGTTTAGTATGTCATCTCTGGCATAAAGGGAGGAAACTGACGGATTCCAGGGCCAGGAGCATATAAAATGAAGAATGAAAGTGAGCAAGTTGCAAACATCTTTAGAAAAAAAGCAGTTTTGTTTTATTCTGCACCTCAGAAGGAATGCTTCTATTGTATTTCATCAAGTATGAAAATGGCTGTTGGTTTAAGATTGCTATAGATTATTATCATTTTTAAGAAGTGTTCTTATAATCCTGGCATTCAAAGAGTTTTTATTTTTAAAATGCCTAATAAATTAAAAACAGAAAACAAATGCATCATATTATATAGTAATTTTTAAAATTACCCTCAACATTTGGCATTTAGATGGTTTCAGTTATTCATTATTATAAATAATCCTGGCATGAAAAACCGTGTACATGAATCCAGTTAGGAAGATATGCGGTGGGGCAATGAAGAACATAATTTAACCGCAAAAGAAATCAGGACCCCAAAGCAGAATAAGGACAGATACCCTAGAAAGGAAACAGTGCCATGAAATCAGTCCTAGGTGGTGTTAGTGCTGCTTAGGCAGGAAGAGGCTGTTGTGGCACACTCAGCCCAGGCAGCAAGGCTGAGGATAAAGTGGGGGAAGGGGTCGGGGAGCTTGTTTACAGGGCAGGAGTAAAGTGGAAGTGAGGAAGGACATCCCTGAGCATGTTTGTAAAGTCACACTGGGAGCTCAAGTGCAAACAGGATATCATTTCTAAGGGATGAGTAAGAATCCATACTTCCCACCCACAGCGCTTTCTCTGTGGAATCCTAACATACACACAAAGAAGTTGATGGTAAGAATTTTTAGAAGGTTGAGATTTTAGATTTGTAAGAATAGTAACTGGTTTACCCCCAACCCCAGGTGGGCTTTGGTGTTTATGTCTTAACTAATTTAAGATGTAATCTCTCCAGTTTTAGCCACTGGCCTGACCACTGCGACTGAAGTAGCCAGTGATGAGAGAGTTCCATAAACATGGTGGTGTCGGGTCTGGCTTACATGTAGTGTGTATTAACCAAATGGAAATTTTTATATTAAATCTGGAAAAGTTTGGATCTTGACTCAAGAGATTATTGACTGTTTCACAGTGTAAATATTTTTAAGTAGGGAAGGGACATACCCAGTCAGCAGATCTGTGTTTACCTGACTTGATTTATTATATTAAAACCGAGAAATGAACTTGAAAACCATAGACTGGAGGAATTTTTAAGGTGATCTTAGCCTTAAGAGGAAGGAGAATGAAAGACGTGTAACCAGAATACTAGGGAAAATAATTTTTTTTAAGTGGACAGGGGTAAGTAAATCACAACAGTTATACATAAATTAAAAAACTCTAAAAAACCCAAATGTCCAAAAAAATAGAGTAATGAATTAAAAAATTTAGTACAAACATATATAGACTTTATAATGTAAATTATTTCAAGTTATATTGTAATTAATGAAAAATTATATAATGTTATGTTAACAGAGATAACAAATACAGATACTATACAATGTGATTTCAATCATGTAAAGTAAAACATGCATAGAAAAAAAATATATATATCAACATGCTATCAGTGGTTTTTTCTGGGAATTGAAATACAGATGACTTTTTTCTTTATTTTCCAATTTTTCTACTGCACATATATTACTTTTGACAACTGGAGTGGGGGGTAGGTTGGTTTTTTCCTCCTTTTTTTAACCTCTTTTTAACCTAGTAGTATTAGCAAAATTCTTTTTTTTTTTTTTAAGATTTCTCCATAAATTTCCTGGTTGCTTACTATTTAGTGGACAAATTCTAGAAAAATGATGAGCTCTATCAAGGCTAGCATGAAAACGGTTGTCTCTGAGTCAGAGACTTTTCATCTATGTCATTCATTTACTAACCTGTACCTATACATGGATTTACTTCTGTTTTGTTTTGTTTTGAATGGATGAACATGATACCCTAGTAAAAGGTTAAGGTTTACAATGTTTACCTTGAAGTAAAGACTCAATAAACATGCCTTTGTTTTATCATGTTTTACATATTTAATAAAATAATCTGAATTAGAAGCCCAATGTATTCCAACTGTGACAATTACATATAAGTTTAATAGTTTCCTTCATTGTTTCCAGGTTCTTTGCAAATGTTACCAGTAGTCTGTCATTACTGTGGATTAATTTATAGATAGGAATTAATAATAGAAATTATAGATTAATATATATTTTTTTAAACAAATCTTAAACTGTGCAACAAGCTTGGGTTTCTTTGTTTCTTCTCTGTTCTTTAGACATCAGGAGAAGGAGACTTCTTCTCAACAGCAAAAAATGTATTCTTCTTATCCTAGTGTAAAGAAATATGTGAACAAGTAAGTAACTTTTTACTCCAGGGAAGTGCTCTTTAATCCCAACCCCAATTTAATCTAAATTTGATTTAATGTTCCCAACGGTACTTCATTTAGTAGAGCAAAACGTAAAAGCCACACCCACGTGACCTAAGTAGCTGAGAAACCACTCCTCAGCCTTCTAGGTGCTCATGACTCAGAGTATAGTGTCTGGACAAGCAGCATTCACATCCCCTGGGAGCTCATTAGAAATGAAGAATCTCAGACCCCACCCCAGATCCACTGTATCAGAAGCTGAATTTTAATAAGATACCCATGTAACTTGCAGGCACGTTAAAGCTTGAAAAGCACTGGGCTAGACAACTTTTTGTTGTTGTTGTTGTTCTATGCTGTAGAATAAGAATGAAATTGATAAACGTAAATGAATAAAACTTGTTAATGTGACAGAAGTGAAACTTCTGTTCACAGTCTCTACCAGAAATGTGTCTTAGAACTACCATTCGGTGAGCATGGAGCTAAATTTAAATTTAAATGACGCATATTAAGCGTTGGAAAAGTCTATAATGATCGTGTTGTTCATGGGAAAGAGGAGAGAAGTACAAGGGAATAAGAAAAAAGATGACAGTGAGGATTGACTGAAACTTTTCATGATTCACTAAAGTCAATAGATTCCCTTGCTTCTCCCTGTATTGTTTGTATTCTGTTTAATTTAGCCATCTCAAGTAAGGAAAACCATATGTTTTTTGTGAAGCTAACTGTGTGCCAGAAAGTCTTACATAGATAAATATGTGAGTTAGCAGCGAGAATATTCTGAACGTGTAGTATGCATTCAACATATGCTTCCAGGTTCATCGTTCGCTGGTTATTCTCATGACCAAAAGTGATTGAGCATCCCCATGCTAAGTTCTAGAGACACAGTGGTGAGTGAAAGAGGCATGGTTCCTGTGTTCATGGAGCTTCTGATAGTGTATGAATTACTACTGGTCAATTTTTGAAAATTATCTGTGGATTTTGTTCATCTATGGTATTTGTGTGCCTTGCATCTATTTTTTCTCATTGATAAGTGAGAAATGTCTAATTCTTAGTTATCAGTCTGATTCATATAGATCGATCAGTTGTAATTTGTATAGCAGAGAATAGCACCAGTTTATATGGCAAACTGCAGCTGGCAACTTTCAGAAATGAAGCTAAAATATATAAGAATAAAAGTTACGTATTATAACATGATCACTACAAGGGCTCAACATGGGTGGGAGAGAGAGGGCTGGGGGCTGCTAGGAAGATGATGTGGATGAGTAACAATGAGCAGAAGCCATGAGCAAGTGTCTCCTAAATTGTATGGATGGAAGTAATGCAATTATGGTCAAAATGAAATACATAATTTTATCATATGTCCCCAATTGATGAATTGGGTAATCTATTAGACTTCCATGTCTTCAAATGAAGGTAATTTGTTCTTCAACCCAGTCTTATAATACGGCATTTAGAAAATGATTCATCTTTAAAATAAATTGCTTTGTGAGTTTCCTTGGACTGATGGATTTACCCACTGTAATTGGGACCTGACAAATTGGGTGGAAAGTTGAAATAAACAGCCCCCATTGGGCAAGTGGCCCAGACTTGGGTTGAATCAACCATTACTTTAGGACACGGAAATCTTTGTGGATTTTAAGTGTAGTTGCCTCCCAGGTTCCTAACCCTGCATTCCCAGAGCCCTGGCATATGTGCCTTTTTAACCACCACCCATGACTGGTTCCATCCTTGTTGTCCAGTGACTAGATTTTCTGCCATGATGGCCCAGAGGTTAAGAGCATAGTCTCAGAAGTCAGATGGACACAAGTCTGTAGTCTGACCTTACTACCTCCTAGACATAGGATCTTGGGTAATGTAATGTCTCTATGCCTCAGTTTTTTTCACCTGGAAAATGGAGATTAAAAATCTTATGTGATCGTGTGGATTACATAACTATATAAGACACTTACTGCCATGCCTGGCACATGGTAAATAGTAGCTACTACTACTTTATTATTATGAAATCCAGGTCTCCATACTGGTTCCTTTCTGCTGCATGAACCCCCTTTAGTAACAAGTGCTTTTGTTTGTTTGTTTGCTCTGTGCCTCAGTCTCTTAGTGGTTATGTTTTCTCCCTACTGACTTCATATTCTCAAGGCTGTCTCCTTAGGGACCCTCTTCCTTTGTGACACTTTTGCTGAGCTCTCACTCCACTCCAGGTTCAACAGGCACGCAGCTCCTGGCCACTGCTTGTCACATGGAGGCAGCAGAGCCGAGGGGTGAAAAGCCACTGGAGACTGGCTGCCTGAGTTCAAATCTCAGCATGTCCACTTACTAGCTGAGTGCTGGGTAAATTATTTAACCTTTCCATGCCTCATTTTCCTCAATTGTAAAATGAATTGCACCTGTTTCATGTGATAATTGTAAAGATTAAATAGATTATTATATATGAAGAATCTAGCATAATAAGTGCTACATAGCATTTGCTATTGTCATACCTTAGGTAACCCCAAGCTTGGTGCTTTCCCACTTCTCTCTTCTCACTCTGGGGTAACCTCCCCATTGTAGAGCTAGTTTGAGGATTTGTATACTCCATTTTATGTCCCTAGACTATCTGGACACTGTCTATGCTTCCATGTCAAGACCCCTGACTACTCTACATCCTGCCACAAACATTCCTGGCAGACACTGTCTATGACAGTGAAGAATGAGTAATATTTTCTTCCAAACTTTATGTCTGTGAGGAACAGAACACTGGGCCCAACCTGATGGCCTCTTAGTATAAAATAGAGTGAAATTAAGGGAACCAAGCAAAGCAGTTGCCTTATTCTTCCTTAATTCCCTCATCTCCCTGTCCCTATTTCCACTGGTCAACAAAGATCACCCATCTGGAAGAAAGGATGGTGCAAGGTTCCTCCATGCTGAAGCTAACTGTGTGCCAGAAAGTCTTACATAGATAAAAAGCAAAGGAAAGGGTCATAATTCAGCATATGAATTTCTCTCGTGTCCATGGGATAAATTGGTTAGCTGAACTGTTATTGTTTCACAGTGAGGCAATGTGGCTAACCTAAAAGTAACCTAAGAGAAGCAAGTCAACACAAGATTGAATTTTGATTGAGAACTTTGAATAAAGCTCTCACTGTAAACTGTTGAACATCCTCAGGGGCTTTGAGGGAAGTCAAGGATATTGGGGTCTTACTTCTCAGCCCTCCATGCCTCGAATAGTACTTGACTTGTGGCAATAAGGTGTTTCTGCTCAGCAGTCCTGGCTTCAACCCTTCCACGGGGAGATTCCTTTTTATGCTCCAAATTCCTTCCAGGGCCACTGTTAATATTTTTCAAAAGTAAGATGAGAATTATTAGCTTATTCTATTTTTACCATGAGGTATTTTTATTTACTTGATTATTTTTTTCAGTCATTTGGATGGAGGTTTATTTGGTTTGAATAATCAAACCACCCTAGGTTATTTATTATTTGTTTAATCTTTTATTTTAGTTCATTCATTCAATTATCCCCTATGCAATTAAACTTCTACAGTGCTTAATTATATCATTTAATTTGCCCCTAAATAAGCAGATGAAAAGCCAATATAGAAATATAAATAAAAAAACACAAAAAGAGTAAGAATGAATAACAGTTAATATATAGACCTCATTCAGTCAACCTTGTCTGATCCCGATTTAATTCCTAGAGAGCAAATATTTTGAAAGATAATATAACCAAAGTAACCACATTAGTTTATCCAATAGAAACAACACTCTTTTAAAAGCCATGAACTAGAGATGTTGTTTAATCTCCCCTTGCAAGAAACAATAAACTCACTGGAAAACACCATGACAAAATATTTGGAATGTGATGTCTGTTCATTTGACCAAGGCAAATTATAGTCTTAAATCCTGATGCCATTCAGTAAGTATTGATTTAGTAATAATTTCTTTTGGGCTTTGCTCCATATCCTATAGCGAATTACTTAGGTTTTCAGAGTCAGTCAACATGCATTTGGTGAAAACCTACTTTATAGAAAACTGTGACCCAAGTCAAGCAAGGTAGTGAATTCAGGTTAGTGCCGTAAGTTTTTTTTTCCCATTTCTAAAACTGCAGCATTCAATGCCAAATACTGTCCACAGATCTAGGTTGCCCACGGCATTCCCACTGACATTTGATCCCTCCCTAAAAGATTCTGTACCATGTAATGATTAGGGGCACGGCCTCTAAGTTCAGAGGCGATCTGGATTTTAGCCTTTGCTCCACCATCTACCACCTGTATGATTTGGGGCAAGTTATTTAACCCACTATGTCTCAGTTTCCTCATCTTTGAAATGGGGATGATAATATCTACCTTGGATTGTTATAGGATTTGGATGAAATGGATAAAAAGTGCTTTGCACTCAGTAAGTAGTAGCTATTACTCTTACGGGGACAACGATTTTCCTGTCTAAGCATAGACTCAGATTCCATTTCTAGAGGCACAGTCACTGTGCTGACTCACTGAGCTGAATGTCAATACTTGCCTCTCTTTCCCCCTCCTGAATGGAGGAGCTGAAGCTATCTGTCAAGATTAGTTTCTTCCCTCTTCTTCAAAGACCTTCAAGGAATATTCTACAATCTCCTTCTGTCAAGACTTACAACGTTGAAGCTGTTCCTTATATCTAACCTAAATCTTCCCCCACCATTCAAACTAGTTTCCTCTTCTTCTAGCCCATCTAGAGACAGAAAAGGGCTGCTCTCCAGCCTCTGGGTGATAGACTCTCAGGTATTTAGGAGTCTACACATGCTTATTAAATACCACCTGTACACAACACCCTGTAAGAGACCAAGGAAATGGATTTTGATTTGTTCTAAACTGTGGGAAGTTCTGGTAAATAGAAAACAATTTAAAATTAGGAGGCAGAACTACGTAATACAACCACATCAAATTAGAAGAATTGTACTAGTCTAATTTAGTTGTGCTCTTTCAGACGCAATCACAGGCATAGCTGCAAGTTTATAACTTAATAGGGAAAATACCTGAAATGTAAATGCAGGTGCTCAGAAACGCATTTTAAAAAAGCTCAAAAAAGCAAAACATAGCAATGCATAACTTTTTACTATACTCAGGTATAGAGGGTGCTGGAAAAAAACAGCACTACTTTGATCTGATATGACGTATGGGTGAAGAAGTTACGAAAGGTGATGTATTTAACTGGAGAAAAAGAGATTTGGAAAGAAGCGTGGATGCCCTCTGAAGCCAATGCTTCTTTAAAGAGAAACCCAACTCCCTCAGCTCTGGCCATGCGTATTCCAAGGGGGAGAAAGGAAGACAAAGTGGGGAGCAGGGCCAGGGACACCCCAGTGTTAGTACATTTAACCGGAAAAGGGCAGCAGGCACAAGAGAAAAGCTAAGAGAAAAAGAACTAAATCCTTTCTGGAAGCTTAGAATCTTCTAGAGAGTCTTCTTCTTTCTTCCCTTCTCATGCCCCCAACCCTTTCTACTCAGAGACCTTTTTAGGTGTGTTTGTATCCTGAATTTTGAAGTTACTAAACCATACTTTTATGCCGGAAAGTTTAGCCACTGGGACCTGGCCTGGTCTTTCAGGGAGGGTAAGCTTGCCCTTTAAAAATATTTTTGTTCCCCTCAGCTGTCTCTGGACTCTGAATAATGAACATTAGAGCTTGAAAAGCCAGTTTAGAGCCATGCAGTCTATGCCTCCTTTGTGCAAACATGGTCAGAGATTTGACCAGAGGAAGAAAAATTTAAGTAATTTAAATTTATGTTTGGTGACTTCTAGGCTCTGTAATTATCTTGATATGCCTTTGGTGTCTAGTAAATTCCTTGGATATTGTAGGTACACAAAAAAATTTTGTTGAATGAATTAATGAATAACAAACATATCTATACTTACTGAGCAACATTTTACGTTTTCTGAGTTGGTACTACACATAATAAATAAACCAGACTCAAAATTAAGTTTGTGCATTAAGGCACATATTGACACAAATTGATGGATTTGACAGGACACTATTGAAAGTCTTTGGGGAAGGAAATGTTGTATGAAGAAAAACTAGGAAGCTTCATTAATCAAATTTTTCATGACTACTTAACCTCTGCAGGTTTTAGCCAGAAAAATACAAAAGCTCTTGCAATTTGAAAACATTAAATTGGAACATCAATTTATGTCTGCAAAGTTCTCTACAGAAGTTCTTAGGACTGCAGAAATAGTTTTAAGATAAATGGTAAAACTGAATGGTGTCGTTCTATAATGTTTGTCTCACAAGCTTACCTCTTCTTTTAAAAAGTTGTAAGAAGGGGAAAATCGTTAGGGACTCACTAAGAATATGTGAATGATGATGCTCGCTAAATTCTTACTTATCCAGAAAGTTCCCTAAGTTGCCCCAAATTTCATTTTCATCTGACAGAAGATCTGATTAGAAAATTGCATTTCTTTTCTTCAGGGTGATGAGAATCTTTCATGTAGATCCTGGCTCCTGTCCTTATCTGACAGGAATGTGTAATGCCTCTGATAGCTCTGTTCTACCTCAAGTTTGAATCTAAACTGAACCTGAAACCAGAGAAAACTGTGTCAGCATTTAAAAAAAATTTTTTTTAATGAAGAGAGTACTATTTGCTACCAATACAATTCCAAACCTTTTTCCTCTCACAAAACATAATCTTATGTTTTAAAGAGAGACAGTATAACCCAATGGCTGACAACAAGGACATCAGCTTCTGACAAGCCTGCATTCAAATATTAATATGAGATGTTTCACTGTGTGACGATGGGCAAGTCGCTATACCTCCCTGAGCCTCAGCTTCCAGATCTGCAAAAATAATGAGTACAGCATTGTTGCAGGAACTAAGAGAGATACTTTGTAAAAACTCTCATATCCAGAAGACACACTGTGAATGGTAGCCATTATAGTAATTATTATTATTCCCATCATCGCCATCATTTATATGTACTATATAGACACCCTTTACCCACCCCACCCCTTACCCCAGCATCCGATGCTTCTTACTGAGCCCACATCACAAGCCTGAAAGAAATCAAAAGCCCAGAGAAGAAAGGACCTAGAGGCCTGGCAGCCCATTTTTTCTGTGGTCACTGATGCCATTCCGTACATCCATGTATGGGGTGCACAGTAGCAACTACCTAGGACATCTTGGCCATTTCAGTGTCTTCATGGCTCTTATTAACTGTTGTCACAACATGACCACAAGAACAGAGGCGATAGCTCATTTAGCTGAGGGCCCCACAAGACTGAACAGCTGAACAGCTTTTTCCTGAGTCCCCTGTTGCTACCCAAACAACAATATTTCGAAAAGAAATGTAATGTTCACTCTGTTAGACACCCATAAACCCTAACTTCTGGATCTTTTGATCTTTTACCAATTTCATTCAACCAAAGGAAAAGGAAAACAGCACAGAAATAATTTAAATCCACTTGTTTCTGGACACTTCCATAATTTTCATCATTAGCTCAGCAACAAATAAACATACTATAATTTAAGTTGCTTAACTTCAGGATGAATCCCCTTCTTAATATTACAGGTGGTATAAGCTCTTCAGTAAGTTCAACCACATGTATTTTGCTGTATGGTCATGGTTTGGTGTTTTTATCAATGGTTGAGGGGAAGTCCAGTCTGGATACTTTTTCAAACCTCACCTTCACCAATCATATTGTTGTGAAAGCACGTGGATTTGATTGTTTGAAAATTCAAACAAACCCAACCAATGCATCCATAGCTGCACAAATACTCTTGGATACATGCATATAACTTTGGGTCCCTAGAATTTAGATAGACTTGGGTATATCTAAGAAATCATGCTTTTTCACATTGGATTTGCCACCAGAACACAGGTGTAGTGAAAACTACTGCTAAATCTAACCCAAATGGGAAAGGAAAAAACACATATTACCATCGATGTCATTGGACATGTAGACTCCAGCAAGTCTACCACTACTGGTCATCTGATCTACAAATGTGATGGCGTGGACAAAAGAACTATCGAAAAATTTGAGAAGGAGGCTGCTGAGATGGGAAACGGCACCTTCAAGTATGCCTGGGTTTTGGGTAAACTGAAAGCTAAGCGTGAGTGTGAGATCCCCATTGATACCTCCCTGTGGAAATTTGAGCTCAGCAAGTATTATGCGACCTTCATTGATGCCCCAGGACACAGAGACTTTATCAAAAACATGATGACAGGCACATCTCAGGCTGACGGTGCTGTCCTGATTTTTGCTGCTGGTGTTGGAGAATTTGAAGCAGGTGTCTCAAGAATGGGCAGACCCATGAGCATGGCCTTCTGACTTACATACTGGGTGTAAAACAACTAATTGTTGGTGTTAACAAAATGGATTCCACTGAGCCACGTTACAGCCAGAATAGATATGAGGAAATTGTTGAGGAAGTCAGCACCTTCATTAAGAAAATTGGTTATAACCCTGACACAGTAGCATTTGTGCCAATTTCTGGTTGGAGTGGTGACAACAAGCCAAGTGCTAACATGCCTTGGTTCAAGGGATGAAAAGTCACCTGTAAAGACAGCAGTGCTAATGGAACCACGCTGCCTGAAGCTCTTGATTGCATCCTGCCACTAACTCGTCCAACTGACAAGACCTTGCATCTGCCCCTCCAGGATGTCTGCAAAATTGGTGGTATTGGTTCTGTCCCTGTGGGCTGAGTGGAGAGTTGTGTTCTCAAACCCAGCATGGCGGTCACCTTTGCTCTAGTCAGTGTTGCAATTGAAGTAAAGTCTGTTGAAATGCATTGTGAGGCTCTGAGTGAAGCTCTTCCAGGGGACAATGTGGGCTTCAATGTCAAGAATCTGTCAAAGGTGTTCGTCATGGCAATGTGGCTGATGACAGCAAGAAATGACCCCCCAATGAAGCTGCTGGCTCATGGCTCAGGTGATTACCATGAACCATCCAGGCAAAATCAGTGCTGGATATGCACCTGTGTTCAATTGTCACACAACTCACATTGCTTGCAAATTTGCTGAGCTAAAGAAGATTGATCTTCGTTCAGGGAAAAGCTGGAAGATGGCCCCAAGTTTTTGAAAGCTGGTGGTGCTCCCATCGTTGATATGGTTCCTAGCAAGCCCATGTGTGTGGAGAGCTTCTCTGACTACTCTCCTCTGGGCCATTTTGCTGTTCATGACATGAGACAGTTGTTGTGGGTGTCACAAAGCAGTGGACAAGAAGGCAGCTGGAGCTGGGAAGGTCACCAAGTCTGCCCAGAAAGCTCAGAAGGCTAAATGAACATTATCCCCAATCCTGCCACCCCCGTCTTAATCAGTGATGGAAGAAGGGTCTCAGAACTGTTTGTCACAATTGGCCATTTAAGTTTAACAGTAAAACACTGGTTAATGATTACAATGCATTGTAAAGCCTTCAGAAGGAAAGGAGAATGTTTTGTGGACGACTTGTTTTTTTGCATGTATACAAGTTTTTAAGTTAGTTTTTAAAATCAGTATTTTTTTAATGGAAACAACCTGACCAAAAGTCTGTCACAGAATTTTGAGATCTATTAAAACAAAATTTAATGAGCAACCTGCGTGTTCTTTTGGTCAACACTGTAACTTCCTATAGTGCTAGTTAGATAGAGACTTAAAGAATTGCCCATAGCTAAGGAACTGTATGGTCCACTGCTTCCCACAGCCACAGAGGATGCAGGTGTGGCTGGGTGGCGAAGCCTCCCCAGGGCATCAGCTCCTCCCCAGACACAGCTGCCCACACCCAAGCCCAGTGCCTGCCACCCCAAAGCGATGGTCTGACACCATGACGGCAGCCTGAGCAAATGAGGCATGATTCAGACCATGAGATTAGTTTCCCCACCCAGTGCCTCAGAGAGGCACTGCTGTTAGCAAGCTGATCGAATCCACCGAAGACAGAAAACTCGCATGAAAACAGCTTAGGTTTGGGATACTTTATAATTAAGAGCTAATAAACTTCCTTTCCCAAGTATATTAAAAAAAAAAAGAATTGCCCGTAACCTATTTCTAGTGTTATATCTGCTGAAACTTTAGAATTTGATAATTTTTAGTGTACGTTTTTCTCTGGGTGGGAACTTTGGATTTTTTCACCTTGTTTTAAAGGGGGGATCATCTGCTCACATAGTAAAAAGCTGTGGGAGGTATCTGTTGGTGCAGCACTTCATAGATTAGAACAGATAAACAAAGAGTAACGTTGTTTACATGTAGGCTATCAATAGTTTACAAAGCCCCAATTTTGTAATATTAAAGTCCATATGTTTCATATAAAATTTTGTATCATTACATCAATATTGAGTAAATTTGTTGGTATGTCAACTTTTAGTTTTCCAGTTATTAGAATGTGAATTCTCACTTTTGCAAATACTGAGATAGTTCTAATAACCTAAAATGAAGCTTAAATAGTATTGAGCACTGTCTTGCTATAGTTAATTGTATACAGATTCTAGGGGGGGGGGAATGATACTGAAAATTGAAAAAAAAAAGGAAATAGTATATAGTTTATATAAGGTTACAAATTCAAGTATATGGAGAGAGAGAGAGAGAGAGAGAGAGAGAGAGAGAGAGAGAGAGCAGGCAGGTAATATAAGTAAGTAGAGAGAGAGAGAGACCAGGCAGGTAATATAAGTAAGTAAAGCCAGGGGTAAGACATAATTGGCTCTCTTATTCTTTTATTTTTTTCCACTTTTCTTGGAGGCATGGATGCGAAGGAAATGCTTTTTTCATACTTTTTTCTATAGTATGATGTACAGAATCTGCAGTGGATGTGTGATCAGAAATAGCTTGGGCTATGCCCAACTTGATTGGGGAACTTGGTGAGCAATGGTTAACAGTAAACTAGGCAGGCCAGCAGTGACAGGTAACCCAACTTGTCACTGCTGCCAGGTGTGAATGTTAACTCTGTTGCCACATTTTCCTTTATCCTCCCCCTCCTTTCTATTCACCCAAAATAATCTAGAAATCTAGATTTATATGTAAAAGGTCGTGATGTTTTAAATGCTGACAACTGGTTCATGTATTTTAAAAATACAATGCAGAAATACAAATCAATAGGTCTACATGCTTGCAAGATGAATCTGTCATAGGAGTCAACAGCTTGGAATCCTAAGTCAAACGAAGATACCCCTGATAGCCTAATGGGATGTGTGATATGGTGATCTGGAGTGGGTATGGAGGACGGTTCTCTGGTTTTAGACTTGGACATCAAGCAGTAACATTCACTGGGATGGGTAACATATGGGAAGGAGCAAGTGGGGGAGATGTATGAGTTTCATGTTGGCCGTGTTGATCCTAAGTACTTATGGGACATCTAGGAAGAGAAATTTAGCATGGAGACACAGGTTTCCGTGGCATCGCAGTGGTGTTGTGGTGAAAACTATGGGGATAGTTGAGATGAACCAGGAAGAGCTAACAGAGCAAGATTAGAAGACTATGGGTAACACTTCAGGAAACATCCATATTTGGGGGTGGGAGTTAATTAAAAATGTTCTTAAAGGAGGACGAGAAGGAATATCCAGAGAAGTAAGGAAAGAATGAGGACATTTCATTTTAGTATCAAGGAATTTGAGAAAGCAACAAGGTTTAAGGAGAGAGCCATCAACTATATCAAATGTACAGCAATCTCAATCCAGCAGTATCCACTGGATTTAACCATAACATGTCACCAGAGACACTGCAGTGAGTAGAAAGTCAACGGCATTTGGGGTCTGACCTGAATTTGGAATCCAGTTTTGACACTTACTTAATGATCTTGGACAGTAAAAACCTCTCAAAACCTCAGTTTACTCATTCATAAAATGGAGATCATAATATCTGTATCACGTGGTTTTTGTGAGGATTTGTGGTAAGCAAAATAAAGCCCCTATCGTCAGGGAGCTTATGTTCTAGGGGGGAAGATAGCCAATAAAGAAGTATACAAATAAATATATCATTTCAGGGAGTGATAGAAAAAAGCAGAAAGAAAGGAGTATAAAGGATTAGAGAATAACTTGGGAGAGAGAGTAGTTTCTATTTTAACCTTGTGGAGAGGTTACCCCTGAGAGGGTGACGTTTGAATTGAAATTTGAATCAAGAGGAAGGAAGACATTTGATGGCCCAGGTGAGGCATAAAGGTCCTGAGGTGGGAATGGGTTTGGTACATTCCAGAATATCAAGAAAGCCTGTGTGGCTAAAGTGGAGCGAGAAAGTATGAGAGAGAGTTCAGAGAGGTGAGCTCATCATACAAGGAGACGAAAATGTAGACTAAGAACAAGAAGCCGTTGGAGGGCTGGCTGGGTTGCACAGTTGGTTAAGAGCATGAGCTCTGAGCAACAGCATTGCCGGTTGGATTCCCACATGGGCCAGTGATGCTGCGCCCAAGCTGAGCTGCTGCTGAACTGCCAACAGGCAGCTGGATGGCTCAGCTGGTGAGACCACGTGCTCTTAACAGTAAGGTTGCCAGTTTGACTCCTGCATGGGATGCTGGACACTCACCCCTCCTCCCCACACACACAGCTAGATTGAAACTAGCAACTGGACTTGGAACTGAGTTTGCGCCCTCCAACAACTTGACTTGGAGCTGATGGGTCCTAGAAAAACACAATGTTCCCCTTCCCCAATTCCCCAACACTATTCCCTTCCCCAATTACCCAATAAAATCTGTAGAAAAAAGAAGCCACTGGAGAGTGTTGAGCCTGGAGGTGATGTGCAATGATTTATGTCTGTGAGAGATTCTTCTGGTTCCTGTGTAGAGACTAGACTGTGAGGGGAAACAGTAGAAGCTGTCAGAGGATATTACCGCTGAGCCTGCAAGAGATGATGGAGGGTTGGGCAAGGTTGCAGTTGGGGAGGTTTGGGACATATTTCAAATGTAGATTCAACAGGATTACCGGATGGACTGGATATGATGTTCGAGGACTTGACTTTTAGGTGTTTGATTTAATCAAGCGAGTGAATGGTGGTACCCAATGTTGAGATGGGGCAGACCTATTGAAGAGTGGGGTGTTAAAAACTGGGGTATAGAACAAGAGCTCTGTTCTAGACATAAGTTTTAGAGGCCTATTAGACATCCAAATGGAAAGTTAAGTAGGCTTTCGGGATTTCAAAGGAAAAGCAGAGGCTAGAGGTGTCAATTTTGGAGTCAGTAGCACAAAGTTGAGAGGCTGGGAGGAAGAACATTCAGTAAAGATGAAAAACAGTGGTAGGAGCAAAACTTGGACATTGGCTCATGGTGATCTGGAGACCATACATAGTTGAGAGAGTGTTTTTACAGGGAAGGAGTAGCACCTGAAACAATTGTGTTAGGTGCTACAGAGAAGTTGAGTTTGATGAGCTTGTGAATTGTACTTGAACTTCAAGATCATTGGATTTGACCCTCAGGAGGAAAGTCATTTGCAAACTGGGAAAGAAGAGCTTCCCGGTATTCACAGAAGCAAAAGTGTAACTGGAATGGGTAAAGGAGCAAATGATAAGTAAAGAAGTGGTGACAATGGGTCAAGTGTACTAACTCTTAACATCTGTAGGAGCCATAGGAGTCCCTAAAAGTTTTATGCAGAATTCTGGGTGTATGTGACAAGCTGTGTTTTCCAGGAAGAAAAGCCGTAGCTTTCATCATATATTTAAAGGAGTGTGTCCCTGAAACCCTGCACTAGAAGGTCCAGTGACTGGCTCAGAGCTGCTAACACTCAGACGAAGCTGAAAGAGTATGGCGCTCTCTTTAGGCGCTAGTTCCTTTTTGCGAACAAGGACTTGTGGCTTCCAGCCAATTAAAAAAAGAAGAAGAAGAAAACAATAGCAGTTTCTGTTTTCCATAAGTAGAGCCTCTTCAACACTTAACCTTACAGATTCCATTCTCAGCTTTGAAAATTTTTTTCTAGTCTAAAATAGCACCTCTGTGCGACCTCTAGTGGATGTTATAAAATGCAACCTAAGCATTATCCATTTTATTCTAAGGTATTCGAAAAGACTGCTTAGAAAAATAAATTTTTATTAACCAAATGATATTTCCTAATCACTTAGACTGTCTTATAATCAAATGTGTTCAAAAAGAATAATACAGCATCCAACTAGTTTAGAACTTACAAATTTATAAGTATATAAATAAAAGTAAATCCAAAATATAATAGCATATACTTAAAAAATATTATATATATATATAGATATATAGATATATAGATATATACATATATATTTTAAATAATTTTGTTTAAAGATTTTTATTGGGTAATTGGGGGATGGGAACAGCGCTGGAGAATTGGGGTAAGGGGAACAGACAAGTTGCTGTCCTTTTGTTCTTCAGCCTATTTGTGGAGGACGTTGCTTCACTGGCCCAAGTTGGCACCATCATTGTGCTCTTCCCAGGTGAGGCAGATCAGTCGCCGGCTTCTGGATGACCGCTCACGCTGGCTGCTGGCTACACTCGGTAGCCCATGGCAACCCACTGCCTCAGGGCCTGCAGCCTACGCTGTCGAGGTGACTCACAGCAGCCCAGCTCCAGGTTAAGCTGTTGTTCAGCATCTTAGCTGTAGAGGGCGGTGTCACTGGCCCTCATATGTGGGATCCGAACTGGGGCCCTCTGGCGTCCCAAGCCAGCTCTTAACCAATGCGCCACTCGGCTGGCCCCCAAAATATAGATATATATATATATATATATATATATATATATATATATATATA
The DNA here is from genome assembly GCF_001890085.2 of Hipposideros armiger. Lineage (NCBI taxonomy): Eukaryota > Metazoa > Chordata > Mammalia > Chiroptera > Hipposideridae > Hipposideros > Hipposideros armiger. The sequence goes on along the minus strand of NW_017731624.1, from coordinate 318,054 downwards.
TATATATAGTTTTAACCACCAGAGGAATGATGCATGTAGGCTGGGTTTCAGAGAAACAAGTATTAGGTCATTCTGAATCCATTCATAACATTCAAACGAGACTTTAAACTTTCCTTCAAGAGATGAACAAAATTGGCCATTTTGCTGGTTTCTCCTTTTGTAAGAGTGGATGATACAGAAAGCCTAAAACATGTTTCTATGGCTGATTTTGAAACATACAGAGAGAAATTACATCATGGAGTCTGAAATGCTGCACCTCTGGGCCCACAGCATCTGCTCTTAGGAATCCTTAAAGAATTTGGGTCTTACCTGCCAGGTGTTCAACAATCCTCCTCAGAAAATGTCAAGTTCTCTGAGTTTAGGAGTCATGTCTTACAATTCTTTTATTTCTTCTAGCAATACTGGTACCCGTGAGGGTTGCAATAAAAACCTGATGATTTAAAGAGTATGAAGTAGGCACCTGGTAATCACCGTGAAAGTGATGGGCTCAAGCATCGAAATAACATCTGTGAGGACTCTGGAATTTTTGGAGCACATCTTCTTTCAGTGAAGCATCAGTGAGAGCTATCAATGCCCAGATTATATAATTCATACACCATGTGTATGTGCAGTAAAACCCTTGGATGAGTTGACCTATTTAAATGACTTAGATTCTTCTGGGTCAATGATTTGCAAAATGGTGTCCCTGGACCAGTGACTTCAACATCACCTGGGAACTTGGTAGAAATGCAAATTCTTCAACCCCATCCCAGACATACTGAACCAGTTACTCTAGGGATGGGGTTTAGCAATCTGCTTTTAACAGGATCCCAGGTAATTCTGATGACATCTAAACTTTGGGAACCACTTAGTTATTGGTCATACATAGACTGATAAATATTGAAGATGTTATTGTGCTTTTCAGGCACTTGGGAAAAAATTCTGTTTGTCATTAGGTAAAAGTAACTCCACCAAAAATGTGGAATAGCAATGTAGATACTGATACCTAGCTCATTTTTTTTCTAACTGTAACAGTTTATTTGGACATAGGCAAAATAACTATAAAATTAGCTCAAGAATTTCCCCCAAAGACCCGTGTTTCATTTGATCATCATGGTTTTGTAATAAATAATCACTATGCCATCAAATAGGCGATTTCATATCCATTTCACAAATACAGTTCATTTGTCACTGAGATTACCTGCAGGTAGGTTTTTAACGTGGCATTCATCTCTCTTAATATAAAGTTCTTCTTCCAGTACTTCCTTAATTCTCTTATGTGGCTCACAATATAAAAATTTCTTCCCTACAAAGAGATTAACAAAATTGGTTACTTACTGTAAAATTTTCCCAACCTTCCAGGCATTGCACCTACATGAATAACTATTTTTTAGAAGACATATCCTTCTATACAAATGCCGATGATTTACCCTGCAGACTCTGTTTTGGGAAGATTGCTTTCATTGCAGCTTCTTGCTCTTTGAGGACTTCACACTTCCCTATAATTCCTGAATTTTTGGGGTAAGTTTAAGACACCTCTTTTAGGTATTATGAAGAAATATATGGAGTTTTCTACAATTGTATATATGGAACTTCAAGAAAACTTTCAGGGCCAGCCAAGTGGCTCAGTTAGTCAAGAGTTAGCTTAACAGTGTGAGCTCTGAGCAACAGGGCCGCCGGTTCGATTCCCACATGGGTCAGTGACGCTGCGCCCAAGCTGAGCTGCGAACAGGTGGCAGGATGGCTCAGCTGGTGAGAGCAGTGCTCCTAACAACAAGACCGCCTGTTGGATGATGGGCTATGCCTGCCCGCAACTAATACTGAACTTGACACCTTGAGCTGAGCTGCCACCCAGGTGGCTCAGTGGATAGAGCATGTGCTCCTAACAACAAGGCTGCTGGTTCGACTCCCGCATGGAATGGTGGCTATGCCCACCCACAACTAAGATTGTAACATAGCACCTTGAGTATGAGAATTTACAGAGTGAATCGCTAAAGGTTTTGAGGAACTGTGAAAAATGAAAGAGTAGAAAAGAGCTGGTATAGGCAAATATGCCCTGCTTAAAAAAAAAATTGGAAGGAAGGAAGGAAAGAAGGAAGAAAGAAAGAAGAGAAAAAAGGGAGAGAGGGAGGGAGAAAAAAAATAAAGGAAACATTTTATAAACTCTAACATAGCAGCTTAATGTTGATCGTCACCAACATTTTGAATGGGTTGGTCAACAGATTAATTGTGAGTACAGATGATTAGGAGCTGTGATCACTAAATTAAGCACTGCTAAAAACATTATTCCAGACTAAACTGCTTTCTTTTGTTAAGAGCTTATAATTGCTACAATTTATTGAGTGCTACCATGCCCTAGGCATCTTACATATGTTATCTCTCTCACAATCACCCTATGGGTAGGTATAATTAGTCTCATTTTCATAGGTGAAAAAGTAATTCCCAGAAGTCACAAAACTCATCATAAAAATTAAAAGCCTATCCTACCTGACTCTCCCACACCCAAGCTAATCGCTAGAGAGATGTAGCCAGAAGTATCTGCATTTCAACAAGATATTTGAAAAAGTGTATTTGTAGGAGGTAGAATGCCTATGCCAAAGATGCTGATTGACACATCTAGAGACTTTACTTAGAACTGTTGGGATCATCATCTAATTTGCTAATTTGGACATTGGAACTGCCAGCAAACTCCTTAAATGTTAAGAATGGTACACACTTGGTGAATGGCAAACTCAGGACTCACAAGGCTACTTCTACACTTGGAATGAAGTGCTAAAATCCATAGGATGTTATTGATGGGGATAAATATAATGACTTGTATTTAGGATCAAACAAATGCACAAGTATAGGATAGAAAAGGCTGGTTCAAATAGTTTCAATTGAACAAAGGGGGAAAGAGAAACTAAGAATGTCGTAGACTTCATTTGTTGTATATGTTAATAATATATTAAGTGTCTGCCAACACATCTAATGTAATTAGTGATCCATTTAATAGAAGTATGATATTCAGATCAAAGGAGGTTATAGTCCCATCACACTATTCTAATCTGGTCATACCTAGAATACTGGATTCAGTGATTTAATAAACTGGAGAACCTTGGAAGAGGTCAGCCAATTTGGTGAGAGTGCTATGAATTATTTTAAAGGTAACACTGAAGTCTATGAAAGATTTGGTCGGTGCTCAAAAAGCCACCTTTATATAGTTCAAGGTTGAAATTATATAATTTCAGTGGGACAGAACCACACTTTACCTGTGTTTATTTGAGAACAGATCTGTGATTAGGGAGTAGAAGCTGTAGAGAGACTGAAGACCTTTCCCAAAAAGAGAGACTGAAGAATTTTCCAAAAAACATTTTAAAATTGAATGGGTAATTTGGGTGTGAACAGCCTGTCTCTACTTAGGCTGAGGCCCCCTAAAAGGAGGTTTTCAGGGAGGCTGAGGGAGGAATTCTTTAGATAACCCTGACTTTGTGAACTCAAGAATGTTTGGTCCCCTGCCTTAATTCATGACTCATTTCCCTGCCACTTGCCCAATGCCTGGCAGCAGTCAGGACTCATCTTACTAATCATTCACCTTTTATTAATTCTACCTTTTACTCTTACAGCCACATTAAGAAAGGACCTTTAAATTCCAGCATCTTCAATGGGAAAAGTCCCAGATGGAGCTTTAAGTCGGAATAAGGAATTACTGAATTATACTGAATACTTAAATATAATGAATTTAGTTGCTTTAAGTAAGGCCGCTGCATGCTGTTGATAATAATAAAAGGAATGAGGTATCATAAGCAATCATCTTAGGGCTGATGCTGAAGGAAGAGGCCCTTTCACTTGAAGTGGTCCCCTGAGGCACCAGAGCTGGGCCGCTTCAGTCCAACCCCGCCCCCCACCTGGGGCGGCGGGAGCACCAAGGGAGCTTCCAGAACCTAGACTGCTCTCTAGAGAGGCAATCAAGGAGGCTCTGCAGAAAGGCTGGAAACTGCTCCTGCTCCTCTTTTGCCTATTATTTCCACCATCATCATTCCTTAGCACCTACTGGAGACCAGGGGGGCACCCAGGGGCTGTGATATCTGTAAATTCATGGGTCAATATGGATGCACAATGCGACCAGAACTGCCTTTACTTATTTGAATATTGTTTGTGTGTTTGGCAGGGCAGGGAGGAAACAGCAGTGTTAAAATGTGGCCCATAATTGCGAAATTCTAAATGGATCAGGTAATAATTTATGGACTGAGAGCCCAGGAGATGGGAGTTTAAGTGTTTTAAGTATTTCTCCAGCACAGACTGAGTGACAGTGGGCAAGTCACTTCTTTTTTTCCAGTCTAGACTTCAGTTTCCTCGTCTGTAAAATGAAGGAATTGGCAAAAATGATCCACGTTTCCGTGCATATAAAATTTGCATATACTATAAATTTCATATTTTATATGTAGATTTTAAATTTATATTATATATAACATTTTTTATCATTTATACTTTTATAAATTTTTATATAGACATATGTTCAATTTTTTTTCAATACCTTTCAGGCCAATGCCACTACTAATTAAGTCAGAGGCTACTTGGACTCAGGTAGCCTTTTGTGAAGGAGGGCTTGGGGAAATGGACAGGATGTTACCTACCACAGTGCCTTCACTTCTGCCTTTGCCGAAACAGCAGCTCCACCCTCTGCCTCCAAAACCTTCACGGCTTCAGCCAGTCTCACCCTGGTTCCCCCCAGTTTCCCTCTCACCGGTTCTCCCCAATTCCGTTTTCACGAACCCTGTTCTGCACACCGTACATCCCTACACGCGCAGGGTCCGCAGCTGGAGAGAAACTCACACTGTTTGCGGGACTCCTGTGGGCCATCGATGCCGTGCTCCCCGCGTGTCCAGCATCCCCAACCGGCCAGCTGCTCCCCATCGCGGCTCGCCTCGGGCGCCGTCACCGTAGTCACCAACGCCTCCTCCCCACTCATGCTGCGGAGGTCTTAGCGGCTGGCCTACTCAGCTCCTCTGCAGGCGGCTGGAGAACGCCAGGCGTCTCCGGTTGCCATGGTGACTGCGGATCCTCCCGCCCTCAGACGCTCTCAACGGACTTCTCCTAGGCCTCAGGCATCCCTGGAGCACAAGAAGGAGCTGAAGTTAGGGAGTGGCAATTAGTCACTGACCAAAGCAACGGATTTGTCGTTAATCTTTCCTCAAACAAATTTCGCAAGAGAGGCTTTACGATTGAACTGAGATTCAGAAAAGCTAAGGAAATCGCCTCAAGCTGTACAGGTAGAAAGTGGCACAGCTGGAATCTGAATTCAAAGTCTGGCATCAAAGCCCAGAGAATAGATCGCCACCTGGAACACGTAGGGGCGGAAGCAGGTACTGAACGGATGAGTTCAAGGTAAGTAAGATCGCTGGTTTCATTCATGCAGTGTTATGCTTGTCTCTTCCTGTTCCCTGCTATACACACAACGTGATCAAACAAATGAATGCTGAGGATTCCTAGCTTTTGGATTCTAAGTTTGTATTATTGTTATCATTATTATTAAACAATCATTGCAGTTTCCAAGCACTTGTATTTACAATATATTTCAATCCATATAATAAGTAATTTTACAGATGAGGAAATATAATTCAGAATAATTTGATTAGAATAGCAAATAGGAAAATACAGAGTTTTATTTGGACCATGAGGTTGCGTTTGTTTTGTTTTTGCAGCCATTTAAAAAAAGTGAATTATGTTGTGTTAATTTTATGAAAGCTAAACGTGCATTATTTTTACAGGGTTAAATAGTTCTCCAAGGCTCGCCTGCCTCCATTTCATCCCAGAGGCAACCACTTTCATCTCTGTGGCTGATAATTTACTATTTACAACCATATAACTAAATGCTTATTTTGCTGTTTTTATGTTGTTTTTTTTCAATTTGGGGTATCATGTTCATCTTCTACTATGGAAGATGAGAATTTAGCTCTCTTTCATGCTCACCACCTCCATGTATTTATGGTCCCCCCTCAAACTCCTAGTATAGATAAGCTGAAATTTTGGCTGCAGCATTTACATTACTAAGACTATGTAAACTCTAGACACAGCTGCACTGTGTAAATGGCCTATGATAATTTTTCCCTTCCTGCACCTTTTAATCACTAGATTTAATAATTGCCTTTTTAAAAATTTTGCTTGATTTTTAATGTCTTTATCATGAATTAATTCCCAAAGTTTGTCCTTGTGTAAATCTCTTAATATGTTCAAATACATGAGGAATTCTATCAATTTCATCTTTTCTATAAAGTCCCTTCCAGAAAGACTTGTGATCTGCTCCAGCCTGGACGATGCTCCCTAGACCTGTGACAGCACAGCTGTTGTCTAAGGATTTCCCTTCACCATCATGCCTCTCTCTTGCGTTGGATCTCTTATTTGTGGATCCCATCGTTTTCTTTATTAGTTTACTCACTTGTTTGGTGGAGCATATCTCCAGTAGTTCTTTGAGAAATGGTCTATGGGAGATGAAATGTCCAAGTCCTTACAGGTTTGCAAGTGTTTTTATTTTACTCTCTACTAAAGTGGTGGACTGGATAAAGAACTCTAGATTGGAAGTAAATTTTCCTCAGAATTCTAAAGTCATTGCACCATTGTCTTCTGGAATCCACTGTTGCCATAGAATTCTGATGCCATTCTTTTCCTGACCCCTTGTATAGGACCTATTTTTTCTTTCTAAAAACTTGGAGGGTCTTTTCTTTGCCCTCATTGCTCTGAAATTTCATGAGGATACACCTTGATATGAGTCAAATTTTCAACCATTTTGCTGGGCAGTCAGCAGATAATTTCAACCTAGAAACTTATGTCCTTCATTTTAGAAACTTTTTCTTGAGTTATTACATTGCGATTTATTTGTTTTCTCTGTTCTCCCTGGGATTACTGTTATTTGCATGTTAGCTATCCTGATTTCTCCTCTGATTTTGTGACCTATTTTTCCTGTTTTATATCTGTATTTTTGCACTATTTTCTGGGAGGTTGCCTCAATATTATGTTCTAAACATTCTGTTTTTCATTTCTGCTATCATGCTTTTAACTTCTCAGAGCTCTCTGAATATTCTTTTTTATGTAACACCTTGGCCTTATGTCATGGATGCAATATCTTATCTCTCTGAGAATATTAATGACATACTTCATTTCCAGCTTTGTTTTTGCCTTGTATAATTGCTGCTTCCTTCAACTTACCTGTTCCTGTTTGTCTTAGTTTCTGTCTTAATAGCGTCCCTCAGTCTTCAGGTGACCCTTGACTGTCTTGCCCTATCTAGTGCTGAAGAATATGAATCTGTGCATATAGGTGGCACTTATTCACTGGAGGTTTCACCGATGGGTGATCTGTCTGGGATGTTTAGTTGGGGAATGCCTGATGTCAGTATTTTAAGATCTTATCTCTCCAGCTGTTCTGATTCTCCATGGGGTGACTCAGTCCTCCCCTGGAGGGCTTCAGTCTGGGGCCAGCACCCTGGGAAGTGAGTGAGTGTGACAAGAGAACTGACGAGTCACCATGAAGTATGTAAATATTCATGAAATTCTCCTGCTCAGTATGGTGGTCTTGCCCTCAGTTAGGCTTTGTACCTTCCAGTCTAGAGAGCCTCTTGGACTTCCTCCAGAGAATTACCTGTAGTCATCCTCTGGGGTGGGGAGCATCTGCCTAGCTGCTCAGAACAGGGGAACTGGAGGTCTAACTACTTTATATTTATTGTGGTAAAATATAGATAACACAAAATTCACTATTTTAAACAATTTTTTTTAAAGATTTTATTGGGGAATTGAAGGAGGGGAACAGCGCTGGGGAATCGGGGAAAGGGGAACAGACAAGTTGCAGTCATTTTGTTCTTCAGTCTAGTTGTGGAGGACGTCGCTTCACTGGCCGATGTTGGTATTATCATTTGCGCTCTTCCCGGGTGAGGCAGATCGGTCGCTGGCTTCTGGTTGGCCGCTCACGGCGGCTCTTCGCATCTCACACCAGCTGCTGGCCGCTTAGCTGGCTGCCGGCCATACACGGTAGCTTATGGCAGCCCACTGCAGCAGGGGCTGCAGCCTATGGCCTCCCCGGTGGACCCATGGCAGCCCAGCTCCAGGTCGAGCCACTGTTCATCTTAGCTGTAGAGGGCAGTGTCACTGGCCCTCATATGTGGAATCCGAACCGGGGCCCTCTGGCGTCCCAAGCCAGTTCTTAACCATCGAGCCACTAGGCTGGCCCTTAACCTTTTTAAGTATAAGATTCAGTGGCATTAAGTATATCCATAATGTTGTATAGCCATCATCACTACCCATTTCCCAAAGTTTTTCATTATCCCAAAAAGCAACTCTGTACCCATTAAACCCAAGTTCCCAATTTTTCCACCCCAGTCCCTGGTAACCCCCATTTTATACTTTCTGTGTCTATCAATTTGACTACTTTAGGTACTTCTTGTAAGTGGAAGCATACAGTATTTTCCCTTTTGTGTCTAGCTTATTTCACTTAGTATAATGTTTTTAAAGTTCATCCATGTTGTAGTATGTGTCAGAATTGCATTTTATTTTAAGGATGAATAATATTCCCTTGTGTGTATATATATATATATATATATATATGGTATATATATATATACCACATCTTGTCTATCTTTTTATCTGTTGATGGATATTTGATTGTTTTCACTTTTTACCAATTGCCAATAATGTTACAATAAACATTCGTGTACAAGTTACCTGTTTGAGTTCCTGCTTTCAATTCTTTTGAATATATACCTAGAAATGTAATTGCTGAATGATATGGTAATTCTATGTTTAACTTTTTGAAGAACCTTTAAAACTTTTCAAGTAGCTTACCATTTTACATGCCTACCAGCAATGCACAAGGCTTCCAATTTCTTTACATCCTTGCCAACATTTGTTCCTTTTCCTTTTTCCTTCCTTCCTTCCTTTCCTTCCTTCCTTCCTTCCTTCCTTCCTTCCTTCCTTCCTTCTTCCCTCTCTTCCTTCCTTCCTTCCTGGCTATCCTAATTAATATGAAGTGGTATCTCTAATGACTAGTGATGTTGAGCATCTTTTTATGTGCTTATAGGCTATTTGTATATGTTCCTTGGAGAAATGTCTATTCAAGAATTTTGCACATTTTTGAATTGTGTTATTTGTTGTTGTTGAGTTGTACTTCTTGATACGTATATTTTGGATATTAATCTCCTATCATGTTTGTAAATATTTTCTCCCGTCCCATGGGTTGCTTTTTCACTTTGTTGGCAGTGTCCTTGATTTTAAAACATTTTAGATTTGATGTAGTCCCATTTATCTATTTTTTCTTTTGATACCTATGCTTTTGGTGTCATATCCAAGAAATCATTGCTGAATTAAATATCATGAAGATTTTCACTCTATGCTTTTTTCTAAGAGTTACATAGTTTTAACTTTACATTTAGATCTTTGAACATTTGGAGTTAATTTTTGTATTAACATTATAGTGTGATGTAGGTAGGAATCCACTTTCATTCTTTTGCATGTGGCTATCCAGTTTTCCCAGAGCCACTTGTTGAAAAGGGTATTTTTCTCTCCATTGAATTGTCTTGATACACTGGTCAAAGTCAATGGTTCATAAATGTAAGGGTTTATTTCTGGACTCTCAATTCTATCCCGTTTAGCTATATGCTTATCCTTATGCCAGCACCACACTGTCTTGATTAACATAGTTTTCTAGTAAGTTTTTAAATTCAAGAAGTGTTGAGGCCTCCAAGCTTGGTGCTCAGTAACAAAATTTAATGCTTCTTTAATTGCTTCCATCGATGTTTTGTAGTTCTCAGAGCAAAAGCTTTGTATGTCTTTTGTTAAATTTATTCCTAAGTATTGTAAGTGAAATTTTCTTAATTTAATTTTCAGTGTGCTCATTGTTAATGTTTAGAAATACAATTGATTTTTGTATATTGATCTTGTATCCTGGAGCACTGCTGAACACACTTATTAGTTCTAACAGTTTTTTCCAGTGGATTTCTTATGCTTTTCTATATACAAGATCTTATCATTTGCAAATAGACGTGCTTTTGCTTCTTTTTCAATCAGGATGCCTTTTATTTTATTTTCTTGCCTAACTTCCCTGGCTAGAAGCTCCAGTATAATGTCTAATAGAAGTGGTGAAAGCAGACATCCTTGTCTTGTTCTTGACCTCAGAGAGACAGCATTCAGCCTTTGTCCATTAAGTACAATGTTAGTTTTGGCATTTTATAAATGCCCTTTATCAGGTTGAGGAAGTTCCCTTTTTCCCCCTAGTCTGTTGAGTGTTTTTATCATGAAGGTTAGCTATCACTCTTTGCTGTGTTTTTTCAGTGGTTGCTTTAGTGTTTATAGTGCACATCTTTAACTTTTCACAGCCTACCTTCAAAAGATATTATACCACTTCAGGTGTAGTTTAGCAACCTTCCATTTCTGCCCTCCCAGCCATTATATAAATGTTGACATACATTTTACTTTAAGATATATTATAAACTCTGCAAAAATTGTTGATATTTTTGCTTAAACAGTCTATTTTCTCTTTAAAATACTTATTTTATAAATCTGTATTGTAACATTTACTTGTAAAATTAATCTATGAGACCATTTAGGGCATTTTGACAATCACAAACATTTGAAATGATCTTTTTTATATGACTAATATAATATGACCATTTTTAAGTGTTAAGTATACTTACATTGTTGTGTAACAGATCTCTAGAACTTTTTCATCTTGCAAAACAGAAACTTTATACTCATTAAAGAACAACTCCCTATTTCCCCCTCCCCTCGGCCCCTGGAAACAACCCATTCTATTTTCTGTTTCTATGAGTTTAAATACTTTAGATCTCATATGAGTAAATATGAGATCTCATACAGTATTTATCTTATTGTGACTGGCTTACTTCATTTAGCATAATGTCTTCAAGATTCATCCCTTTTGTAGCAGGTGACAGGATTTTCTTCTTTTTTAACTCTTAATAATATTCCAATTTATGTGTATACTACATTTTCTTTACTCATTCATCTGTTGATGCACATTTGAGTTGTTTCCACCTCTTGGCTATTCTGAAAAATGCTGTAACTGATGTGGGTGAACAAACATCTCTATATACTCTGGATAGTAACCTTTTATCAGATATATGATTTGCAAATACTGTCCCATTCTTTAGTTTCTTCTCCCACTTGAAACTCCTCCAGATTTCTATTATTTATCTTCTGTATATTGATTTTTTTCTTTCTTTATCCCTATACTGATTGTTTAATTTCTATTCAAAAATATATAAAATCCTTCCCTTTGCCATGCAAAATATTTCAAGCTTATATTATTCTACTTTTCCTTTGTGACTTATTTTCTTGACAAGATCATTTGGGCTCCAGTTGCTCACACCCAATTTACTTTTTAATTTCCAATAGTCTGTTTCCACTCTCACCACTTTGTTGAATTTAGTCTTTTGAAGATCACCAAGTACCTCTTACTCTCCAAATCAAGGTGTGCTCTCTCATGTCTTTTGAGCTCTCTCAAAGCACTTGACAATGACTTATACCCCATTTTCCTTGAAAGTCTCTTCTTGGTTTCCAAAACTGTGCATTTTCCTGACTTTCTAGCTACCTCTCTAGTGGTCATGTCCCTGTTGCTGTCACCATTCTTTTCAGAATTCCAAACTCATTAATGTAGACATTCCTACAAATTCCCTCTTTGCTCTTTACTCCCCTTTTGCTATTTCATTCAATTCCAACACTTTTATTATCACCTTAAGACACTGTGCTTCTAAATATCCCCAGATCCGATCTTTATCCTGACTCCAATCATACGTTTCTAACTGCTGGTTGAACATCCCAGTCATGAAACTTTGGAGCAGTGACAAGTCTAGAGATCATCTTGTTCAGTAGATTTCAGGATGCTCCACAGTACCCGAGGGATTTCCTGGAGACAGAGCAGGTGCTCCTTTATCTCAAGCAGCTGCACTTATTTCTGCATTGTTTGTTCATTTAATAGGTATTTATTGAATGACTCCTTAATGTCTTATAGACATTAAAAAATATTAAGATATTATGAATAATTTGATGCTAATAAATTTGACAATTTTAATGAAGTGTACAAATCATTTAAAAAACAAAACTTTCCAAAATGAGCACAGGAAGAAGTATAACCTTAATAGAAGTAGTTATAGAAAGATAATATTAAAGATATTGAATTCAAAATTTAAACCTATCCCACAAAGAAAACCTAAAGCTTCACTATTGAATTCTTCCAAACATTTAAGAATGCTATAACACCAATCCTATGCAAACTATTCCAAGAATTAGAAAAAAAATGTTCACACTTCTTAACTCATCTTTATACCAAAATCTGTATCAACATTAAAAAAAGGGATAAATATAGGCTAATTTCCCTCATGAAACCTTATTCAAATATTAAATAAAATATTAGCAAATATAACCTAGCATGTTAAAAAATGGACAACACATCATAAGAAAAGCTGTGATTGTTCTAGAAATGCAAGATTTGTTTAACATTTGAGAATCAAGCAATGTAATTTACTGCATTAATAACATTTTTTTAAAAAGGAAGAAATTAAACTATTTTTATTATTAGTCAACATGGTTGTGCACTTAGAAAATTCAAATGAATGTATAAACTACTAGAATTAATAAATTTATTAAGGTCACACTGGACACAGTAAAATAAATAAATTTTACTTTTCTATACAGCAACAAATAAATATAAAATGAAATGTAAAAAAGAATATATGTATAATAGCATCAAAAGTCACCAGATACATAAGAATAAATCTAAGAAAAAAAAACCTCCACCTACATACTCTAAAACATTATCAAGAAAAATTAATGAATATCTAAATAAATGGAGGAATATGTTATTCTCAAGAATTGTAGCAATATTATAATGATGTTAATTTTCTTCAAATTGATCTATAATATAACTCCAATCTAAACCTCAGCAGGGCCATTTTAAAATAGAAATTGACAAAAGGATTCTAAAACTGAAAAGGAAATGCAAAGGGCCAAAAATGGCAAAAGCAGCCTTGAAGAATAAAAGTAAAGTTGGAACATTTACATTACCGATGGCAAGATTTACTGTCAAGCTACAGTATTAAAACTGTGGTATTGAAGGAAAGATAGATCAATGGAACAAAGTAGAGTTTAGAAACAGACTCAACCCTAAATGATCACCAGATATATAACAAAGGTGTCACTACAATGTAGCATGTGTGTGTTTGTGTGTGGGAGTGGTGGTAAACTTTCTAATAAGCAGTATTGGATAAATTGGATATTCATATGGGGAAATGAACCTTGACTGCTACCACACATCAAACATAAATATCAACTCAAAATAAATTACAGCACTAAAGGTAAACCCCTAAAGGTAGAAAAGAACAATGAAAAATATGTTCATGATCTTAGGGTAGCCAAGCATTTCTTAAACAGGGAACAAAAAGTGCTAACCATAATGAAAATTTATAAGTTAGCAGTCATTAAAATTAAGATATTCTCTTCATCAAATCACCCTTAAGAGAGTGAAAAGGCAAGCCACAGATTGGGAGGACATTTTTGTAATCCATATATCCAACAAATGACTAGTATCCAGAATATATAAAGAATTCCTACAAATCAATAAGAAAAGGGCACAAAATCCAATAAGAAAATGGAGAAAGATGAACAAGCACTTCACAAACGAGATAGGTGGCCAATCAGCACCTAAAAAATTGCTCCCCATCATTAGCCCTAAAAAAACTGCAAATTAAACATACAATGAGATATTACTATATACCTACTAGCACGGCTATTTTACAAAACCCAACAAGGTGGCAGTAGGAAGAGTTGGAAGGATATAGAGCAATTGGAACTGTCATTCATTGCTGCTAAGAGTATAAATTGGTGCAACCACTTTGGAGAACTGTTTTGACAATTTTTACTAAAGCTGAATATAAATATACCCTATGGCCTAGTAGTCCTAACACTACGTATATACAAAATTGTATAATGTGTACACCAAAACCAAATTCTAAAACATTCATGCCATATTATTCATAAAAGCCCCAACCTGAAAATAATTCAAAGGTCCTTCAAAAATCAACAATTTTATGTATATATATATATATGTAAAATTATATATATGTAAAATTATATATATGTAAAATTATATATATAAAGTATAAAGTATAATTATATATATAAAGTATTGTATGTTCAAATCATGGAATACAGCAATGAAAACACAAACCTCTGCTACATGCAAAAATGTGGAGAATCTCATAGATATAATATTGAGTAAAAGAAACAAACACAAAAATATACATAATAAAAATGATTCCATTTATGTAGGCAAAATGAAATAATCATGACAGAAATTAGAATCGTGGTTACCTTTCAAGGAGCACTGAGAGGGAGCACAAAGTAGACTTTTGGGGTGCAGTTTGTGTTCTACATCTAGATCTGGGTCATAGTTACATGGGTGTGTTCACGCTGTAGAATTCATCAAGATTTCTGAGCTTTACTGTATTTTCTATACCTCTACAAAATTATACAATATTAAGCATATTTTTAGTTAAAAAAATTAGTCTGAAAATTATTTTACTGATAAAAAACAGTGTGGTTTATTTTGATCAAATAATAAAGAATTATGCAATTGTTTTTTTCCGTTTTTGTCTCCAATATCAAAAGCTTGGACATAATTTATCAGTTGTAGTAACCATATTAATTTAGGAGGTGTATTTCCTTTTTTCTCCTAATGGCTTTTGGTTTTCTAATTATTGTATTGTACTCAAACTTTGGGAGGATAAATTACTGATAAAAATTAGTATAAAATTTACTGTTTTGTCTAGGAACTGTGGTTACTATTTTTCTTTTTTTAATTCCAAAAAATTAAAAATGAACAACAAAAACAGGATGGCTTGTCCTTTTTTCATTCTAATTAAATGTAAAAGACCAACATATCCACTAGATGGAGGCAAAACCCAAGACTAAAATTTTTTTGTAAAAAGTAAAAAATTATATTTAATGTAAAACATCATTGAGATTTTTATCAAATAAATAAAAATTTAACGTATTACCAGAGTTAATATATTACTTTGTATTACTTAACGGCATATTAGCAAAAACTAGGTAGATTAACTTTTACATTTTGTGTTTAATCCTATAGATTTTGAATACATCTCCAGATGTTATCTCAGTC